>NC_059268.1:4607980-4687980 GCF_017591435.1 Portunus trituberculatus | reverse complement strand
AAGTAGAAAGAGAAAACAAAAAATCTAAAAGGAGGGTCCAGTTAACGTAAGAGGTGTCTTGACACTCCTCTTTTGAAAGAGTTTAAGTCATAGGCAGGTGGAAATACAGACACAGGTAGAGAGTTCCAGAGTTTACCAGTGTAGGGAATGAAGGAGTGAAGATACTGGTTAACTCTTGCATTAGGAAGATGGACAGAATAGGGATGAGAAGAAGTAGAGAGTCTTGTGCAGCGAGGCCGCAGGAGGGGAAGGCATGCAGTTAGCAAGTTCAGAAGAGCAGACAGCATGAAAACAGCGGTAGAAGACAGATAAAGATGCAACATTGCGGCGGTGACTTAAAGAATCAAGACAGTCAGTTAGAGGAGAAGAGTTGATAAGACGAAAAGCTTTAGATTCCACCTTGTTTAGTAAAGCTGTGTGTGGATCCCCAGACATGAGAGCCATACTCCATACACGGGCGGATAAGGCCCTTGTACAGAGCAAGCAGCTGGGAGGGAGAGAAAATGGACGAAGACGCCATAGGACACCTAACTTCTTGGAAGCTGATTTAGCAAGAGTAGAGATGTGAAATTTCCAGTTTAGATTTTTAGTGAAGGATAGACCGAGTGTGTTTAATGTAGAGGAGAGGGAAGTTGAGTGTTATTGAAGAAGAGAGGATAGTTGTCTGGAAGGTTATGTCGAGTAGATAGTTGTAGAAATTGAGTTTTTGAGGCATTGAACAAAACCAGGTTTCTCTGCCCCAATCAGAAACAAGTGAAAGATCAGAAGTTAGGCGTCCTATAGCATCTCGCCTTGAGTCATTTAATTGTTGTTGGGTTGGGCGTCTGTTGAACGCTGTTGAATAATGCAAGGTGGTATCATCAGCATAGGAGTGGATAGGGCATTGAGTCAGATTTAGGAGATCATTGATGAATAATAGAAAGAGAGTGGGTGATAGGACAGAACCCTGTGGAACACCACTGTTGATAGTTTTAGGGAAGAACAGTGACCGTCTACTACAGCAGCAATAGAACGATCGGAAAGGAAACTGGAGATGAAGGTACAGAGAGAAGGATAGAATCCGTAGGAGGGTAGTTTAGAAATTAAAGATTTGTGCCAGACTCTATCGAAGGCTTTCGATATGTCAAGGCCGACAGCAAAGGTTTCACCGAAGTCCCTAAAAGAGGATGACCAAGATTCAGTTAGGAAAGTAAGAAGATCACCAGTAGATCTGCCTTTACGGAAACCATACTGGCAATCAGAGAGAAGGTTGTGAGCTGATAGATGCCTCATTATCTTCCTATTAAGGATAGACTCAAAGGCTTTAGAAAGGCAGGAAATCAAAGCTATAGGGCGGTAGTTAGAAGGATTGGAGTGGTCACCTTTTTAGGGACAGGTTGAATGTGAGCAAACTTCCAGCAAGAAGGATAAATAGAAGTAGAGACACAGATGAAAGAGTTTGACCAGGCAGTGAGCGAGTTCGAAGCACAGTTTTGAGAACAACAGGAGGGACTCCATCCGGACCGTAAGCCTTCCGAGAATCAAGGCCAGAGAGGGCCAGGAAAACGTCTTTATAAAGAATTTTAATTTTAGGGATGAAGTAGTCAGAGGGTGGAGGAGTAGGAGGAATATGCCCAGAATCATCCAAAGTTGAGTTGGTAGCAAAGGTTTGAGCGAAGAGTTCAGCTTTAGAAAAGAAGAGACAGCTGTAGAGCCATCTGGATGAAGTAAAGGAGGAAAGACGAAGAAGTAAAGTTGTTAGAGATATTATTGGCTAGATGCCAGAAATCTCGAGAGGAGTTAGAATTGGAAAGACTTTGACATTTTCTATTGATGAAAGAGTTTTAGTAAGTTGGAGAATAGATTTGGCATGATTACGGGCAGAAATATATAGGGCATGAGTTTCAGCAGTTGGATGGCTACGGAACCGTTTGTGAGCCGCCTCTCTATCATTGACAGCACGAGAACAAGCAGAGTTAAACCAAGGCTTTTTAGCTTTAGGGTTAGAGAAAGTATAGCTCCATGCCATAGATAATCACCTCTGTTATGCGCTCGGCACAAAGAGAAGGATCTCTGACATGAAAACAATAATCATCCCAAGGAAATCAGAATAGTACTGCCTTAGTTCCTCCCACTTAGCAGAGTTAAAATGCCAGAAGCACCTCCGCTTAGGCGGGTCCTGAGGCTGCACTGGAGTGATAGAACAGGTAGCGGAAATTAGATTGTGGTCGGAGGAGCCCAACGGAGAGGAAAGTTTAACAGAGTAAGCAGAAGGGTTGGAGGTTAGGAAAAGATCAAGAATGTTGGGCGTGTCTCCAAGGCGGTCAGGAATACGGGTAGGGAACTGCACTAGCTGCTCTAGGTCATGAAGGATAGCAAAGTTGAAGGTTTGTTCACCAGGTTGGTCAGTGAAAGAAGATGAAAGCCAAAGCTGGTGGTGAACATTGAAATCCCCTAAAATGGAGATCTCAGCAAAAGGAAAGTGAGATAAGATTACTTATTACTGTATATATATACAGTAAGGGTGGAAAAACGGGAGTTACAGCCTTTATATCATGTCTTATTAGCTTTACTTATTATTTATTGATCTGTTTTGTACATGTTGTAATATGTGAAGGCAAGATTTTATTTCAGCTTGAAAGATGGTATTTTAGGGGTCAAAAGAGGGACTTTGGCAATGACCAAAGACTAATTGAGGCATTTTTTTTGGCAATTTATATGGTATAAATAACTCGTGTTTGGCGAAATTCACATTTGGCGGTAGTTTTACCAGACTAATAAATTCGCCAAGTGCTGGGGCTATATATATATATATATATATATATATATATATATATATATATATATATATATATATATATATATATATATATATATATATATATATATATATATATATATATATATATATATATATATATATATATATACACTCAATCCTCGATTTGCCGGAACTCCATTTGCCGGATTTCGGATTTGCTGGACAAGAGTCTGTGGAAGAAAAAAAAAAAAAAAAAAAAAAGTCCGGGACAAGTCGATTTCAAATTACCGCGCCAGACAAAGTTCGCAAATCGGGCACTATAGATGGCAGCGCGGGCGGACATACACATCTAGTACTGGACTGTAAACAAGTCTGCCGCGTCACACGAGTGTTGTGCTACCATCAATATATCTACAGTAAGGTAAATGCTAATAAAAAAAACAGTACAGATGTGTGTCGGCGGCATTGGCATGTGTTACAGCCCCACGTGGTGAGATGATGATGATGATGATGATGATGGTCGTCGGAGGTTTTGCCTTTGCCTCGGCACCTCCTGTTACTTCTATTCTTCCTGATCCTGCCTTTCTTTTATTTTTCTTTCTCTTGTCTTCCACATCTGGTGCACAGTCTCTTTCTTCTCCCTCAGTTTTGTTCTGAACAAAAAACGTCTGATTTTATTTTCCAACTTCCTGGTACAGCTGGTGCAGGTGCCGAAATGCCGTTAAAGACAACACTATGTTCCCACCGGAAATTTTTGCCGTTAAACACGGGATTCCGGTAAATCGCGTGCCGTTAAAGCGGGGTTCAACCTGTATAGGGTAAAGTCCGGCAAGGGGGTAGACCCCCGGACATTTTCCATTGCCGGACATTTGCCATTCCCGGACAAGCCTTCCCCCCTTTTAGTCCGGCAAATCGAGGGTTGAGTGTATATATATATATATATATATATATATATATATATATATATATATATATATATATATATATTTACAGTAAGGTCTCGGTTTACGTCAGAGTTACGTTCCTGAAACATGACGTAAGTCGATTTTGTACGTAACTCGAGTTTCCGTACATTTCAAAGCATATTATCGAGTTTTCAACCAATCATTGTTTATGGTCATTCAGGTAAGTTAAAGGTTATATTGTTATATTATTTACAACTATATAGGAATATGAAACACAAGTTTGTTTTTGTTGTTCATTAGGGCCACGAACGTGAAGGACTGCAGGTTGCCAAGAGGGGTGGCCCTGAGGCCGCCAGGAGGGTGGGCAGGTCGAATGTTGTGACGCCCAGGGCAGACAGCTGGGAGCGTAGTGCAGTGCGGTGGGAGTAGAAGCGTGGGCAGCGGGGCAGGAAATGCAATAGGAAAGGGCAATAGGGATCAGGAGACAGGAGCAGACGGTGCAAGTGAGCTGCAAGTGTCGTGTGGCCCAGGCGAAGGCTCCGGAGTTGTTATTGTTGTGATGGGTGCGTGAACCCTCAAGGTCGTCAACCTCCCCGTTGTCATGGTAATGGGCTTCCCATTTTCTTCTTCATTCTCTCATACACAGCTGCTGCCTCCCTTCTCATGTCTTTAATTACATCCTCTTTTTCTTGTAGCGTAATGGTTTTCCTTTTCTTAGCATCACTGCTGTCACTAAGGAGTTTTCTCTTTGGTGCCATTGAGCAAGATACTAAGAACTTGAGTCAGTAAACGCAGAAGTAGGATAACACTCTTACCAGGGGCAACGGTGTGGTGGAACTGAGACAGGGTGTTATTGTATTCAAAAGTGAGGCGGGCGTTGTAACGGATAACCACCAACAATAACAATAAATCCTGCGCTTTACGATTTATAAATTTTCAATTTTTTAATCTTAAATTGCCTTATAGTGGACTGACGTAACTACAAGTTTGACGTAACTTGAGACCGACGTAACCCGGGACTTTACTGTATATATGTATATATATATATATATATATATATATATATATATATATATATATATATATATATATATATATATATATATATATACTGCGATGTTTGAGTTACCAAACTATTGTTCGAAAACATCTATTTTGGGTCTACATTTCCTGTCTGGCGTTCGTCCCCTCGTGGTGTGGCAGCGCAGAGAGACGCGGCATAGTCTCGTCCTGTTTGTCGTTGTGGTGGCCGTGGTCACCAGTGTGTTTGGTGGGCGGCTGTGTGTCCCCATCATCTGTTGTGTAGTATCAGTAGTATACTGTTTATAGTACCAGCCAGTCTTCAGCGGAGTTAACACGTATGCTCTGGGCACAGGGTAGAGACAACGTGTGGCTGGACTGTGTGTTAATAGGTACTCAGTAGTCATTGGTCTGGGAGTTGTGCCCTCCTTTGAGTAGCTGGCTTGCTACTGGTTAGACCGGGGCTGTAGAACAGTGGGTTGTTGTTCTGAGAGAAGTGTAGTTGGTTTGGCTGCATTTTCTCGTGCGTTCGTCCACTCGGGTGTGGTGACGCGGAGGGACGCGTTGGTGTCGCGTCCCATTGTTGCTATTGGTGGCTGTAGTCACCAGTAGGGTTTGGTGGGTGGCTGTGTGCCCCCATCATCTTTTATATAGCTTCAGTAGTATACTGTATTGTAGTGGTTGTAGCCACACATGCTAGTGAAAGCTGAGAAGCTTCGTGCTGTCGGCCAGTTTGTGCGTAGTTCTCGTCCATCAGGCTTGTCTGTGACGAGTATCTAGACTCTGTATGTATGGCTGTTGTCACCCGTAGATGGTGTCTGGGCTTGTGTGTACACCACCGGATGTGCTGTACACATCATATGTTGCAAGTAGTTGTAGCCTAGGGGAGTCAGTGACAGGTGTTAGGAAGCACTTGTCGTAGTAGGATAGTATAGTAATATACTGCGCGTGTTGTCCCAGTCTGTGATTTATCACAGTCTGTGAGCAAGGCGTGTGGAGAGGCATTAATACTTCATAGAGAAGTGGGTGGAATTGTCCTTGTGGGCGGTTTCTCTAGGGGGTATTAAGGCCTCGCCCTGTTACACATAACATCTACCATTTATAAATTCTACTTGGTTGGGTACAGGAGAAGAAGGAGTTGCTAAGGAGATTCCCTTACAGTGGGGGAAGTTATACACTGTTGGTGACCTTGAAAGAACCTGAGGGTTACAGCTGCTGTGATTTATAGTAGTGGGGACTCTGTGGAGTGTTATATTCCCTACTGTACTGACCGTAACAAAGTTGGCGACCCCGCCAGGATAACACTCTAGTGAGCTGTAGCAGTTAACCACAGCCGTGACCGTAACAAAAGTGGCGACCTCGCCAGGATAAACCAAGTGCTTTTATAGTGGTGTAGTGTATTGTGTGGGGTATTATTACTTATATTATTTTATTTTTTGTGAGAATGAGTCCCTGTGAGCACCATGGAGGGAGTTACTGGCCTTTTCACCTCACCAGTGGAGGTTGAGGATGCGAGTGTGAGCCGGCGAGAGACTCACCACGGTGACTCACCACGTGGGTATGATGAGTCGTCGGCCGCGATTGGAGTCAGTGAGGACGCATTTACTACGTGTCATGATAACGCATGTGGCGGTCCCAGCGAAGGTGACGTGGGATATATTAGCCCTGGCAGAAGTATCGGAAGTAGGGGAGGCTCCCAACGATCTAGTCTAGCAAGCAGTATTGCTGATAGTGTCCAGTCAGCTGCCAGACTGGAGGAACTGCGATTGAAGCTGGAAATTAGGAAAATGGAGATAGAAGCAGAAGAGAGGCGAGAGTTGAAGAGATTAGTTGCGGAAGAGAGACGAGAGTCAAACTAGAGAGATGGAGATGATGAGATTGGAGATTGAGAGAGAAAGAGCAGATAAAGATAGAGAGTTGGAGTGGGAGAGAACTCGCCATGCAGTAAGTACGCCTGGAGTTGTTGGTAGTGTAGGAGGAGGAGGAGAACAAAGTGTAGAGCATACTTTAGTTCAAAGTCTCCAGCTAGTGCCTGAGTTTGATGAGGCTAAAGTGGCTGAATGGTTTGTTCGCTTCGAGAGGAAAGCCAAGGAGTTTGCTTGGTCTCGAGAGAGATGGGTAGGCTTGGTTGCGAATAAACTCAAGGGAAAAGCCTTGGAAGTTTATGATAAAATGTCAGCTGATGATCTGGATGATTATGAGGAGTTTAAGGCTGACATCTTGCGGGCATATGAGCTGCAACCAGAAGCCTATCGCTTGCAATTCAGAGGAAAGAGGAAGCGAGCAAGTGACTCCTACCTCGAGTGTGCTCGTTCACTGGAGCAAGTGTTTGAGAGGTGGATTGCTAGCGAGGGTGTTGACTCTCTCGAGGCTATGAAGAAGTTAGTAGTTATGGAGCAGTTCATCGACTTTGCTGATAAGGAGCTGGTACCTCTGTTGAGGGAGAAGAGGTTTAGGACTTTGAAGGAGGCTGCTACATGGGCTGATGATTATGTGTTGGCCCACCGTCCTGTGCAGCAGCCTGGGAGTTGGAGTCGTAAGGAAGGTGGTCCTAGGGGAGGCCCAGGGAGTGGTGGCAGTTCTTCCTCGGGCTCACCGGGCCATTTTAGGCGAAATACTGGATTCGGCAGTAAGATGGGTTTGGGAAACCTCCAGGCCCCCACCCCTCCTTCTTCTGCGAAGGATGGGACAGTGGGGAAGGCGGCCCCTAGAACTCTCAAGTATGATTACCAGCCCACGTGCTATCACTGCCGAGGAAAAGGGCATTTTAAGTTCAGTTGCTTAAAGTTAGTGACAGCTGAAACTCCCAAGTCCTCGCAGAAACCAGTTGCCTTGTTGGTGTGGCCAGACCAAGTTTGTGATGATGAGTTGACTGCTCCTTCAGGTTTTAGAAGTGAGAAGGCACGGCGTGTGCCTGAGTTGTGTTTGGAGGAAGGAGAGCAGGTTGGCCCCCCTGTTCCTCCCCTGTTGCCTCGCCCGCACCTAAGGATAGTGAGCTCGACTGGTGCCGTCCTTTCCTGTGTGGAGGCACGGTTGAGATTGATGGCACAAAGTATCCCGTCACTGTACTGCGTGATACGGGTGCACAGCAGTCAGTGTGCCGAAATGTCACTGGTAGGAAGGTGACATCTAGCAAGGCAGTGTTGTGTCGTGGACTTAACACTGTGGAGGAGTTCGTGACGGCTGAGGTGACGCTGTCATGTCCTCTTGTCACTGCTACGGCTCAGGTAGCAGTGGCAGACGAACTGCCAGTCGCAGGAGTGGACTTCCTGCTTGGGAATGATTTGGCTGGTGGTCGTGTATGGATCCCAACCTCTGATGAGGATGAGGTTGCTGAAGAGTCTGGGCCAGTGGTGCAAGACTCTGTAAATGTTGTTACCCGCTCTCAGGCCCGCCGGGCTGAGAGAGAGCCTGTTACTACCCAGGAGGCTGCTAGCAGCCAGGTGGGATTAACTCCAGATGGGAGTAGCAGTGCTGATGTGGTGAAGCCAGTGTTGGGCTCACCATTGAGTTCTGGTGTAGAGGCTGACGGTGACGGCGTGGAGTCACTTGTTAATGCACCGGACTCGGCTTTGGGAGTTGTTGCTGAGAGTGAGGACGGAGTTGGGTGTAGCTGAGTTGTTTGATGGTTATCCTCACTCTGCAGAGCACTCCGGAGGGAGCACTTGTGCTGAGTTGCTTCTTGGTGTGGAGGCTGAGGGCTCTGATGTTCAGCACAGGCCCCAGCATGATAAGTCAGGCAGTCTGTTGGAAGTTGGCACCCAGGGTGGGGAGACTTCCAGTTCTGCGGGGAAGTTGGAAGTTTCTCTCCCTGTGGAGCATCGTGGAGGCAGGGAGCGAGCTTTTCCCTTGCCTGGTGACTGCCTGGCTGGTGGTGATGATCCTTCTGAGGACTCACCGGATCACATGGCAGGAGCGGAGCAGCCTGGGCCAGCTCTCCGTCCTCGATGCCGTGTGGGACGTAGGGTTGCAGCGTTGCCTCAACCCCATGACCCTATAGTCCCCCTTTCTCTTACCCAGCTAGAGCCTGCAGAGCTCATTCGTAGGCAGCAGGAGGACCCGGCGTTGGCCTCCTTCTTTGCTCGAGTGGGTGAGGGAAGTGAGGAGTTGGAGGGCAGGGAGGAGTTCATTTTGCATCAAGGGGTGTTGTGTCGTAGATGGCAGGAGAGTGACGGTGGTGAACTACTGCAAGTAGTTGTGCCGCATAAGCTGCGTGAGGCACTTGTGCTGTTGGCACATGAGGGGCCCATGGCTGGACACCTGGGCATCCGGAAGACCGTCGCTCGCCTGCGTCGCAATTTTTGGTGGCCCAGCATGTCTGGAGAAGTAGCCACGATTCTTAAGTGCTGCCACACTTGTCAAGTGGTGGGCAAGCCTAATCAGACACCCCCTGTGGTGCCACTCCACCCCATCCCTGCTGTTGATCCTCCCTTCACGAGGGTTTTGATTGATATAGTAGGTCCTCTGCCTACTACCAGGGCTGGTCACAAGTATTTGTTGACCATAATGGATGTTACCACAGGGTACCCTGAAGCAATTCCCCTGAGAAGCACTCACTCTAAGGTGGTGCTGAAGGCTTTGTTAACCTTCTTTACACACTTTGGATTGCCAGCAGAGCTGCAGTCCGATCAGGGGACCAACTTTACTTCAAATTTGTTTATAGATACGATGACTGCATGGGGGATCAAGCATATTGTGTCCAGTGCTTATCATCCACAGTCTCAGGGAGCCCTGGAGACATCATCAAACTCTCAAGACCATGCTCAAGAGTTTCTGCATGGAGAGAGATAAGGATTGGGACGAGGGTGTCCCCTTTGTCTTATTTGCGGTGAGAGAAGCGCCCACTGAGTCCTTGGGTTTCTCACCCAATCAGCTAGTGTTTGGACACCGAGTGCGTGGACCGCTCGACGTTGTTCGGGAGGCTTGGTGTCAGCCGTCGCCTGAGCGCCCTGTCTCACTGCTTAAGAGCATTATGAGCAGTCGAGAGAGATTGGCCAAGGCATTAGAGGTGGCGCAGGCCCACCTGTGTAAGGCCCAGCAGAGTATGAAGGGGTATTATGACCGAAGGGCCGAGTATCGGAGTTTTGCCCCTGGAGATGAAGTGCTCGTGCTGTTACCACTTCAGGGCCAGCCGCTTGCTGCCCGCTTGAGTGGCCCCTATGTTATAAAGAAGGTAGGTGACCTCGACTACCTGGTGGTCACTCCTGACCGGCGCAAGAGGGCTCAGCTGTGTCACGTTAACATGCTGAAGCCCTATTTTCGTTCTACTAGCCAGAAGGGCTCTTTTAGTTCTGCCGTGCAAGAGGCATCTTCAGTTTTATTTTTCTGCCAGGAGGGAGAGGCTCCAGAAGTTATTGGGCCTGAACCTGTTGTTCCTACAGGGCAGTGGGAACGGAATAGCCTCCATCTCTTGAAAGAGAAGGTTGAACACTTAGGGATCAGCAAGATGAGTTGCTTCGGCTGAGGAAGTACTCTTCAGTGTTTAGCAGTGTCCCGGGCAGGACACAGTTGATAGAACACGATATTTATGTTGGGGACGAAAAGCCTGTCAAATGGCCCCCATACCGAATAAGTCCAGGAGTGCAATATCATAGTCAGACATATAAGAGGAGCAGACAACGTTGTGGCCGATTGTCTGTCCCTGGGCCATTCCCTTTAATCAGTTCCATGCCTTTAAAAAAAAATTTTTGTAAATGTTTTGTTTCAAAATTTTTTTTTCTTTTAACCCGTACAGCGTCAGAGACGTACGAGATACGTCGGCTACTCTGAGCGAACCGGGCGTCAAGAGACATATGAGATACGTCGGCGAGCTTTCTCGTGTTTTCAGAGGTATTGCATCCTCAAAACCTACCATTATACTGCCATCATGCACTGTAGATATTGCTCATGCTGCCTCTTCGTCCCTGCTAACATGAATGCTTCCTGTATTTATTACAATTTTGAACTTTAGCAGTTTCTGCTGCCTTCAGCTAGGTGTAGCAGGAAACTGACGCCTCAACTCCGCTAATATGAACAAAGCGTAATTTCCATTACTTACTCTTACCATTTCAGTTGTTTTTGGTAACTGTTATATTGTGGTAGTGAAAACTTTGTATGACATAAATAAGAATTTTCGAATCGCTTTGTTATAAGGTAAAACAAGTACATATTACTCAGAAAATATTTGCACCGTGAAAGGCAACACTCCCTCACGATATCTCGTGTCTATTTTTAGCCACAAACACTCCCAAACAGCAAAACATGACATGTTTTTCTTTCAACTCAGGAATGATATTATGCATGTGTCCAACTCGGGGATCGACTGGTGAGAAAGCGAGGCGAATAAACTAGTCACATAAGGCTTTGCTAAGTCGCTAACCTTAGCACAAAATATCTCGCACCAATTAATACCACTTCCAGTCAGTTCTGGGAGGAATGACTGTCATTTTCATTTGTTTCACATCATTTAAGACTGGATTAGCAAAAAAAAAAAAAATCCATGATGTGGCCAGCACTGGTGAAATCACAAAGTCTTAGATCTGCTGACGCTGTACGGGTTAAGGGAGGGCGTGTGAGGGACACTGCATTATTTCCCGTTTATTTAATTATATTATATGCGTAGCCTATGGCCACCCCAGCACGGGCCCCTCGAGCTGTTCTGTTGAGCAGACAACCCGCCTCCCTCTCCCTGCTTCTCATTGTCTGGCGAGCGACTCAGTACCAGGGTAGTCTTCAGCTGAGGTGGACGCGGACTCTCGTGGTCTGGCACAGGGTAGGGAGATACGTGTTGCTGGGCTTCTCTAGGTGCTCATTAGTCATTGGTCTGGGAGTTGTGCCCTCCCTTGAGTAGCTGGCTTGCTACTGGGTAGACCGTGGCTGTGAAGGACAATGGGCTTGTTGTCCTAAGGAATGTGGCCGGTTGGGTCTACATTTCCTGTCTGGCGTTCGTCCCCTCGTGGTGTGGCAGCGCGGAGAGACGCGGCATAGTCTCGTCCTGTTTGTCGTTGTGGTGGCCGTGGTCACCAGTGTGTTTGGTGGGCGGCTGTGTGTCCCCATCATCTGTTGTGTAGTATCAGTAGTATACTGTTTATAGTACCGGCCAGTCTTCAGCGGAGTTAACACGTATGCTCTGGGCACAGGGTAGAGGCAACGTGTGGCTGGACTGTGTGTTAATAGGTACTCAGTAGTCATTGGTGTGGGAGTTGTGCCCTCCTTTGAGTAGCTGGCTTGCTACTGGTTAGACTGGGGCTGTAGAACAGCGGGTTGTTGTTCTGAGAGAAGTGTAGTTGGTTTGGCTACATTTTCTCATGCGTTCGTCCACTCGGGTGTGGTGACGCGGAGGGACGCCTTGGTGTCGCGTCCCGTTGTTGCTGTTGGTGGCTGTAGTCACCAGTAGGGTTTGGTGGGTGGCTGTGTGCCCCCATCATCTTTTGTATAGGTTCAGTAGTATACTGTATTGTAGTGGTTGTAGCCACGCACGCTAGTGAAAACTGAGAAGCTTTGTGCTGTCGGCCAGTTTGTGCGTAGTTCTCGTCCGTCAGACTTGTTTGTGACGAGTATCTAGACTCTGTATGGCTGTTGTCACCCGTAGGTGGTATCTGGGCTTGTGTGTACACCACCGGATGTGCTGTACACATCATATATTGCAAGTAGTTGTAGCCTAGGGGAGTCAGTGACAGGTGTTAGGAAGCACTTGTCATAGTAGGATAGTATAGTAATATACTGCGCGTGTTGTCCCAGTCTGTGATTTATCACAGTCTGTGGGCAAGGCGTGTGGAGAGGCATTAATACTTCATAGAGAAGTGGGTGGAATTGTCCTTGTGAGCGGTTTCTCTAGGGGGTATTAAGGCCTCGCCCTGTTACACATAACATCTACCATTTATAAATTCTACTTGGTTGGGTACAGGAGAAGAAGGAGTTGCTAAGGAGATTCCCTTACAGTGGGGGAAGTTATACACTATTGGCGACCTTGAAAGAACCTGATGGTTATGGCTGCTGTGATTTATAGTAGTGGGGACTCTGTGGAGTGTTATATTCCCCACTGTACTGACCGTAACAAAGTTGGCGACCCCGCCAGGATAACACTAGTGAGCTGTAGCAGTTAACCGCAGCCGTGACCGTAGCACCCTCCATCCACGCCTGGAGTACAATGGGGCCAAGGAGTGTCCTTCCCTCGCATTCTTGGCCAAGAACTTGGGAGAAGGTGCTAGGGAGACCTGTCGCCCATCCCTGGAGAAGACCAGCCAGGATGGGTGCCGGATATGGGCATGAAGTTGGGAAGCCCTCAAGCCAAAAGCCATGGCCACCAAAAACTGCCTTCCGCAAGCTCTGTTGAGGGGTAGAATTAGTAAAAGGAGGGCCCCGAAGGAGGGTCAGGACTTTGGACTGAGACCAGAAGATCCTTGGTCTCTTCACAGGAGGCTGCTGGTGGAAGTGACCCTTTTTCAGTAAATCCATAACCCGTCCACTGATGGTGATGTTAAACCCCAATAACAAGGGTTCCACCAGAGCAGCTGCATAGGTGGCGACAGTCGGGGCAGCTCTGCGTCTGACATGGAACATAAAGGACAAAAAGTCATAAACAAGAGGTAAAGAAATATAAGGAAAAGGGCAATTGTGGAGAAAAAGCTGGAAAGCTTTCCATGCCAACTCGTACTGGCGGAGGGTGGAATCCCTGGACCCCTTGATGACATCAGAGGAGACCGCAGGCGAGAGGGAGGTGGTCAAGCACGCCTGCAGAAACTCCACGCGTGAAAGCTGGAGGATATTCCAGACTGACGGACGCCATGGCCCCGTACCGCCAGTCTGTTGAGAGGTAGAGGGAAGGACACCAGAGCAGTAGACGTTGGCACCAGGGCTGGGCCTTCCAGAGAGGGGCGATGAGAAGAACTCGGCCCCTGAACGTCTCCAGCTTGCGCACCACCGTCGTCATCACCGTCGTCGCTGGGGGAGGAAAAAGATAAACGAACCCCCATGTGTTCCAATCCATGAGAAAGGAGTCCGGCCCTCCCGTGGCCGTGACCACGCTCCTGGTGATGTACTGTGGGAGCTGATGGTTCTCCAATGATGCAAACAGGTCCACCTCGGGCAGACCGAACAACTCCACTAGATCCGTGAAAACGTCTGGGTCGAGCGACCATTCCACTGAGGAAGTATCGCTGTGGGACAACGAGTCTACCTAGACATTTTCCTTGCCTGGCACGAGCATGGCTGACAGCGTAAGATGGCGCGACGCTGCCAGGTTCAAGAGGGCCTCGGATGTCTTGAGGAGGGAGATGGACCAGGAGGAGCCCATCCTCTTCACACACTGGACTGCCACTACATTGTCCATGTAGAAGCAGACGTGGAGTTGCCAGAGGTCCGCCTGTTGCTGAAGGAAATGCAGAGGCACCGTCAACTCCCTCATGTTGATGTGCCTCTGCACGTCGGCCTGCTCCCAGCATCCCCGGCCCTGTTGACCGTCGGACGCCTGGAAGCCCCAACCGCTGTCCGAAGTGTCTGTGTAGACTTGTAGCTGCGGCGCTGACAGCTTCCAAGGAACCACAGTCTCCAGAAGGCCCGGAAACAAACACTGACGCAGCAGCCAGTGAAGGTGTGGTGGAACTGGGCACAAACAGTGCGGGGCCATCCGCGGAAACACCCTGTTGCCTTCCCACCAGAGCCTCCTGCACCACAGAGGCCCCAGTGGTGTCACCTGAGCTGCAAACGTCAAGGAGTCCATGAGCCTCGTCCACTTGCGGTGGGTGAAGGTGGTGGACCAGGAGGCCCTCCTGACCCGCTGCAGGACCATCCTCCGATTGTCCTCGGACAGGCGGATGGTAGAAGTCCGAGTATCCCACCACATGCCAAGCCATTGCAGATCTTGAGTGGGCTGGAGACGAGACTTGGGGAAATTGAAGTGAAACCCGAGGGATTCGCTGATGGAGATGGTCCTGGCGGTTGCAGTTCGGGCTTCCTCCCTCAACGACATTATGGTTCTGATGTTGACGTCCACCAGCACTGTTGTAAAGCCTTCATGATCTTGGTGAAGACTCGTGGCGCAATGTTCAAACCGAAGGGCAGGACTGTAAAACGCAGGACGCGGGAGCGGTCCTGCACTGCCAGGTAGGAACGGAAACGCGGACCTATCAATCGGCACATGCCAATATGCATTGGCGAGGTCCAGGGAAGTCAACCAAGAGTGTGGAAGAAGGGTCTCCCTGACCTGCTTGAGTGTCACCATCCTGAAGTGATGACACTCGATGTGGGCGTTGAGAGCAGACAGGTCCACGACCAGACGAGGGTCCTGCTGGTCCCACCAAGGGACCAAGAAGGGACGGTACAGGAAGACAAGGCCCATTCGAGAGCATCCACCACCATCTGTGTAGACCCAAAGGAAGCTCCCAGCAGATTCCCCATGAGAAGGGCCGACTGTGCTGGAGATGGCAGAGGAGCCATGGCTTGCCTCCAGCAGGCTAAGTGGGGTGAGAGAGCCTGAGCGAAGGAAGAAGCCATCGCTGGAGCCCCTTGCCAGAGGGCGAAGCACAGTAGGGGCAGGAGGTTTGAGCACAGGAGTGAAGAGGACACCCGTGCTCTCAGATCCTGCATCTGTGACAGAACCGTTAAGATGTTCTCCACCGTCAGCAAGGCCTGAAAAGAGGAAAAGGCATTCAACGCAAAAGCCTTGTCCTTTTCGGCCTGCCTCACCGTCTCCGACGAAGGGGTAGCCAAGGGAGGAGGAAAGGAGGGTGGAGAACGCACCGACAGCCAAACTCCCACCTGGGCGTCCAGAGAGTCCCCAACCGGATGTAGAGGAGTCTTGGGCTTAGCTGACGGTCTGGGAAGAGGAGCACTTTGGGTCCGTGCCGCCAACTGATCCCACCAGTCCCTGGCCACCTTAAAGAACTGGTCCGCCTGGCCCGCTGTCCATGACATGCCCATCTAGCGCTGCGTCGACTCCTCACCCTCGGAGGAAAGGGAAGGAGGAGACAGGCCCACAAACAAAGAGAGGACCGAGAGTGAGCGCGAGAGCTTGTCCACGGTCGGTAACAGCAAGGTAGGAGTAGGCTGGGCCGCTTGAGAGAGGGGACGAAAATGCCAGAAAGGAAGAGGAGAGTGGCATGACGTCCCCCAGCACACCTGACCAGGCACTGGTGCTGCCTCCCCGTGGGAGGCCCCATCTCGGCGGAGTAAGACGGCCGACCCGGCGACCTGAGACACCTGCCAATCAGGAGGCACAGAAGCCCAAGACTCCGGAAGAACCTCCGGCTCCAACTCCTCCTCCGAAGGGGGGACGTCCGAGACAGGGGACAAATCCACCCCGTACGAGTGAGATGCCGGACTAGAGAGGGGGAGAGGTGTAGCAGGGTGAGGGTCTGCCACCAGAGGAGAAGCCGAGGACTGGGCACACAGCAGAGGAGCAGCAGAGGATAGATGGGCCAAAATCCTCAAGAGGAGCTCGTGGATGTTAGGAGGCAGGGGCTCCGAGGGGGGGCCAGGGAGAGCGGAAGGCAGCACCACTGGGTCCCCGGCCACGGGATCGTGAAGTACCGAAGATGGCCCCGGTACTGGACCCTCTACGACCGAGGAGGGGGGGGAGGAGCGGCCAGCAGAGGACGGGGTAGACGGGGTAGACGGCCCATGAAAGCCAGGCGGAAGGCTTCGTCCTTCCAGACCGCATGCTTCCCTTTCCTCTTGGCCAAACGCTGCACCGCCTCCCACGATCGGCGCAGCGAAGTGTACTGGAGGCAAAGTTTATCTACTTTGCCCACAGATTGGAGGAATTTCACATTTTCTCGGCACTTCTCACATTTGTCAGTGTCAAACAAGAAGTCCTTGGAAACACAAGGACAATGGGGCACACACAAGTCATGGCCATCGCATGAAAACTCGTATGCGCACCCTTTGCCATCCGAGGAAAACTGGCACTTGGTAGTAGGCATGATGAACTGAAAAGATATCACACGTAAAACACTACCTTATCGCCCCCAACCGGGCTAGGAGACGCACAACACTCGGCGGTGCAAAAGACCGCAAAGTATGACAAAACGCCATAAAAGTGGCTTAAAAATACTGCACACGCACAGGGAGCCGAACAGCAGAGGCCATGATCAAACACTATGCCCTACACCGAAAGAAAGGGCCACTAACGCACTCGAGAACATTCGAGAACACCTGCCGGCTCCCCCACCATATGGTCACAAAAAACACACATAATAAAGGCACCACACTGCACTAAAACACACGAAAAGGGCACAGCACAGTGTAATCCGTCCATAAATCCAAGATTCTTGCCAAAAAGCAAGAGGAAAAGCTGAAAAGAAACACCCAGAGAAAACACCGGCTCTAAGAGCCGGCGAAACAGGCGCAAGCGAGTGTAGGTTTGGCTACCACGAGCGCTGAAACATGGAATGGCGTCTTATCAGGAGAGGGACCTCCCAGAGATAGAAAACGGGATGTAGGGAGGTCAGGTATGGGGGTTTGGTTCCTTTTGGTTGGGGTGACTGCGCTATTGTGATTGTAGGTAGGGGTAACTGCGTTATTGTGCTGATTCTATTTTGAAGGTAGTGTTTCCTATGTGCGTGGGGCCTCATTTTTTTAATGAGATGTTTCAGTGATACCCTGAGGCATAGTACTACACAGATAGTACATTGTGCACTCAGTTAGTACAGCTAAACCCGCACTGGAGCTGATTGTACCTCAAAAATATATATAAATAAATATATAATACATATATTCAATCCTCCCTCATTTTTCCAAACTAATGGTGCAGGAAACAGTTCCACACAGTGGAACCTCTCTAGCAGTGCACAGTGTAGTTCAGTAAACTTGTTAACTTATGCCTTTCTTACATTACGTGATCCCTTCAGGAACGTTTTCCTCACATAAATCGAAAAATACCTGTATTATTACTTTAAAATTCATGTTTGTTAATATTAAAGTAATCTAATCTGTGAGGTTGTGACATATTTATAGATATTAGCTGATTAGAACCTTGACTTGATGCCATTTGATGTTGAGGAGTAACAGAAAGTTCATCATCATAACAAAATGTATCAGTACTCCCGCCATTATGGCAGCATGAGGAAAATAATCTAGCTACACAATCTCCTACAAGCAACAAATGCCAAGGAGCATGGCAATAGAGCAGCAGGAAGGACCTTCAGGCCACCACTTACGGAAAAGAATTATGAGTCTGGTGACAGCAAGAAGACCAACAGAAGAGTGCAAGGAAAAGTAAACATAACCGTTGTTGCCCAGCCCTACACTGGCCAGAACTTGAGAATGACATAAAATCTTGGGTGATAAATGCTTTCAACAGTATATACTTAAATATACTAACAACATTTTTTCCTGAGTTTGATCTGCTGATGTGGTGGTGTGTCATATACGTCTTTGTCCTATATGCTGTCAAATATGGTAAATGGAAAGATGATGAACAGAGAGACCATCGATAAGTTAATTAAAGGAAATAGGATGGTGCAAAAGCAGAAAATTAGGAAACAATTTGAGAAAAGGGATGTTAGAAGAGCAATGAGGCCAGATGGAGTTTAAGGATTGACACTAAGTGAATGTAGAAAACAGCTGGTGGAACTAATTTGGAATGTGGTTAACAGCTCTTTGATTGAAGGGAGAGTTCCAATGGAGTGGATTCAAAGAATTCCAAACTTTTATTCAGAACCTTTCCCAGAAAAGAACCCAATATGTGTGAAGCACAAATATATACATGCATACATGGAGAATACAATTCAAGTGGGCCTTTTTTTTCTAATATTCATATTTTTTGCCCTTGGAAGTTCTGCCTCTTGCATAAGAATAGATAAAAAAAAAAAATAGTATAGTTAGCCATGCATAATTTAGACCAGTTACATAGACGGGCTAAGTTAATGACTTATAGGTGTAGCCAACATATATGTACATTTCATAATATACATATATTTATATATTCATTTATGTATTTATTTTTTATTTCATTATATGTTTCTTATTTATTTATCTTTATTTCATATTTCAGGAACTTCGACGATCAAACAGCACTATTGATACAGAAGAATTCACACCAGAAAATGCAATATCTAAATCATTTGATAAAATTTTGAAAATTCAACTAGACCCCATTTGGCATCAGTTATCTCCAAGAACAAGGACACTTGTAGCTGATTTGAAAGTATTGAAAACAGTGTTAGGGTAAGTTAGTGTCATGTAATTACAGGAGTACTGTTTGTGAAAAATGACAGTAGCCACAAGTAAGTATTCAGTTTTGTGTTATGGTACCTACTTCACCTATCTGTCTATAGGAATGCACATCATAACTCCTTCATATATGATATTTGAATGCCTTATATTACATACTCATTGATACAGAGCTGCTGTAAATTGAATGAGACTACCTAATGGTATTTTTCTTCACTGTGTGTGAAGGACAGACTCTAAACTTGCTAGTATTTCAGAAACACACATACTTAAAAGTAATAAGTGATATGAATGAAATGCACATAGAGTATGCAGTGAGATTTTACTTATTAGCACTTTTGTAAAGTAATGAATATACATGAAAGTAAATGCATGTGTTCAAGGATAACTAACATGACCACGGGAAGCATAGTTTGCAAGGAGATGTAGTAATGACATGTGCCCATAGTTACGGGTACAGTAAACTGTGGTTAAGTCAGACCCAAATTAGCCAGATATCAGACAATTCGACAATATATGGAATCAACTTTTTTTTTTTTTTTTTTTTTTTTTTCTCTCTCTCCTCTCCAGACAGCACCATTAGATGTTTTCTTTTGCCATTTGATTGAGTAATGTTAAGCCACTAGGTTGATATACTGGCTAAAGTACAACTGGTAGTACTTACATTTTCAGTGTCATTTGGGGAGTTGTCCGAGCTGTTAGGGACACAAAATATCTTGTGTGTCGTGGCACTACCAATGCCAAGATTAGTGTTGACACAGCTGATAGCAATCACAAGGCAGTATATAACTTAGCTTAAGTTTGCATGAGATATATTTTCAATGGATATGTTTGTGCATAAATTTACTTAGTTGTATTTACCTAGTTGTATTGTACAGGGTATGAGCAGGGCTCATATTGTCCTGTCTCCATGTCCCCATTTATCCAATTTTTCTTTAAAGTTATACACATTATCTGCTGTAACAGCTACATCACTCAATGCATTCCACTTTTCCACCATTCTATGTGGAAAACTGTATTTTCCAATATCCTTCTCACACTGCCTACAGGGTTCGAGCAGGGCTCATATTATCCTGTCTCCATGTCCCCATTTATCCAATTTTTCTTTAAAGTTATACACATTATCTGCTGTAACAGCTACATCACTCAATGCATTCCACTTTTCCACCATTCTATGTGGAAAACTGTATTTTCCAATATCCTTCTCACACTGCCTCATCCTAATCTTCCTTACATATCCTTTTGTCCTTCTAACTTCTTCTGTCACCAGGACTAAGTCTTCCTTGTCTGTTTTTTCAATGTCATTTACTATATCATACATTGTTATGAGGTCTCCTCATTCTCTTTTATCTTGTAAGATTGGCAGTCCCATTTCCTTCAGCCTTTTTTTTTTTTTTTTTTTTTATATGTTAGGTCTTTTAGTTCCATCACCATCTTTGTAGCTATCTTCTGGATCTGTTTTAATCTTCTTGTATCTTTTTTAGAACTCAGTGACCACACCACTGCATGCATATTCTAGCTTAGGATGTATCATGCTCATAATAATTTTTTTCTATGGGTGGGACAATGCTGGAGACAGTAGTGACAGCAGAAAGAAAGGTGCGGCTGCATCACAGCCAAAATAACCCAATTTTAAATTTATCCCTTATCAGCTGTTGAATTTTATAAAAAGGCTGATGCCGATATGCATCAAAATGTTTAATATCAGCGCTGATAATTAATAATCAGCCTGGCCGATAATTGGTCAATCCCTAATTCAAACAGATATGCATTTCTAGTAATTTACACCAGTATGCCTCTCTCTCTCTCTCTCTCTCTCTCTCTCTCTCTCTCTCTCTCTCTCTCTCTCTCTCTCTCTCTCTCTCTCTCAGTGTAGCAGTGTCATTATTCTCTCTTTTTTATTTATTTTTTTTATTTAAACTACAGCATCACGAAGTGTAATAAAAAAGTCACAATGCCACGTAGTACATAGAAATGATTGGTATGTTCGTGTATTGTCTATGCATACTTGCGCTTGGCTTAAAGAGCCACTTTATTCTTGTGGCTCTATTTGAAAAGCCTGCTTTGCGACAGTTTGCACCAGCAGTGGCATAGGGAGTGTCCCTCTCCACCTGTGAGCTGAGTCACCGCAAGTCTCCCGCTTCGTCTGTGGCTCATCTCATCTCTGCTTTATTTTTTGGTATTCCATGTAAGATTTCACTTAATGCATTACAAAACAATCCTTCCTTGGGGCAAGGTTTGTAAAAAGCTAATAGAAATGTTGTTTTGTAAACATAAATGCATATATAAGACACCTCCAGAGGTGGTGTTCCCAGCAACCTCAGAGCAACCTGAAAGCAACCTTGTCACCGTCCCTCCAAGCGTTCATGGATGCCATTTCACTGCAAGAGGTTGCTCTGACGTTGTTAAAGAATCTTGGATCCAGCTCCAGGAGCGCTAGAGACAGAGGCGGGGAGCAGACCAATCACAGCGAAACTACCGCGTTCGATCCTTCACCTAGAAAATTTGCTAAAACGGATGTGGTTGTATGTTATGCGGATTTTTGGTCTAACTTTGTATAGTACGTTAAACCGGAAATTCGTTAAACGAACGTTCGTTAAGCGGAGTATTACTGTATTCCCAATGCGTTACCGAGCTATCAAATTTTGACAGAGTCATCCCTGAAGACTGCCTGTGCTTTGTTTATGTCCATGACCTTGGATGAGGCTTATCTCATGTCAGTCATTTACAATAATTCACAACACAATACTCCTTTGTTTCACAACACACAAGACTCATTTCACTCATCTGTTTCACAGCACTCATGTCACTCATCTGTGACAACACATCACTTATCTACCTCACTATATACGCTATCGCTCATACTATTCTGAGAGAGAGAGAGAGAGAGAGAGAGAGTATTACTGTCATGTGGTCATTTATCTTAT
The DNA here is from genome assembly GCF_017591435.1 of Portunus trituberculatus. Lineage (NCBI taxonomy): Eukaryota > Metazoa > Arthropoda > Malacostraca > Decapoda > Portunidae > Portunus > Portunus trituberculatus. The sequence goes on along the minus strand of NC_059268.1, from coordinate 4,666,237 downwards.
TGTTTTTTATTACTTTTGCATTCGCATATAATCATTACGGACATGCCTTGACAATCTGAGGTACAAAAACATTATATACATGCACTAGACAAAGTAAAACATAAATGGTGACCAATACGGCAACATCATCAGCTGGTATTTACCGCTCACCACAGTGGGCATAGAAAATGCCTGGCTCAGACACATTTTGGCTTATAGCACAAAACTTTACATATACAACAGGTATTTAGAACCCATTTTTCTTTGGTTTTGGACCACAAGGATTCCATTTCCGCAATAAAAAAAAATTGCTCAAACCCGCTACACTGGCGGTACATGTTTTGAAAAATAGTGCCGCAGCGAACGGGTTAAAAGAAGACAAGTTGTAGGAATTCGGAAATACAGATGCAGGGAGGGAGTTCCAGAGTTTACCAGTGAAAGGGATGAATGATTGAGAGTACTGGAACCCTCCCAAACATGCGAAGAGTACTCCATACAGGGACAGATAAGGCCTTTATACAGAGTAAGCAGTTGGAGGAGCGAGAAAAACTGTCGGAGATGCCTCAGAACACCTAATTTCATAGAAGCTGTTTTAGCAAGAGATGAGATGTGAAGTTTCCAGTTAAGATTATGAGCAAAGGACAGACTGAGGATATTCATTGTGGAAGAGGGAGACAGTTGAGTGTCATTGAAGAAGAGGGGATAGTTGTCTGGAAGGTTGTGTCGAGTTGATAGATGGAGGAATTGAGTTTTGAGGCATTGAAAACTACTAGATTTTCTCTGCTCCAATCGGAAATCTTAGAAAGATCGGAAGTCAGGCGTTCCGTGGCATCCCCGCGTGATCTGTTGACTTTCTGAAGGGTTGGACGTCTCTGAAAGAACGTGGAAAGATGTATGGTGGTATCATCAGCGTAGGAGTGGATAGGGCAAGAAATTTGGTTAAGAAGGTCATTAATGAATAATAGAAAGAGAGTGGGTGACAGGACAGAACCCTGAGGAACACCACTAGTAATAGGTTTAGGAGAAGAACAGTAGCTGTCTACCACAGCAGCAATAGACAAGCACTTGCCTGCTGATTGCAATCAAGTCATTCAGGCACCTAATGAAGTGAGAGGTCATGTGCTGGTAGTTCCATGGGACCTGTAGTTGAGTGGCAAGGTCAGTAAAGTCTTAGCCTTTCCAGGGGATTAAGGGTAGAGAGTATGATTTATCATAATTATCAACATTCTGTATGCATGGTACAAAATAACATGAAATTATGGTATAGTATTTTAGCATACCAGTATGGTACGAGTGCGATTTACTGGTATGATACTAAATTACGGTACTGTATATTCTTTGATGCAAATTATGATAAATCAATTGTACTGTACAATGCAACATGCCATGCCCATCAGTGGGTATGACATTGGCAGTACTACAGATATAAAAGATCTCATTGGAGTCTTTAGGCAGCATGCGTGATGCTAACAATAGCCAAGCACAACCGATACTTGTCTAAGTATTGTGAAATTTGTGGTGATAATACAAGAAACTCTGGATATTAAGAATTTAGGACCAAGCACCAAACTCAAGTATTATGAAACATAGATAGCAAGAAACTCAGCAGGGGTGTATACCCAACTTTCAAAGTTGAGCACATTTTGACTGTCTTCCCTTTGTGGAGATATCCAATTTTGGAGACTTCAGTGTTCACAACCAGCTACAGCTATTCTCTCCCTTCACTGACTCTTAGGGAACTAACCTTTAAGGAGGGTGCTGAAATAATGTAAAATGGGTCATATTTCACTTATGGTAAGTCCATTGGCTCGAAACTTTAGCATGTTGTTTGTGGATGTACATTTAAGTCATTCTTTATATTTCACTAAGTTTGGGTGAATGGTATTGGAGATACAAAAAATGTGTTTTTCTCACTTTTATTTTCTCAAATATGATTTTTTTATTTAATTACTTTAAGAAAAATTACCATAGACACTACATAAACACAACTTTTATTTATTTATTTTTTTTTTTCACTTTCCTGTATCTTGTTTTCTATTGACATTATCAAAAATCTATTTCCAACAAAATATTGCTTTTGAGTTGTTCTTTGAAACCATACCAAACAGAAGTGGATCAGAGTTTATACCAATTTAGAGAAATTTGTTATTACACATACTACTACCCATAATTATTAATTATTGCTTAAACTCTTCATTCCCGCAGCAAACTTGCACCATATTTAACAGCTCAAGAAACAAACGAAAAAAAATATTTAATGTGCCCTTTCTCATTTTCTTTGTGAAGACACCCAGCCCATTTTCAACTCCCTTCCAGCCTTCCTTTTTTTCAGGAGGTTTCTGTTGAGGCTGGCTGACCAGCTCCTGTGCCTGGTGACAGTAGGGTGGGGCAAGGTCTTTCAGCTTCCATGCCAGTTGGCCACCCTCTTTCCACAGCCAGATCTTATGAGGATGATGAGGAGGACGTGCCTCCCAATCAAGAAGGTGTTTCCCCTTTTTTTGCACCTCTTAGGCCAAGTGAGGACCTATCTTCATCTGCCTGCTCCTGAGGCCCTTTCCTTGTCTCAGCTTACAGGGGTAGAAAGGGCACAGGGCTCAATTTTGTCCCACCAGCCCTCAACTCTCCCACGTTTAAGTTGCTGCCCTCCACGGAGATCTTTAGTAAAAGGCGAAAGATTTATGCGTTTTGAAGGGAAACCAGAGCTACTCTCCCACGGTCGCTTATGGCTTAAGGTGTCTGTGGAAACCCAATGCAGGTCCCTGAAGGAGCCTAAGCCTTGCTCAGCACATTTTCAGTTATCTAAGGCAGTGGTTCCCAAACTGGGGTCCCCGGACCCCTGGGGGTCCCTGAGAAGGTCCTAGGGGGTCCGCTACTTCTCCCGCCAACCTTAGGAGAGAGGATAGAAGGTACCCGTTTTCTTTCACTTTAGCCAGGTGCCGGCGCAGCCGATCGCCACGCACACCGATGATAGCACCTCATTCAACCTGTGATATTTTGGTAACCATAGCATCTAGATGCTTCTGGTTTTTTGCATTGCAAAGAGGAAGAGTCGGTTGTGGACATAATATCATTTGTACTCACTCTTTATTGAATTTCCTAGTATAATCAGTATGTGAATACAAGCTATTTTGTGTGTTTCTCGCCAAACCTCCCGAGTTAGCGCGAGTGAAAAGTCTTAAAGTCCCCGAGGTTTAAGGGTTAATTTGAATTTATTACGACGTAGTGTAATGCTCAAATATGTAGGAATGATTTAAGTCTAGAAAGGAAATTATAAGTAGTATTATTATCTTTAAGTAATCTTAAGTATGGAATTAATTATATAAAAAATGACTCACTACTTGAATTGATCACAAATAACTTCCCTTTTGTTTTCTTCTTCTCACTAACACTTAAACAAAACACTTAAGCACTTAAAATTCAGCGATTGCGCCATGTGTCGTCAGACTTTTTTGAAAATATTTCAAATGTTTATTTTAAGACTTTCTTCGTGTAGGAATATGCAAATAGTAAATTTACTGCATTGTAATCATATAATGGGTACCTTGGTATGGTAATAGTAACTTCTGATTGGCTGGGGGTCCTCGGATGGGACTTAAATATCTGGGGGGTCCTTAGCATGGTAAAGTTTGGGAACCTCTGATCTAAGGACTGGTGTGGTCTTTTTCTCTGTGTGAGGGGGCCTCACTGGCTCCTCCTTCAGTTAATGAGGAGTTGGGGAGTCTACAGCTGGTGGGCTACCCAGCGGTCTCTGTCCCCTCCCGTCTGTTGGTGCAAATGGAGAAGACTCTGCATTATGGGTATATCCTTCCCTTTCTGTGTCCTCCTTTGTTGGTCAGACCAATAAAGTTTGTGAGTTATGCAGAGGGGTCAGATCATCTTGTGACCTTGGACTTGGTCTGGCAGGGAACATTCTCTGGTGGTGCGAGGACAACTTTGTCTCTCTTCGCCCCAGGTTCATGCCGGGATGGCACAATGCATTGGCAGATGTCTTCAATCACAAGTGTGTGGAGTCAGAGTGGATCCTACATCCAGTAGTGTGCAGGCAGGTCTTCCAGGTGTAGGGTGCACCACAGGTGGATCTGTTTGCAACTTAAATAAACAGTTACTTCTGTATGTGTCTCCACTGCCAGATCCGGGAGGTTGGAAATAGGCCATGTTTACCTTTCCATGGGAGGGCTTGGATCTGTACACCTTTCCTCCCTTCTTTCCAATTCAAAGGGTGCTGGTTCAAGTCAGAGACTCCGCTTGTGTTTGTATGACTGATTGCCCTGCTGTGGTATAAGGCAGACTGGTATCCTCTGCTTCTGAGTCTGCTAGTGGACTATCTTCAAGTGCCTCTCTGCTCCACCAGCCTCATCTCCACCTCTTTCACAAGCCACCAGGGGTACATGTGTGGAGACTCCAGCATCTCTTTCGAAAGAGAGGCTTGTCGTGGAAGGCCACTAGATTTATGGCCCATCTGGTCAGACAGTCCTCTGCCAGATTCTATCAGGCAAAGTGGTCTGTCTTATGTGGTTCATGTGAGTTGAGGGGTTGTCATCCTCTCTCAACCTTTGTAATGGACTTAGCGGACCTTTATTTTATTTTTCTTTGGGACACAAAGCATTTGTCCTTGCCATCCATTAGAGGCTATTGTTCAGCTTCAACCTCCATTTTCCAGCAGGCTGGCTTGGATATCTTACAGAATGGGGATCTATCACCTCTGTTTCGGGGGTTTGCCAAGTTGGCTCCTCCCCATTCGCCACGCATTCTTGCGTGGGATTCACCCTTAGTTTTACATTCATTAATGAAGTCCCCTTATGAACCTCTTCGTTTGGTTTCATTGAGGGACATTGCACTAAAGTCCTCTTTTCTTTTGGCTTTAGCATCTGCTTGCTGAGTTAGTAAACTTTCAGATGAAGTTCATCTCTCTAAGGGTTGGTCTTCTATAACTTTTTCTTTAGCCCCTGATTTTTTAGGGAAGACTTAACTTTCAGGTGATGAATCTCAATCAGACCTCACTATTCCTGCTCTTGCGGAGTATGTTGGTGACTCGGAGGGGTACAGGCTTTTATGCCCAGTCAAAGCCATTAGGGAGTACCATCATAGGACCAGGGATTGTCGTCCTAGATGCTCCCACCTTTTTATGATGGCTACTGAACCTCAGCATGTGGTGCACCCTCATACTATTTCTCACTGGATATGTCAGGTTATCCAGCATACACATGTGGATGTGTCTGAGGAGGACTTGCACTTGGTTTGGGTAAAGGCACATGAAGTTAGAGCAGTGGCAACGAGTGTCTTGTTCAAGAAGATTTGGATTATTCCTGCCGTTCTTCGGGCAGGAACCTGGAAGATTATGTCCACTTTTTCTTCTTTTTTATCTTAGGGATATTACTCATCAGTATTTGGATACCTTTTCTCTGGGCCCTGTTGTGTCAGCTCTCAAGGCAATTCATTAATTTTCCTTTTGTGTTCCTTATACATACAGTTCTATGTATTGTCCCATTTGAGGTTCGGGGTCATTGGACAGTTCTCGTAGCAAGAGTTGTGATGCACCCATCTCAGGATATGGCCTCCACCTTGTAAGTTTTGGGTTTGTGTGGGTGTGTGTCTTGGGGAGTGAAAGTTGTTCTGAGGGGTGAGGTCATCCTCCCTCCTATACTTGGGATTCAGTTCTTAAGCAATAATTAATAGTTATTGGTAGTAGTATATGTGATAACAAATAGGATTTTTTAATGTAAAAATCCATTTTTATATACATATTTACCCATAATTATTCATTATAATTGAGTTTCCCTTCCTCCCTCCCCTCTATGACCTTTTAGGCTAGAGGCTAATGAGAGAATCGGCCTGATGGGTGGTACCTGGGAGTAGAAAACGGGCTGGGTGTCTTCTCAAAGAAAACAAGAAATGGCACTTCAAACATTTCTTTCGTTTCTTTTCTTGAGCTGTTAGACATGGTATAAGTTTGCCGTGGGAATGGAGGTTTAAGCAATATTTGATAATTATGGGTATGTATGTAGATAAAAATGGATTTTACATTAAGAAATTTTATTTTTTGAAGTGTAAAAAAAATTACTTTTGAGATATTCACATCTGAAGATTTTTTGTCATTTTCCTTGCTTTGCTATTTGTATTCATCTGATTGACATGGAACTTTTACACATGATTGTATATACAATGGTAACTTCCTGGAGCATGATAGGATGATAATGCATCAGATCCCCGCTTCTTTAGAAAAATATTATTCACTCGTAATTCAGGGTGTCACGAGGCACCTTCAGCTATCACCGGAATTATTATTTTTTTTTTTTTTATGCAAGAGGGACAACTGGCCAAGGGGAACAAAATTTGTAAAAAAAGGCCCACTGAGTTGCCAGTTCCCTTAAAAGACACGAGAGTTAACCAAAATTCAGGGACAAATGTCTTGACACCTCTCTCTTAAAAGAAGTCAAGTTGTTGGAAAATGAAAATACAAAAGTAGATAGGGAGTTCCAGAGTTTACCAGTGAAAGGTATGAATGATTGGAAATACTGGTTAACTCTTGCATTAGAGAGTTGGAAAGAATAGGGGTGAGAGGAAGAAGGCATGCCAGATACCATTGTGACTTATTTTGTTCATCTATGATTTACAAAATTTGTAATAAGGTTGAGAGTGGCAACTGCTTGCCTGTGGGGGGTCCCTGGAATGACGCTAATGATGATTAGGAGTCCTGGGCAGGTTGGACGTACGGCCTGCTGAAGTGAAATGCTAGTTATGCGCTTCTGTTTGAATGTTGTTGGGCAAGTGGGAATAATGACACTGCTACACTTATATATATATAGAGAGAGGCTGGCTAGTGTGAATTGCAATTCTGTTTGAATGTTGTTGGGCAAGTAAGGATAATGACACTTCCACACTAAAGAAGAAAGAGAGAGAGAGAGTGAGCTAGCGAGCACTGGGACAGACAAAAGTGCAGATAACAGACTAATACAAACCAAAACTCCAATCACTTGATTTTTGTCTACATTTACCTGTCTTTGGGGGTCTACAATTTCATTTCCTTCTTTTGACTAAGGATAATTTAGTATGAAGTGGGCTAGATTTTTCTTCTAAAGGATATCAAAAGCAAATTGTGTCCTCAGCGCAGTGCCTGAAAGTCATGTCAACATCGCATGCGCTCTCTCTCTCTCTCTCTCTCTCTCTCTCTCTCTCTCTCTCTCTCTCTCTCTCTCTCTCTCTCTCTCTCTCTCTCTCTCTCTCTCTCTCTCTCTCTCTCTCTCCAAGAGGTACTTGTTCATGTTGCAGATTACTGCCTTAGATTGGTTGTGATGGTTGGCCATATGGCAAGTTTACAGCAAGGCAGTACTGTATAACAAGACTGCATAAGGTGTGAACCTTCTAGGTATCAGAATCCGGTAGGGTTACACTTTCCTACTAAGATGCCACAATCTCATTTCTGATTCTCGTCCTATCTCTCCTATTCCACCTCAGAATCCCTCAAAGCGGAGGTGCCTCTGGCGTTTTGCCTCTGCCAATTGGGGGGACCTGAGGTGGTATTATACTGATTTTCCTTGTAATGATTACTGTTTCTGTGTCAGAGACCCATCTCTGTGTGCTGAACGCATAACAGAGGTGATAGTGTCTGGCATGGAGGCATACATTCCTCATTCTTTTTCTCAACATAAGCCTTTTAAAAAAACCTTGGTTTAACACAGCCTGTTCTTGTGCTATACATGATAGAGAGGTTGCCCACTAAAGGTACTGGAGCTTTCCATCTCCTGAATCTCATGCACTTTACATTTATGCTCAGAATCATGCCAAGTCAGTTCTTCAACTTACCAAACACTCTTTCATAAATAGAAAATGTCAAAATCTTTCAAACTCTAACTCCTCTCATGACTTATGGCATCTGGCCAAAAACATCTCCAATAACTTTACTTTGTCATCTTTCTCTCCTTTATTTCATCCTGATGGCACCACTGCCATCTCATCTGTCTCTAAAGCTGAACTCTTCTCTCAAACCTTTGCTAGAAATGCCACCTTGGATGATTCTGGGCTTGTCCCTCCCTCTCTTCCTCCCTCTGACTATTTCATGTCTTCAATCAAAATTCTTCTCTCTGGCCTAAACCCTCGGAAGGCTTATGGACCTGATGGGATCCTTCCTATTGTTCTCAAAAACTGTGCTTCCGTGCTTGCTCCTTGCTTGGCCAAACTCTTTCAACTATGTCTATTGACTTCTACCTTTATTTCCTTCTTGCTGAAAGTTTGCCTACATTCAGCCTACTCCTAAAAAGGATGACCTTTCTAATCCCTCAAACTACCATCCTGTAGCTTTGCTTGTGTAAGGTTTTTGAATCTATCCTCAATAGGAAGATTCTTAAACACCTGTCACTTCACAATCTTCTATCTGATTGCCAGTATGGTTTCCGTTAAGATCGCTCTGCTGATGATCTTTGGCATTCCTTACTGCATTTTGGTCATCCTCTTTTAGAGATTGTGGTGAAATTGTTGCTATCACATTAGACATATCAAAAACTTTTGATAGAGTCTGGTACAAAGCTTTGATTTAAAAACTGCCCTCCTATGGTTTCTGTCCTTCTTTCTGCAACTTTATCTCAAGTTTCCTTTCCGACTGTTCCTTTCGAGCTGTGGTAGATGGGCTCTGTTCTTCTCCTAAATCTATTAACAGTGATGATCCTCAAGGTTCTGTCCTGTCACCCACTCTCTTTCTATTATTCATTAATGACCTTAACCAAACTTCTTGCCCTATCCACTCCTACACTGATGATACCACCCTACATCTTTCTATGTCATTTCATAGACGACCAACCATTCAGGAAATCATCAGATGCATTTGTACTATTTCCATCTTCCTTTGACTTGACTTCATTTAAGAGAGAGGTGTCAAGACATTTGTCCCTGTGTCTTTTAGGGAACTGGCAACATAGTGGGCCTTTTATATATATATATATTTATATATATATATATATATATATATATATATATATATATATATATATATATATATATATATATATATATATATATATATATATATATATATATATATATATATATATATATATATATATATATATATATATATATATATATATATATATATATATATATATATATATATATATATATATATATATATATATATATATATATATATATATATATATATATATATATATATATATATATATATATATATATATATATATATATATATATATATATATATATATATATATATATATATATATATATATATATATATATATATATATATATATATATATATATATATATATATATATATTACCCTTGGCCAGCTGTCCCTCCTACACAAAAAAATAAATAAACATTTTGGATGAAGGACCACTTTTCTATAGAGAGCACACCTTAATTTTTACCTTAGTGGCAATGTGGAATAACATTTAGAAAGATTTCTAAAGTAATTTTGGAAATGCACTAATTCATATAGAAAACAGGAGAGAAACAAAGTAAAACAAAGACAGAGGGTAAGAGAAAGAAAAACAAGCCTGTGATCTGTGGAGAGGTGGCAACTGTGGAAGCAGTCTACTCTTACTCTGACAATCTCTTGTCTTCCTTCCATCTTTTGTCACACCAGTAAGGTCCTTCAGGCAGTCATTAAATGCTTGTTAAGGATGCTGCTGGACCACTTGGGAAGTTATATCTTTGATTAGGTAATTTATTTTTCTTGAATAATAATGAAGTCTTTTATTTGAGCATTGAGTGTAGAATAAGATGAATTAAATTATCAAAATAATTTTTTTTAAAGAAAATAAACTACTGAAAAAGGGTAAGGGGGTGTTTAAAGGTCTCACAGGCAAACTACTCTCAGTAAAGGACAATATGCATTAATGGACAACCCTTCACCTTGAAGTGTTGTATCGTGAAGCACCACTGTATTGAGAAAGTGCCAAAATTCCATCATTAAGTTTGTAACTTTTTTTATATTAAGAATATGGAAAATTTACTTGGGTCTGACTGGTGCTGGCAATGCTGCTTAGGATGCTACCTCCTCTGTCTGATGCACTGGTTGCAAGTGATATAGGGCTCCAACCTGTGGTGCATTGTTCAGTGGCATTGCCAATTCAAATGCTTGAATGACAGGTAGATCTAACTATGAGTGAAAAGAAAAAAAGAGTGTTGACTGTACAAATAGTGTCATGTAATATGGCATTTTTGGGTGAGGACTACGAGATAAGACTTGAGTTATAATAATAATCAATGTCTGGTGACTCTACTTATCATTGGTACATACATAAGTACTGTACATATGTACCAGTGATAATCTGTGTCTAAAAACTCTACACGTTTCTCCTTCCCCATCCAGTGCCACATTACACAATGCTTTTTATTCAATCAACACTCTTTCTGTTGTTTTCTTTCACAGTTAAATCTATCTCTCATTTATTTTCACGTATTTCAGTTAGCTGGTTGGAGGCCCGCATGAAATATAAGTACATTCTTTTTCCATTTCCTTCTTTTCAGTAATGTGTGTTCCATGTTTTTAATCATTATAAAAGCACTATTCACTAAAATTGCAATAGAACAATCAAATTAAAGTTATGTATTTGGAGATAAAGAAATGAAGTAGGTGAAGGGGGGGAGAAGTCAGTTACTTAATGGGTTGGAACAAATAAACATTTTTTGCAATCCTAAAATTTATGGCTATGCCTAAGGAACTCACAAGCATGAAACTCATGAGTGGGTTGTTGTCAAAAAAATTTTATAGTCAGAGGTATATAACACAAATAGATATAATTTGAGAATGTATCTCTAGTCATAGTCAGATAGTGGAAAAGGCAGAAGATTCAAGAGCATGGGAATGAAAGCCAGTCATTACACACATAGATCCAATATCCAACTTTTGCATTGAAAAAGAAGATAGACAAAGTAGGAAGGAAAATAAAATGGGGTGTTGTCAGTTGCTTGAGACACCTGCTTTTCAGTGAGAAAAAGATGAGGTTTAGTAAAGGAGAAGTGGCATTCCTTATATTAAAAATTGAATGTAAGACTATGAATGCTACCAAAGTTAATGAAGTTGAGGAGAGTGTCAAGATACTTAGATCGGTACTAGTAGAGCAGTCTGACTTAGGAACATTTGTTGTCCCCGCAACAGACAGGGACACTGAGGTTGGTGTATAAGTTGTCATATCTAATTTAGAATTTTGAACGAAGGATATGTGTTTATAATTAGATGCATGTATTTTTGTTTGAAGGGAGAGATTTGTCTTAAGAGTCCAGGCTGTGACTGTCCCATTGTGTTGTGAGACAAGGAAATGTTCTTTGAGATCACAGCTTGGTGTTGATAAGTTCACTGCACTCCCTTTTCCATTGCTTTAGACCTCACTAGAAGAAGTTAATTGTTATGGCAGTGAAAACTTTTAGGAATAGATTAAGAATAAAAATTAGGAGGAATTAAAAATATGAGAAATTTCTGAAAATATTCTAGACACAAATGGGGAACAAAATAAGGCTGAACTTTAGAAAAAAAAAGAACAAGAGAGAACCAAGGAGAAGGAGATTTTGAAATGGGAAAGGAAGAGTGAAAGTTTTGAAAAAGCTGTCGAGGTATACATTATAACTATATGAAAAGGAGAAATGAATATGTACTATGTGAACAAGCATGCTATAATTGCAGTGAAAAGAGTGATGAATACTTCATGAAGGTGCATGTTGTAACTGCATGGAAAAGAGCAGGGAATATAAGGTATTTATGGGAAATGAAGATTATGTTGACTGGCCCAAGAGTTGTGGTTAATTTTGCCAACAAGACATTATTATAATTCTTTAAAAATACATGACATGTATCAGAATTAACTAATTGTCTTTCAGTCAAGTTGAGTTTTTTTTTTTTTCTTAAAGTTGTTTAAATTTGTATGTTATTCTCACACATACAAAGCTACAGAATATATCCTTTACCAGTTGTCAATTAGTTTCACACTCTTCACTTTCACAATGCATTTTTGTCCTCCAGGCAATATGATGCACTTCTTTAGGCAATGTGTCACTGCATCATCATGAAGAAATCTTGTTAGTTTCTTGCTTTTCTTGAACTTAGAATCCCTATTTTTTCTCTCAGTTTAGACAGTATTTAATAGAAAGCAGCACATAAAGTTGCTACTTGAAAAATTTTACCCTCCACTATCACAACTAACAAATAATAATGAAGGATCTTGTAAGATATCAAACTTTTTTCCGTTTAAGTTCAAGTTGCCCTTGAAAGAGTATGTTTGGGAAGATAAACGTTTTCCAACTGTATGAATCAATTACAGTTTTCTTCAAACTTATTTGTGGATTTCAGGTGTAATATTAATAGTAGTATAAGGTAAAGGTCAAAATGACAATTCTTGCCTTTAAATGCTTACTATCCATATTAAGTCACTTAACAAAAAAATTTATTTGCAGATATTTGACACAATATGATTGTGTGACTTTCTACAATCTTGTTAATTCCCTGAGAACAACAGAAGAGGCCTTGAAGAGCTCTGGATGGATGCTTCTGAGCTCTGCAGACTCTCTTTTCCTGAATTCAAAACATAGAGTGTTTGGAACAGTGAACAACCCAAAAGTTAAAAATACAAAAGAAGCCCTTGGTGCATGCAGTACATCAAAAGACCTGAATGGTAAGAAATTATTGAAACTTAGAATAGTACATTGTGTACCTGTAAGGGTTGCGCCTTTTTGCTGTCATTGCTATACCAATAGAACTTAGATTTTTAATTTGTCTGTGTACGATCTTAACCTGAACTTTAACAGTTTAACATTTTGAGTATTGGCAGTAAATTCATCTCCACACTGGTAAGTTTTATATGAGAATTAGCAATTTGCCACAGAGTTACATGAAATATTGTGAAATACAGTATGGTTCATTCCTCTTTTTACTTGTTGGTAACAATTTTTTTACTGTTTCCTTCTGTTAATGTATGGTATTTAGTTTTATTTGCATGGCCAAGAGACTGTCACATAGTAGCTGCCTAGTTGACTTATACAGCTAAGAGACTGATATATGGTATTAAGTTTTGCTTTATGGCCAAGAGACTGATACACAGCTATTTAGGATTTACATGGCCACGAGAACAATATATGGCAGCTTGATTGAATTACATGACCAAAAGACTGAAGCATGGCAGCCAAAATATTGATAGACAATAATCAGTGTAAATGAAGAGACTGTATAGCATTTAGTAGCATTTAATGTGACTTCTATGGCTAAGAGAATCATATATGGCATTAGTCTCACCCACAGTGCTGAAAGATCAGTGCACAGCAGTTAGCTTGATTTGCATAACTGAGAGACTGTTATTTAGTAATTAGTTTGACTTGCATGGCCAAGAGACAACTTAACTCATTGTCCCTTTTTATAGATAAACAAGAGATTTGGCATAGCAAATCTTTGTAGTAAAGTGGAAGGAAGGTATTACTATGGCAGAATTTTTAAGGAAATGTGACGTCAAGGATATAGTAAAGCATTTGGTAGATTCATCGACTTGCTTGAACAAGACATTGGTTTATAAGATTGTTGCTCTGTATGAGGGTCTTATTCCCATATGCTTTGATACTTTATTTTGATTACTTATCATAGGCTGTAGTAGACCTTGTTGGGGTTTTCAAGAGTGTTTTTGTGTAGCTGATATTGTCTTAATTACCAAGGGAGGATGCAGGAAAGACTATATGAATTTTAGACTGGTGTTACTGACATGCATTGTAACCAAGATATGTGAGATGATTTTAAAAGGCAGATGGATACAACATCTAGAGAAAAAATGATAGGCTGATAGGCAAACAACTTGAATTTTGAAGAGAATTATGCACTACCAATCTAATATGCCAATATTCAAAAGATGGATATAAGATATGATGTTGGAAAGAGATGATTGGGCTGACTATATTTATTTGAGTTTCAAGAGAGCATTTGATAAGTTACTTCACAAGAGACTGGTGTGGAAACCAGTAAGGGCTGAAAAATTGGGAAGGGAGCTCCTGAAGTTAGTGGAGAATAATTTTGAAGGAGAAAGGTTTGAACAATTATCAGAGATGAAAGATGACTAAAGAAGGATCATTAATTATGTCAGCAGTGTACATTGATGACATGATGGGGAAATGTACAGCTTTCCAAGTCTGTTTATGATACCAAGTTATTAAGGAAAACATCCAGTTGTGAAACTGGAAAATATGAAATACTGTGGGAAAAAAAAAACATATAGTGACTATTTCACAAAGGTTTCTGGCAAAATGCACAATGTTTTCTGTTTAAATCCAATTTAGAGATCCTGTGTTCAACCACATGCTATTCTTTACATCAGAAGCATATGTTTTCTCCCACACAAAAAACTGAAAAATGACAAAATCTGTCAATTTTTTGGTGAACATTTTATGGTAACACGTAGAGGGGAGTGAGTGGTTGTCTTAGTTCATTACCTTGCTCTCGATTTCAGTGACTTTTCAGCCTTAGACCATGTATGCACTTAGAGTGAGAAAGTAGGCAAGTGTGAGAACAAGATTGGTCAGGTGAAATTGAGCGGCCATATAAGAAACAATTTCAGGCAGGAGTTGCCATTGCAACTGTATACTGACTGCCTCTCCCACCTTTCCAGTCATCCCTTACCCATATTAAATGATATACTGGACATTGAGTTCAAGGTCATGATTTCATGATTTTTAAAACATTTTGTGAGAGGGGAATGCTGACCAAAGGGAACAAAAAGAGTGAATAAAAAAGGCCCACTTAATTGCCAATCCCCTTCCAGGTCTGAGAGAGTTAGCCAAACATGGTATAGTGGAACCATGCACACTTTGGGGTCAAGGAGTCCACAAGCCCATGAGTTTGAATCCTGGGCATGGTCCAAGTGCAGGAAGGGCTTCCTTACTTTAGGCAGCGGTTCCCTAATTGGTGGGCCTTCAGATTTTTTTTTCCTTATACTGGAAGGAAGCCAACCAAGGGCACCAAAATATTGAAAAAAAGCAAGGGTTCCCTTAAAGAGTGGTACATAGTTAGCCAAAATTAAGGAACAAATATCTTGAAACCTTCCTCTTAAAAGAAGTCAAGTTGTTTGAAGAGGAAAATACATATGCAGAGAGGGAGTTCCAGAGTTTACCAGAGAAAGGTATGAATGATTGAAAGTACTGGTTAACTCTTGTGTTACAGAGTTGGACAGAATAGAGTTGAGAGGAAGAAGAAAGCCTTGTGCAGTGAGGGTGCAAGAGGAGGGGAGGCATGAAAATAGCGATAAAAGATAGAAAGGAATGCAGCATTTTAGCGGTGAGAAAGAGACTGAAGACAGTCAGCCAGAGGAGGGGAAAAGATTAGTTGAATAGCTTTTGATTCCACTCTATCTATAAAAATTGTGAGTGGAACCCCCACAAACATGCAAAGAGTACTCCATACAGGGGTGGATGAGGCCCGTGTACAGAGTTAGCAGTTGGAGGGGTGAGAAAAACTAGTGGAGACGCCTCAGAATGCCTAACTTCATACAAGCTCTTTTAGCAAGAGATGAGATGTGAAGTTTCTGGTTAAGATTATGAGTATAGGACAGACTGAGGATATTTAGTGTAGAAGAGGGAAACAATTGAGTGTCATTGAAGAAGAGGTGATAGTTGTCTAGAAGATTGTGTTGAGTTGATAGATGGGGAATTGAGTTTTTGAGGCATTGAAAACTACCAAGTTTTCTTAGAAAGATAAAATAATCAGGCATCCTGTGGCATCTCTGTGTGATCTGTTGATATCCTAAAGGGTTGGTCATCTCTGAAAGGACGTGGAAAGATATAGGGTGGTATCATCAGTGTTGGAGTGGATAGGGCAAGAAGTTTGCTTAAGAAGATCATTAAGGAATAATATTAAGAGAGTGGGTGACAGGACAGAACCCTGAGGAACCCCACTATTAATAGATTTAGAAGAAAAACAGTGGCAGTCTACCATGGATGCAATAGAACGGTTGAAAAGGAAACTTGAGATAGTTGCAAAGAGAAGGATAGAAACTGTAGTTTGGAAATCAAAGCGTTGTGCCAGACTCAATCAAAAGCTTTTGTAATCTAACGTGTTAGCAAAAGTTTCACTGAAATCTCTAAAAGAGGATGACCGAGACTCATTAAGGAAAGCTAGAAGATCACCAGTAGAGCAACCTTGACGGAAGCCATTCTGGCGATCAGATAGATTGTAAAGTGACACATGTTTAAAAATCTTCCAGTTGAGGATAGATTCAAAAACTTTAGACAACCAAGAGATTAAAGCTATAAGATGGTAGTTCAATGGATTAGAGCAGTCACCCTTATTAGGAACAGGCTGAATGTAGGCAAATTTCCAGCAAGAAGAAAAGGTAGAAGTTGATAGACATAGATGAAAGAGTTTGGCCTGGCAAGGTGCAAGCACAGAAGCACAGTTTTTGAGAACAATAGGAGGGGCCCCATCAGGTCCATAAGGCCCCCCACACACGAAGCGATTTTAGAAGCACGACTTGAGAAGCACGACTCCAAAGTCAATGCAAGTCTATTGGAGCCTTCAGACGTGGTCGTGACTCGCTGGGTTGGAATCGCGACTCGAGATATCCCTTGGTGAAGTGCGATTCCCGAGCGACTCAAGTTACATATGTTACTATGAAGCCCCACATACGAGGCGACAGCTTCCCGTGATTTCATCACTACTTGCATCTCATTGGCTGGTCGGGATGAGATTAGAGCCAATGAGCAATCAGGCAGAGTTTTCTTCCACGTGGAGTCCGAGCGCGGGGCAGCTGGGAGGGGGAGTGCGGGGTAACTGGTAACATCCGGCTTGGAGGAGTGCATCACAACCACGCATAGCAAGATGAGTGACCAGGATCTGCTGACCGCTTTGATACCGAATTATTAATAGATGAAATAGAAATAGCTTCCCGCATCATTGGTGGGTGTTATGGCCAATGAGAGAGCAGTCCATGTGGATACAATAGTGGGGATGGGGGGTATGGCGGGGGAGGGGGTATGCTGTCGCTACACCAGTCGCTGTGTGTGTGGGGTCAACCCAGAATCGCGCTTCTAAAATCGCTTCGTGTGTGGGGGGCCTAAGCCTTCAGAGGGTTTTGCCCAGCAAGGGCATGGAAAACATTATTACGGAGAACTTTAATTATAGGCATGAAATAGTCAGAGGGAGGAGGAGAGGGAGGGACAATCCCAGAATCATCCAAGGTGGAGTTGTTAGCAAAAGTTTGAGAGAAGAGTTCAGCTTTAGAGACAGAAGAGATAGCAGGTGTACCATAAGGATGAAATAAAGGAGGGAAAGATGAAGACGTAAAGTTATTGGAGATGTTTTTGGCCAGATGCCAGAAGTCTTGAGGGGAGTTTGAGTTTGAACGAATTTGACATTTTTTATTTATGAAGGAGTGTTTGGCAAGTTGAAGAACAGACTTGGCATGATTTCAGGCAGAAATATAAAGTGCATGAGATTCAGGAGGTGGAAGGCTCAAGTACCTTTTGTGGGCAACCTCTCTATCATGTATAGCATGAGAACAGGCTGTGTTAGACCAAGGTTTAGGTTGAGAAAAAAAATGAGGAATGTATGCCTCCATGCCAGACACTATCCCTCCATCATGTGTTCAGCTTACAGAGATGGGTCTCTGACACGGAAACAGTAATGATTCCAAGGAAAGTCACCATAATACCTCCTCAGGACCCAACTGGCAGAGGCAAAATGCCAGAGGTACCTTCACTTAGGGGGGATCCTGAGGAGGGATTGGATAAATAGGACAAGGTACAGAAATGAGGTTGTGATCAGGGAACCCAATGGAGAAGATAGGATAACACCATAAGCTGAAGGATTAGAGGTAAGGAAGAGAGCAAGAATGTTAGGCATGTCTCCCAAGATGGTCAGGAATATGAGTAGGGTGTTGCACCAGTTGCTCTAGGTCATAGAAGGTAGCAAAGTTGAAGGCTAGTTCACTAGGATGATCAGTGAAGGGAGAGGAAAGCCAAAGCTGGTGGTGAACATTGAAATTTCCAAGGATGGAGATCTCTGTGAAAGGGTAGAGGGACAGAATGTGCTCCACTTTGGAAGTTAAATAATTAAAGAATTTACTATAGTCAGAGGAGTTAAGGAAGAGATAGACAGCACAGATAAATTTAGTTTGAAAGTGACTGTTGAGACTAAGCCAGATGGTGGAAAACTCGGAAGATTTAAGAGCGTGGGCACGAGAGCAAGTTAAATTGTTGCACACATAGCTGCAACATCCAGCTTTAAAACGAAAATGAGAATAGAGAAAGTAGGAGGGAATAGAGAAAGGGCTACTGTCAGTTGCCTCAGTGTGTCAGTGAGGAAAAGATGAAGTTTAGTTGGGTTAGAGGTGGTTTTCCACAGATTGAAAATTAGATCTAAGACTGCGAATGTTGCAGAAGTTAATGTAGAAAAAGTTGAGGGAGGTGTCAAGACATTTTGGGTTATACTGGGATAGGTGTGTCAAGTTGAATGGGTAGAGAATCATTCTCGTTAGTTGGCTTCTTAGGGATCATGTGGATGATAGGGTGTGGGGTACCTTGCGCTTTCTTCAGCTCCACTGTTTCCAAGCTGTAGAAAGGACCCTTGCTGTGACACTCCTTGCAGGTCTGGTTCAGGCAGCCTTCCTGGCTACACGCTGTGATTAGCTTTAGCATAGCAGGAGGCTACACACACAATGGTATGTGACTCCTGGAAAGCCACTCCTTCCTGCCTGAGCAATTTTTTGGTGAAGAGAGACAGCTTGTTGGCAAAGCAGCGGAAGGACAAAGTGAGAGAGTGGTAGAGGGAGGACATAACATAACATAACATAACATAAATAATAGGATAACAAAGGGCCACCAGGGCCCATCTAGGTTATCCTGTATCAGTCGCACAGCGACCTCGTCATCAGTACTTAAAGATACACTTACAAGTACACAATACATTATATACTAATTTTAAATATTTGGCCCATTAACAGGGCTAAGTCCTGCAGTGAAATCCTTTACAATCTGTGATCCCCATACATGGGGATCATGTCTTGTTTAACTATAGTAAATTTCTTATAAAAACTATCATGCAGCATTATACATAATTATAAATCTGATAAATTTAAGTGCTTATCTAATCTGTTTTTAAACATTGTCAAACTAGTGCTATTTACAACCCTCTCTGGCAATGCATTCCAGAAGTCTACCACCCTATGACTAAAGAAATATTTTCTTATATCTAACCTGCAGCCTTGCTTTCTAATCTTCCTGCCATGATTTCTAGTCCTACTTCCCTCCTCTAAGGTAAAGAAAGATCTCACATCTATGTAGTTTGTATCTGAGAACATTTTAAATAACTCTATCATATCCTCTTATATATCTCCTCTCAAATGAAAACATGTTTAATTCCTTTAATCTATCTCTATACTCCAGGTGCTTTAATGCTGGTATCATCCTAGTTGCTCTTCTCTGAACTGCTTCTAACATGTTGATATCCTGCCTATAATGGGGTGACCAGGCCTGTATGCAATACTCTAAATGGGGCCTAACATAGAATTATATAAGCTACGCACCACTTCCTTACTTTTATAACTAACATTTCTATTTATAAAACCCAGGATCCTATTTGCCCTATTTCTTGCTTCTAAACATTGCTTTGAAAATTTCATAGTCCTGTCTATCACTACTCCTAAATCCTTTCCTCCTCTACTGCCTCTAGCCAACATCCCTCCATCTCATAGCTAAAGTTTGTGTTGTCTTTACCTAAATGCATAACCTGACACCTTTTAGAATTAAACTCCATCTGCCACCTGTCTGCCCATGCTATCAGCCTGTCCAGGTCTCGTTGTATTCTGTAATTGTCCTTTTCACCCTGTACTGCACATGCTATCTTAGTATCATCTGCAAACTTTGATACTTTGCTACTAATTCCTATATCTAAATCGTTAATGTACACCAAGAAAAGAAGAGGTCCTAGCACTGATCCTTGGGATACCCCACTAACCACTTCCTTCCACTCAGACATTGCCCCATTTAATACTACTCTCTGTTTCCTATCAGAAAGCCATTCACTAATCCAATCAACTAACCTACCCCCTATCCCATGTAGTCTCAATTTGTACACTAGCCTCCTATGTGGTACCTTATCAAACGTCTTGCTAAAATCTACATATATAACATCTATGCTATTACCATCATCTAACTCCTTGGTAATATATTCTAAGACATCGAGCAAATTTGTAAGACAGGACCTCCCTGATCTAAAGCCATATTGGGTATCTCTAATTAATCTATTCTTATTTAAATGCTCTCAAATACTACCCTTAATGATTTTCTCTAGTATCTTACATACTATACTAGTTAAACTGATCGGTCTATAATTGTTCACATCATCCTTCCTACCTTTTTTAAATATTGGTGTAACATTAGCTAACTTCCAGTCCTGAGGTATCTCAGCAAACCTAAGTGATCTTTCAAAGATTGACTTAAGTGCTTCAGAAATACTGTCTACACCCTCCCTAAGTACTCTGGCATGTAGCTCATCAGGACCACTGGCTTTCCTATCGTCTAGTTCAAGAATAAATTTCCTAATAATTCCCGGTTATATATCAATATTTTCTAAAGCTCTTAAACTACTCTTCGCACTGTTTGTAACAGGATTTCCTATTCTTTCCCTAGTAAATACTGAAGAAAATTGTTCATTCAATAATTCTACTATGTCTTCATTTTGATCCACTACTACACCATCTTTTCTGAGTGGTCCAATCCTATCCTTATTTCTTTTGTCACTGACCTTGTAATAACTATATAATTTTTTGGGATCTTTACTCCCAGCTGTAGCTAGTTTTATCTCTGCCTGCCTTTTACTTTTTTTATAACCTTACTCAAATCATCCCTGACCTGTCTGTACCTAATCAAATCTACATCTTCCCCACTTTTCTGCAACTCTCTATATGCCCTCTTCTTCTCTCTGATCTGTCTACCTATCTCGTGAGTCCACCATAATGGCTTCCTGTTTCTCTGCCTTATATCTTTGTAAGGGATACACTGCATCACTATACCCTTTATTACAACCTTAAAAATATCCCACATCTCCTGTGCAGTTTTATTTCCAAAACTATCTTCTCAGTTTACCTCTCCTAATAACTGACATAACCTACCATAATTGCCTTTCTGATAGTTTGGGACTCTAGTCTTGTTACCTATATTATCCCTACTGGAATTAATGATAAATCTAATTATATGATGGTCACTGTTTGCTAAAGTCTCTCCTACCTCAACTTCCTTTAAACAATGCTCAATATTTGTTAGTACTGTCTAAAATCTTCCTCCCCCTAGTAGGTTTATCTACCATCTGCACTAAATAGTTATCCTGAAAACTTTCCATAAACTTATTTTCACTAGCATCTCCTAACATCCTCTCCCAGTTTACTGACTTAAGATTAAAATCCCCTAAGATAATTGTCTGACTAGTACACCCCTTATTTATCTCATCTACAATAAGGTTGTCTACATCTGCTGACTGGTTAGGTGGTCTATAAAAAGCTCCTACTCTAATAACCTTACTTTTGTTTACCCTAACATCCAGCCATAAGGACTCTGCTCTGTTATCTACCTTAATACCATTAACCTGACTGGAAATGAAGGATTTTTTTACATAAATAACTACTCCTCCACTTATCCTACCAATTCTCTGGTGTAAATACATATTGTATCCATCTACTTCATATTCTTTCCTATTTTCCCTAAACTTTTCCCCATTTACTCATGCCTCTGTGACACATACAACATCTAAGTCCTCCTCAACTATATAACTAGATAACTCGTCCTTCTTGTTCCTAAGACTCCTGGCATTTACATAAAAACATTTAAGTCCTGCTACCTTCCTAGATGCTGTCTCCTTATTTGGAATCCTAATCTTATTCTCTCCAATTTGCACCTGGAAATCTTTCCTAATCTTTTCACTATCTCTGTTTATCCTATCTAATTTATGTCTAACATCTTTCTTCTGGAATGCATTTGCTGCCTCACCCCCTACACTCCATCCCAACTCCCTCCAGACATCCACTCAGCACATCCACACCCTTCCTACTCAGATGCACACCATCCCTAGCATACAAATCCTTCGCCCATAGAACCTATCCCATACATCCACAAAGCTGACACCCACATCCTTACACATCCTTTTACCCGATCATTCACACCAATGGCCCTAGACAACCATTCCCTGCTAACATACACACGAGACAAGATTCCTGACACTACACACTTCCTACCACTCTCCCTTATCTTGCCTAACATTTCCCGAAATCTTGCCACTAACTCCTCCGACCCACCTGCTCTGACATCATTCCCACCTACGTGCAAAACTACTACACCCTCCCTCTCCATCCCCCCAACTCTCTTCTGCACCTCCTCACTCACTGCCTTCACACCTGCACTAGGCATACACACGTTCGTCCTCCTATCCCTGTCTTTCCCACAGAAAGTGCTATCTAAGTACCTAACCTGAGAGTCACCCACCACACACACCTGAGGTGTGCTAGGCACAACCCCCCCTCCTCTCCTCTACCCCCTTCTCTCTCCTTTCACTCACCACAACCACCTCATTCACTCCTCTCACTCTCCCCTCCCTTCCAACAAACCGAACCTATTTTCACACTCAACAGGTTTAGTCCTATCCTCCCTAACTGCCTCCGCTTTCCTTCCCTCGCAACCTGCCATCTCTGCCCATCCTGACTACTATCTTTCCCAGTCTGGCTCGCCTGCTCCCTCTTCCCCACTCTGCTCTTCCCGACAGAGGGCCAAGCCACCCTGTCGCCCTCAGAAGGTCCAACCTTCGGCCTAACACTGATCTCCTGCCTAATTTTTTCCACTGCCTCCCCAAGCCTCTTAACCTCCTCCTTTAACTCAAAGATGAGAACTTCGTTCGCACTTCTCCCCTCACTTAGCTTTCTCATTTCCTCTCGCAATTCTCGGTGCTCAAGAGAAAGAACTAAATTCTCGCTCTTGAGCCTACACACCATACACTCAGAAAAGTCAATGACCTTCCTGTCATGCCCACACATCTCACACACAACAAACTCGCCTAATCCCACCTCAACACACTCTTTCACGCACTCAATCACACTCTGATATACCTCAGTAGCTACCGCCATACTAATTTACAATCTGTTAACTCACAAGAACACTATACGTAGCTAACAAACAAATGAAAATACTTGGTGACGGCGGGGTGGGGGAACCACGGTGGTTGGGGACCTAAGTGAGGTCAGCTAATCCTCTTTCAAGGTCAACTTGACAGTTACAAGCCTAGTCTCCTCGCTCTACCAAAATACTTTTAACTCACAAACACTGATTCTAACCACTATTTCACTCTAATCTAACACTTGCAATGCACACTTTCGCTTCACTAACACTCAAAAGCACCACACACAGACACCAAGCACAAACACCACTCTCTAACTATAAAAACAACAGCCAAAAACGGAGCGCACACACAACACGTCCACTCGCCACCACAACTACCAGGAAGAGTGAGAGAGAGAGAACGAAGGCAAGACAGTGGCTTGGCAGGTTGGTCAGGTGACAAGCCACTCTTTTAGCTTCTGTGATACTTGATAAAGAACTCAACAACAATTCAACACTGTCTAGTAAACTAATACTATTCATATGTAGGAGTATGTGAGCAAGATACATTAAAGATCTAGAAAGTATAAGACCACTTCATTGACCACCTAATTTGAGCATCAGTTGGTATGGTGAATGTTGTATTTGGGGCACTACACTGATGTCACAAGTATGTTCACTGTTCACTCTTATGCTGTCACTATCTTGTTAAAATATGTCTCTATTAGGGGCACTTTTGATCACTGGGAATACACAACCTTTCATGTTGATATACAAGTTGTATCCCAGGGCATGTATCCATGTTGTATCCCAGGGCATGTAACACTAGGACAATATACAGATATAAGATTGTGATTGGAAGAGCCAAACAAATATAGAGTAATAGCATAAGCAGAAGAATTATAGGTAAAAAAAAAGGTCAAGACTGTTGGGCATATATCCAAGATAATCAGGATTTGAGTAGAATGCTGCACCAGTTACTTTAGATCATGGAAGATAACAAATTTGAGAGCTAGTTCACCAGTTTGGTTAGTGAAGGGAGATGAAAGCCAAAACTGGTGGTGAATGTTATATTCTCCAACGATGCAGATTTCTGCAAAAGGATAGAGAGACAATATGCTCCATATTTGAAGTTAAATAGTCAAAAGCATTTCCTATAGTCATAATATTTAGGAGAGAGGTAGACAGCACAAGTAAATTTGGTTAGAGAGTGACTCTGAAGTCGAAGCCAGGTGGTGGAAAACTCAAAAAATTCAAGAGCTTGGGCGCAAAAGCTAGTCAAGTTGTTATGCACATAGACACATCATCCACGTTATGCACATAGACACATCATCCACCTTTGGAATAAAAATGAGGATAGAGAAAGTAGAATGGAATAGGAAAGGGGCTACTCTCAGTTGCCTCTTGTGTTTCAGTGAGGAAAAGAAGATGAGGTTTATCAGAGAGAGGTGATGTTCTACAGATAGAAAATTTATGAATGTGAACATTGCAGAAGTTAATGAAAAAAAGTTGGGGGGCTGTCAAGACTTATAGTGTCGATACAAGAAGAGCAGTTTGACCTGGGAGCATTTATGGTCCCTCTCCCCAGAATGGAACTCACCATTTTTTAAAATTTGAGATATGATGTGTGTATTTACCTATTTGTGTATTACAGGGCCCGAGCTAAGCTCTCTGTGTCCTGCCTCCTTGGCCACTCCTGTTATATCTCTCTTTCATCTGATTGACACACACTGCATCAACGACATCACTGCTCAGTTTATTCCACTTATCAATACAACAATGCGGGAAACTGTACGTTCTCACGTCATTTAGACATGTCTTTTATTAGTTTTTTTCCATGTCCTCGGAGATGATTACTTGTGGTCACCTTTATCAACTCTCTGTCCAATATGTCAATCTTGTTCACCAATTTATACATATTTATCATGTCTCCCCTTGTTCTTCTCTCTTCTAATGTGGTCAGCCCCAGTTTCCTCAGTCTTTCCTCATAGTCTAACTCCCTGAGTCCTGGTACCATCCTTGTTGCCAGCCTCTGTACCCTTTCCACCTTCTTCACATTTTTCTTCATATGCGGTGACCAGATGCAAGCTGCATATTCTAACTAGGGTCTTATTAAAGTGCATAATATCTTCTTCATCATTCCTTCATCTAGGTAGTGGAATGCAAGACCAATATTTTGAAGCATGTTATATGTTTTCCCAAATATCTTGTTAATGTGTTTCTCCGGTGACAAAGTGTTTTGCACAGTTACTCCTAGGTCTTTCTTCTCATTGGTCTCTTCAATTTTCTCATCACCCAGCCTGTAATCCCTGTTTGGTCTGTATCTACTTCTTCCCATTTTCATAACATGGCTCTTGTTTATATTAAATTCCATCTGCCACTCTTTACTCCACTAATATATTTTATCAAGATCTTCCTGTAACTTGTTACAATCTTCCACATTCTTTACTCTCCTCATAATTTTAGTATCGTCCACGAACATATTCATGTAACTGTCAATTCCTACTAGCATATCATTAACATAAATCAAAAACATGATGGGACCAAGCACTGACCCTTGTGGAACTCCACTCGGACTTTTTTCCTTTCACCACTGTTCGCATTTCTCTTCCCACTAAGTAATTTTCCATCCATGTTGCTAGTTTATCG
Organism: Portunus trituberculatus; assembly: GCF_017591435.1. Taxonomy (NCBI): domain Eukaryota; kingdom Metazoa; phylum Arthropoda; class Malacostraca; order Decapoda; family Portunidae; genus Portunus; species Portunus trituberculatus. The sequence goes on along the minus strand of NC_059268.1, from coordinate 4,640,545 downwards.
CTTACTCTTCCAATCTTCTTTAGTTTCCACATCAGTCTATTGTGTGGCACTTTATCAAAGGCCTTTCTCAAGTCCAGGTAAATAGCATCCACCCATCCTTCTCTATGTTGTAGTATGTCAGTCTTGAATAAAAACATAATAAATTGCATACACACGATCTCCCTTTTCTGAAACCAAACTGCCTTTCGCTCAGAATGTTTTCACTTTCTAGATACTCACTCCACTTAGTTTTAATTACTTCTTCATATACCTTGCACAATATACTAGTCAATGATACTGGTCTGTAATTTAACAGTTCCATTCTACTACCATTCTTATATATAGGCACAATGTTAGCTCTTTTCCACTCTTTCGGGACTATTCCTGTTCGTATGGAGGTTTCCACAATATCAAATATGGGGTTCAACAATTGATCCTTACATTCTTTTAGCAACCTCCCAGATATGCCATCAGGCCCCATTGATTTATTAATATCCAAGTTACTTATAATTTTCCTTATATCTTCTTTAGTAACCATGATGTCCTGCATTTGCTTTATTTCCGTAGGCCTTCTCCCATAAAATGCTCCTCCTTTGTAAACACTTTGCAAAAGTTGTCGTTCAATATTTCAGCTATATCTCTAGCATCCTCATATACTTCTTCCCATTTTTACCTTTTCTATTGCCTCCCTTTTATTTAGTTTTCCATTTATGAATTTGTAAAACATTTTAGGGTCACTATCACAGTTTTCCACCACTCTCTGTTCATATTCCTTTTGTGCTGTTTTCCTTACCTCAACATATCTATTCTTTGCTGGTTTGTAGCCTTCTCTTGATAATACATCACTGTTTTTCTTAAGTTTCTTCTATGCCTTTTCTTTGTTCTTTTTTGCTTCTTCACAATTTCTATTAAACCACTGTTTATTATTTAAAGTCCTCTTTCTGTGATATGGCACAAACTTCTTCACAGCAAAATTATATAAATCCATAAATTTATCGTATTTCAATTGCATATCCCTTTTCTGGTATACCACAGACCAGTCAATTTCATTAAAGAACTCTCTTATATGGTTATAATTTGCCCTAACATAATTTATTTTTTCCTCCCTGTGCTCCTCACTCTTTTCCGTGTTTAATTTCATATCCAGCTCAAAACTTAGGACATCATGGTCGCTTTTCCCCAAGGGACATTCATGTTCAATTTCCTCTTTTAGGAAGATGCCCCTGGTAAATACCAAATCCAACCTCACTGCAACATCCTGTCCCCTGCACCTTGTTGGTGATCTCACCCACTGTGTCATCAAGTTATTTGTTGCTACCTTTAACAATTCCTCTGCCCACTCACCACCATTCACCACTTCGTAGTCTTCCCACACTATTTCTTTACAATTAAAGTCTCGACTATCATCACTCTATCCTTTCTGATGAGTTCCTGCTTCATTCTGTCTAGAGTATTTCTCATCACCATTTGATACTGTTCATAGTTCCAAGCACTGGTTCTGGGTGGTATGTATACTGTTATAATATTAATGTCCCTCTTACCATCTGTTATAAGCATACTTATCACTTCCTCATTTCCCTTACTAAAGTTCACTTCCTTCACTATCAGGTCTTCCTTAGTAAGAACCATTATATAACCACCTCCTTTATTTTTTCTATCATTTCTCCATACTTTTTAGTGTTTTACATCAAACCAATCTAGCTTTATTTCGGGCCTTAACTTTGTTTCCACCACACACATTATGTCTGGTTGATTGTTTCTTAGGTAATCCATACGTTCTAGCCTCTTAGACAGAAATCCATCTATATTCATGTAAGTCACTTGAATTCCATTCCTAATCTCTTTCTTCCATGTTTCAGTCAGTGTAATGTCTATTCCGTCTGTTTTATCCACCACTTCAGTCTCCCATTTCTCATCCTCCAAAAAAACTTGATCTTTTTTTCCTCGGTTCTTTCCTCATTCTTCTCTCTCACTTCAGTTACAAGCTCTTTCATTTTCATTGTTTCATCCTGTGTCATATTTCTTCTTATGTAAATTGTTTTGGTTTCCTCGTAGTCTTTAAGTTTCCAGGCCCTCCTCAGCAAGGCCTCGGCTGCCACCTGAGACTTTAATTTCAATTTTAATGGTCTACTCTTGCCTTCTTCAAAAGCTCCTAGTCTCACACTTTCCTCTACCTCAGCATATAGGCACTCTTCCTCCTCGGAGATCTTATTCAGTAAAAACTTAATCCTGTCATTTTCCTTATCCCTTCTATCTTGCCAGTTCCTGTTAGTTTCCTCCCTCAAACCTGTTATGATCACACATTTTTTTCTTTTCAGCAATATCTCTCACCACATACTCATTTTCCTTCAATGCCTTTACCATTTCACTCTGTGTAGTCACTTTATTTTCTTCTTGCTTTTTCATTATCTCCTTAAAGGACTTTTGTACTTGGTGTTCATGTTTCACTTCCTTAATTTTGGCATCAATTATGTTAAAGCATTCCTCCTTCCCCAAGTCTCCTTCAGATATTTTCTTCTCCATTTCAAGGAGTTTAGCCTTCATCTCGTCACATTGTTTCCTTAGATGTTGATTTTCTTTCTCCATTTCCACTTTTTCTTTCAATAGCTCTTTGTTCTCTCTTGTTAACATATAGATTTCTTTTTTGAAGGTATCGTTCTCTGCTAAGACTCTATCTAGCTTTTCTTCTATGGATCTAATATTTAGAAACTTACTTTCTAATGCCTGAATTCTTGCATCCATGTCAAATTTATCTAGTCCACTTGGAGTGGTCACAAAACCCTCAAAGTCATGCACATTTCTAAGAGTACTTGTCATGATTGCTATCTCCAGCTGTTTCGGCCAAAACAAAATAAAACACTGCCGACACTCTTTTTTTTTTTTTTTTTTTTTTTTTACATTACAAGGGCACTGGCCAAGGGAAAACAAAGTGTTGGAAAAAAAAAATCCCGCTGGTTGCCAGGCCCTGTTAAAAGAAAAGTAGAAAGAGAAAAACAGAAAAATCTAAAAGGAGGGTCCAGTTAACGTAAGAGGTGTCTTGACACTCCTCTTTGAAAGAGTTTAAGTCATAGGCAGGTGGAAATACAGACACAGGTAGAGAGTTCCAGAGTTTACCAGTGTAGGGAATGAAGGAGTGAAGATACTGGTTAACTCTTGCATTAGGAAGATGGACAGAATAGGGATGAGAAGAAGTAGAGAGTCTTGTGCAGCGAGGCCGCAGGAGGGGGAAGGCATGCAGTTAGCAAGTTCAGAAGAGCAGACAGCATGAAAACAGCGGTAGAAGACAGATAAAGATGCAACATTGCGGCGGTGACTTAAAGAATCAAGACAGTCAGTTAGAGGAGAAGAGTTGATAAGACGAAAAGCTTTAGATTCCACCTTGTTTAGTAAAGCTGTGTGTGATCCCCCAGACATGAGAGCCATACTCCATACACGGGCGGATAAGGCCCTTGTACAGAGCAAGCAGCTGGGAGGAGAGAAAATGGACGAAGACGCCATAGGACACCTAACTTCTTGGAAGCTGATTTAGCAAGAGTAGAGATGTGAAATTTCCAGTTTAGATTTTAGTGAAGGATAGACCGAGTGTGTTTAATGTAGAGGAGAGGGAAGTTGAGTGTTATTGAAGAAGAGAGGATAGTTGTCTGGAAGGTTATGTCGAGTAGATAGTTGTAGAAATTGAGTTTTGAGGCATTGAACAAAACCAGGTTTTCTCTGCCCCAATCAGAAACAAGTGAAAGATCAGAAGTTAGGCGTCCCATAGCATCTCGCCTTGAGTCATTTAATTGTTGTTGGGTTGGGCGTCTGTTGAACGCTGTTGAATAATGCAGGGTGGTATCATCAGCATAGGAGTGGATAGGGCATTGAGTCAGATTTAGGAGATCATTGATGAATAATAGAAAGAGAGTGGGTGATAGGACAGAACCCTGTGGAACACCACTGTTGATAGTTTTAGGGAAGAACAGTGACCGTCTACTACAGCAGCAATAGAACGATCGGAAAGGAAACTGGAGATGAAGGTACAGAGAGAAGGATAGAATCCGTAGGAGGGTAGTTTAGAAATTAAAGATTTGTGCCAGACTCTATCGAAGGCTTTCGATATGTCAAGGCCGACAGCAAAGGTTTCACCGAAGTCCCTAAAAGAGGATGACCAAGATTCAGTTAGGAAAGTAAGAAGATCACCAGTAGATCTGCCTTTACGGAAACCATACTGGCAATCAGAGAGAAGGTTGTGAGCTGATAGATGCCTCATTATCTTCCTATTAAGGATAGACTCAAAGGCTTTAGAAAGGCAGGAAATCAAAGCTATAGGGCGGTAGTTAGAAGGATTGGAGTGGTCACCTTTTTAGGGACAGGTTGAATGTGAGCAAACTTCCAGCAAGAAGGATAAATAGAAGTAGAGACACAGATGAAAGAGTTTGACCAGGCAGTGAGCGAGTTCGGAAGCACAGTTTTGAGAACAACAGGAGGGACTCCATCCGGACCGTAAGCCTTCCGAGAATCAAGGCCAGAGAGGGCCAGGAAAACGTCTTTATAAAGAATTTTAATTTTAGGGATGAAGTAGTCAGAGGGTGGAGGAGTAGGAGGAATATGCCCAGAATCATCCAAAGTTGAGTTGGTAGCAAAGGTTTGAGCGAAGAGTTCAGCTTTAGAAAAGAAGAGACAGCTGTAGAGCCATCTGGATGAAGTAAAGGAGGAAAGACGAAGAAGTAAAGTTGTTAGAGATATTATTGGCTAGATGCCAGAAATCTCGAGAGGAGTTAGAATTGGAAAGACTTTGACATTTTCTATTGATGAAAGAGTTTTAGTAAGTTGGAGAATAGATTTGGCATGATTACGGGCAGAAATATATAGGGCATGAGTTTCAGCAGTTGGATGGCTACGGAACCGTTTGTGAGCCGCCTCTATCATTGACAGCACGAGAACAAGCAGAGTTAAACCAAGGCTTTTAGCTTTAGGGTTAGAGAAAGTATGAGGAATGTATAGCTCCATGCCAGAGATAATCACCTCTGTTATGCGCTCGGCACAAAGAGAAGGATCTCTGACATGAAAACAATAATCATCCCAAGGAAATCAGAATAGTACTGCCTTAGTTCCTCCCATTTAGCAGAGTTAAAATGCCAGAAGCACCTCCGCTTAGGCGGGTCCTGAGGCTGCACTGGAGTGATAGAACTGGTAACGGAAATTAGATTGTGGTCGGAGGAGCCCAACGGAGAGGAAAGTTTAACAGAGTAAGCAGAAGGGTTGGAGGTTAGGAAAAGATCAAGAATGTTGGGCGTGTCTCCAAGGCGGTCAGGAATACGGGTAGGGAACTTCACTAGCTGCTCTAGGTCATGAAGGATAGCAAAGTTGAAGGTTTGTTCACCAGGTTGGTCAGTGAAAGAAGATGAAAGCCAAAGCTGGTGGTGAACATTGAAATCCCTAAAATGGAGATCTCAGCAAAGGAAAGTGAGATAAGATGTGCTCCACCTTGGAAGTCAAATAGTCAAAGAATTTTACATAGTCAGAGGAATTAGGTGAGAGGTATACAGCACAGATGAATTTAGTTAGAGAGTGACATTGAAGTCTTAGCCAGATGGTAGAAAATTCTGAAGATTCAAGATTGTGGGCACGAGAGCAAGTGGTGTCGTTACGCACGTATGCGCAACATCCAGCTTTGGATTGAAAATGAGGATAGAGCAAGTAGGAGGAACAGAAAAGGGCTGCTGTCAGTAGTCACAGACAACTGTGTTTCGTTAGGAAGAGAAGATGAGGTTTAGTAGAGGAGAGGTGGTGTTCCACAGATTGAAAATTAGAACGAAGGCCACGAATGTTGCAGAAATTGATAGTGAAAGTATTAGATGAAGTGTCAAGACACCCAAGGTCGACAGCAGAGGGCAGTCCGACCTGGGGACATTTATGGTCCCTCCCAGAGGGGACTCCGAGGCAGGGCGTGGTGAAGCCATTATTAAATTTTGATTTGAAGAGAGTGTAAAAGTGTAAGGTGTTGTAGTGTAGTGTAGGAAGTAGTAGAAGTTGTCTTTAGAGGGCAGGCTGCAGCTGCTCAATTGTATAAATGAGACCACAAAGGGAACCGGGAAGAGAGGACACGGGGAATCACTCAGTCTGCAGCACTGCCTACATCCCCGTAAGTACCTCTCCTGGAGTATTCCACCGGGCGGCAGGTGACTACTGCCTACTCCCTACATTCTTGTACTTCGGATGTCATATTCTTCTCTCAGGATCAGTTTCTCATTATGCACTTGGTCCATTCCGTTGATCAATTTATAAACTTGTATCAGGTCTCCTCTCTCCCTTCTTTGTTCCAGAGTTGGTAGATCCATAGCCTTTAGTCTCTCCTCATATGTCATCCCTTCAAATTCTAGAACCATTCTTGTAGCCATTTTTTGTAGCCTCTCCAATTTCCTTATGTGTTTCTTTTTATGAGGGGTCCACACTACTCCTGCATATTCCAATCTGGGTCTTATTATAGTACTTATCAATTTCTTCATCATTTCTTTGTCCATGTAGTGAAATGCTATTCCTTAGCAAATTATATGTTTCTCTAAAAATTCTATCAATATGGCTTACTGGTTGATTGTTTTCTTCCTCACTCCTAAGTCCTTTTCTTTTTACTTTCTCCAGTTCTACTCCATCTCCCATCTTATAGATTCCCACAGGTCGTCTTTCACTCTTTCCCATTTCCATGACATGGCTTTTGATCACATTGAATTCCATTTCCCACTTCTTACTCCATTCCCAGATCTTATTTAGGTCTTCTTGCAGTATTTCACAATCCTCCTTTTGCTTTATAACTCTGCACAGTTTTGTATCGTCCGCAAACAAATTTATGTAGCTGTTCACTCCTGGCATGTCGTTAATATAAATGAGGAAAAGTATTGGTGCTAATACTGACCCCTGTGGCACTCCGCTTTCTACTGCTCTCCACTTTGACTTCATATCTTTAACTACCGTCCTTATTTCTCTCCTCCTCAAATAATTTTCTATCCATCTCAATGTGCTTCCTTTTAAGCCACCCTTCTCCTCTAACTTCCACATTAATCTTGCATGTGGCACTTTGTCAAACGCCTTCTTTAAATCCAAATAAATGCAGTCAACCCATTTCTCTCTCTCTTGTACTCTTATCAACTATTCTACTGTAGAATAGAAACTCAATAAATTAGTTGTACAAGACCGTTCTTTTCTAAAACCAAATTGGCTATTTGATATTAATTTGTTGTCTTCAAGGAACTCGATCCATTGTTTCTTTATTATTCTTTCACACATCTTGCATATTACACTAGTTAGTGATACCGGTCTGTAATTTAAAGGTTCTTCCTTCCTTCCGCTATTATATATGGGAACCACCTCAGCTGTTTTCCACTCCACTGGCGCTGTTCCATTTTCAATTGAGCATTTTATGATGTTGTATATTGGACTTGCTAGTTCTTCCCTACATTCTTTCAGTATTCTGCCTGAGACTTCATCCGGTCCCATTGCCTTTTCCTCATCTAGTTCCGTCATCAACTTTTTTATTTCAAGCTTGGTTACTTTAATCTCTTTCATATAGACAGTCTCTCTATTACCCTGTGGTTTTTCAAATTTGGATTCCTTAGTAAAGACCTCATGAAATTTACTATTTAACAGTTCTGCCATGCTTTTGGGGTCTTCCACCATTCCGTTTTCTCCTTTTAACCTTTCTATTGTTTCTTTTTGTCTTATTTTTCCATTTATGAATCTGTAGAACAATTTTGGTTGTTCCTTACATTTTTCGACAATGTCCTTTTCATAGTTCCTTTCTTCTTCCTTTCTCACCTTAGCATATTCATTTCTTGCTGTTTTGAAGTTTTCCTTATTTTCTGGATTTCTGTTTCTTCTCCACCTTTTCCATGCTCCATCTCGTTTCTCCTTTGCCCTAGCACATCTTGCATTATACCAATCTTTCTTTCCTTCTTCTTTAGGTCTACATTTCGGGACATATTCCCTGACCCCAGTTTTGTATATTTCCAGAAATAAGTTATATTTCTCTTGAACCGTTAATGAGTTTTCCATCTCCTCCCAGTTTACGTTTTTAAAATAGTTCTTGAGATTCTCAATATCAGCCTTTCTGTAATTTAATTGGTCTCCTTTGTATGATTCATCTCTATCTTCCTTTCCTTCTTCTATATCCATTTCTAATATTACATGGTCACTCTTTCCCAATGGGCACTTGTATCTTATATCATCGTTAATTGGTATATCCCTTGTAAAACTAGGTCTAATCTTGCCGGCTCATTGTTTCCTCTGAATCTTGTGTTTTCCTTTACTCTTTGGACCATCAAATTATCTATCATTAGGTTCAGGAATCTATCTCCCAGGCATTTTCCCCATACCACTTTCATAATTTTCCCAGTCTACCTCCTTACAGTTGAAATCTCCTACCAATATCACTTTTCTCCTTTCCTTAATGATTCTTGTAAGACTCCTTATTGTGTCATCTATCATGTCTCTATATTCTTGGTTAGTCCATGAGTTTGTTTTTGGTGGCACATATGTTCCAATGATTGTTAACTCCTTTTTCTTAATATGTATCTTAACATACAGTATTTCTGATTTTCCTTCCCCAAACTCCACTTGATTTACCACTATCTCCTTCCTTGACATCATCATGACTCCTCCTCCTCCTTTACCCACTCTGTCTCTCCTCCATATATTATACCTTTTATCTATGTCTATTTTTATTGCCTCATTTAACTTTGTTTCCTACATACATACAATATCTGGTTCTTCTTTCTTTATGTAATCTCTTAATTCTAATTTACTAGATAAAATCCCATCTATGTTTGTATACATCATTTTTAATCTCTTGTTCATATAATTTTTAGTTAAACTTGCTCCATTTTTTTCTCTTCTGTCTCTTTTATATACCATTTCCTTATCCTGTCTCCTAAAATTCTCCAAAAAAATGCCGCCTTCTCCTCCTCTGACCTTTCATTATTGTTTTCTCTTGCTTCTGCCACCAGTTCATTGTGTCTCTTCCTTTCCTCCTCATTTCTATTTTTCTTTATATATATATATATCTTTGCAACCTTCTGTTTCTCTGAGTTTTGTTTTTTATATAGTACTTCTTCTGCTGCTGCTTGTAATTTTAGTAATATCTTAATTGGTCTCACTGTTCCTTCTTGATATGGTCCCATTCTATGGATTTCTTCTACTTCCTCTTCTAAGTTCTGTCTATCCTCTTCATTCAGATGTTTTAGTAGGCCTTTTACTGATTTAATTTCGTCTTTTTCCCTTCTTGGTCTATATTTAACATTTTTTTCTTTCAGTCCAAAAATAATTACACTCTTCTTTTTTCTGCAATTTCTCTTACTAAATTTTTTTTTTTCTTGAGGACTCCTATCATTTTGCTTGTCATATTTTCATCTTTTTCTTTTAACTGTTCTTGAAATACTACTTGAAATGATTCCTTGTCTTTCTTATCTTGGATTCTCCATGCTTGTACTTCTTTTTTAATCACGTCTTGTACTCTTTCTTCTTTTTTGTTAACTAGATCTTTTAGCTTCTCTTTTTCTTTCTCGGCTGTACTGAGTCCTTCTTCCATCAATTTCTTGTAATTCGCTATTTGGACTTTTAATTCTTCATTTTCAGTTCTTAGCCTAGTTTCGTTTTCTTCCACTCTTTCTTATCCTTTCTTTCAATTTCTGGAGCTCTTTATCCTGTTCTTCATTCTCTTTCATTCCCATACTCTCCTTTATCAATTTATCTAATTTACGTTCGATAGTCAAGACTTTATCAAATAGTGAAGTTTGCGCCGTATCAAAGACTTCAAATTCTCTTTCTCCCTCATCAACATTGTCATCATCATCTTTCATTCTTTCCCTTGTCACATACCTGCATTTAGATGGAATCTCTTTCTCACTCATTATTATTTAACATTGTATTCATGAAAAAAAAATGAGTCCACACTTTTCGCCCAGGCCACTGCAAACCCAAACTAAGGTAGTGAAGATCAGCTGATTCTCGGGAAAGACGGTATTGCATGTTTCCTCTACCGCGTCTCGTGTATTTACCTAATTGTAACATACGGGAAAGGAGCTATGCTCGTACTGTCCTGTCTCCATATCTACTAATGTCCAGCTTTTTCTTAAAATCATGAATATTCCTTGCGTTGACCACTTCCACGTCTAAACTATTCCATGCTTCCACCCTTCTATGAGGGAAGCTATATTTTTTTCACATCTCTCCTATAAGTGGCCATTTTTAGTTTTTTCCCATGCCCTCTCGACACTCTTTCATTCCACATACACAGATCTTCCCTTCTTCTTGTCTGTCTATCTTCATACGGTTTATTAACTTGTACATCATTATTAGATCTCCTCTTTCCCGTCTATCCTTCAAAGTTGGTAGCTCCATCTCCTTCAGTCTTTCTTCATAGGGAAGATCTTTTATTTCAGGGACCATCTTTGTAGCAGCCCTTATTACCCTTTCTAGTTTCTTGATATCTTTCTGCCTAGATGGCAACCATACCACTGCTGCATATTCTAGTCTAGGTCTTATCATAGTAATTAGTGTGTGTGTGTGTGTGTGTGTATTCACCTAGTTGTATTCACCTAGTTGTAATTTTACAGGGCCTGGGTATCATACTCGTGTGGCCCCGTCTCCATATCTACACACATCCAACTTTCCTTTAAAACTATGCACACTCCTTGCTGACACCACCTCCTCACTCAAACCATTCCATACCTCCACACATCTTTGTGGGAAACTATATTTTTTCACATCCTTCAAGCATATTCCCTTGGCTATCTTTTTACTATGCGATCTTGTAGTTCTACTTAAGTTTTCCTCTCTCAACATCATTTGCTCATTATCCACTTCATCCAGTCCATTCAACAGTTTATAAACCTGTATTAAATCTCCTCTTTCTCTTCTTTGTTCCAAGGTAGGCAAATTCATTTCTTTTAATCTCTCCTCATAGGTCATTTCTGCCAATTCCGGAACCATTTTGTTGCCATTCTCTGCAATCTCTCCAACTTCCTTATATGCTTCTTTTTATAAGGGGACCAAACCACTCCAGCATATTCCAATCTTGGTCTAATTACCATACTAATTAATTTCTTCATCATATCTTTATCCATATAATGGAAGGCTAATCCAATATTTTTATCAAATTATACGTTTCTCCAAACATCTTATCAATATGAGCCTCAAACTGCCCATGGTCTTGTATTATCACTCCCAAATCCTTTTCCTTTTCCACCTTTTTCAACACTACTTCTTCACCCATCTTATATGACCCTCTTGGCCGTCTTCCACTCTTTCCCATCTCCATCACATGACTTTTGCTCAGATTAAATTCCATTTGCCACCTCTTGCTCCACTCCCAAATCTTATCCAGGTCTGCCTGTAAAATTTCACAATCTTCTTCACTCTTCACACACCTACACAACTTCGCATCATCCGCAAACAAATTAATATAACTGTTTACTCCCTCTGGCATGTCATTTATATATACCAGGAAAAGTATTGGTGCCAGCACTGAGCCTTGTGGGACTCCACTCTCCACCACCAACCAGTCCGACCTTGCATCCCTTATTACCGTTCTCATCTCCCTCCATCTCAAGTAGTTTTCCATCCACTTTAACACTTTTCCTTTCAGTCCTCCATAAATCTCTACTTTCCATAACAGTCTCTCGTGAGGTACCTTGTCAAAAGCTTTCTTTAAATCCAAATATACACAGTCCATCCATCCTCTCTCTCCTGTATTTTGTCAACCACTCTTGAATAAAAGCTCAGTAGATTTGTTACACATGACCTCCCTTTCCTGAAGCCAAATTGATGATCCGATAATAACTTATGATCCTCCAGGAACCGTATCCAATATTTCTTTATCACCCTCTCACAAATCTTACCGACCACACTTGTTAGAGACACAGGTCTATAGTTAAGAGGCTCTTCCTTACTGCCTCCCTTATAAATGGGCACCACTTCAGCTCTCTTCCACTTTACTGGTACTTCCCCTGTTTCTAATGAGCACCTTATAATATCATAATGGATCAATCAATTCTTCTCTACACTCCTTCAATAATTTTCCTGAAACTTCATCTGGTCCCATCGCTTTATCATCTTTAAGTTCCTCCAACATTTTATATAACTCCTTTTTAGGTATCTTAATGTCCTCCATGTGCACATTTCCTTGTATATTCTGTGGCTTTACAAACATTGTTTCTTTAGTAAATACTTGCTGAAACCTGTTATTTAGCAATTCCGCTATATTCTTAGGGTCATCTACTATCCCTTGCTCTCCTTTTAATCTTTCAATGGACTCTCTCTTTTTAAGTTTACCATTTATGAACCTGTAAAACAATTTTGGGTGTTCCTTACTCTTGTCTACAATATCTTTTCAAATTTTCTTTCTTCCTCCCTCCTTACCCTCACATACTCATTTCTTGCCACTCTATAATTCTCCTTATTTAGTATATTCCTGCTCTTTTCCATCTTTTCCAAGCCACATCTCTCTTTTCCTTAGCCTTAACACAAGTTGCATTAAACCAATCCTTTCTTCCTTCCTCTCTTGGTTTATACTTTGGTACAAATTTCATAACTCCTTCTTTATAATATTTCATAAAAATCTCATATTTCTTTTGCACTTCTCTGATTTGTAACATCTCCTCCCAATCTAATTTTCTGAAATAATTTTTCAAACTTTCTGTGTCCATCTTTCTATAATTCAATCTACCACTCCTGTATGTCTCGTCCTTCCTTCGCTGTGTTGTTGCTATCTGCATTTCCATAACCACATGATCACTCTTTCCCAAAGGACACTTGTATTGTATATCTCCACATAGGTACACTTCTCTTGTTAACACCAAATCCAGTCTAGCCGGTTCATCATCTCCTCTATATCTAGTATTTTCCTTCACCCTCTGTTCCATCATATTTTCCATCATTAGATTAAGAAATCTCTCTCCCATGCTTCTTCTCCAACACCACTTACTAGATTTTCCCAATCCACCTCCTTACAATTAAAATCTCCTACTAGTATCACCTTTCTTTTCCAGATAATACACTTTCCAAACTCTGTAAAGTATCCTTGATCATATTGTCGTATTCCCTTAATGTCCAAGAATTTGTTTTAGGAGGTACATAGGTCACCATAATTATTAATTCTTTTCCATCACTTTTTATCCTTATGCTTATCACTTCTGCGTTGTTCTTCCCATACCAAACCTTATCCACATTTCTTTCTTTCTTCGTCATAATCATAACTCCTCCTCCACCTTTACTCTCCCTATCCTTTCTCCATATATTATATTTATTATCCAAATTTATCTTTGTTTTTTCATGCAATTTTGTCTCAGTCAAACACACGATATCAGGCTTCTCCACTATCATATAGTCTTGCAATTCCAATCTACTTGACAGTATCCCATCTATATTAGTATACATTACGGTCCATCCACTGCTCCCTCTAGGTGTTCCTCCGTATTCCTTCTTTCCACATACCACTTTCTGACTCTCTCTCCTATAACTCTCCAAAAAATCTTTTCTCTTTCCTCCTCAGACCGCTCATCATTTTTCCTTCTCGCCTCTTCCACCAATTCCTTATATCTTCTCCTCTCTTCCTCATTTCTATTCTTTCTCACAAACACCTCTTTACAACCTTCTATCTCTCTTAACTTTGATGTTCTATATAGGACATCCTCCAGATTGTTGTGACTTCAGTACTACTTTAATCGGTCTGTTCACTCCCTCCTTATACGGACCCAGTCTATGGATCTCTTCCACTTCTTCTTGTAGGTCTTTTTTTCATCATCATTTAGATTTTTAACAGATCTCTTACCGTTTTCAATTCTTCCTTAATTCTCTTGGCTTATATGTTATATTTTGTTCTTTCATCCCAATTATTAACACACTCTTCTTCTTTTCTGCTATTTCCTTATCAATGTTTCCTTATTCTTCATTACATTAACCAGTTCCTTGGACCTTTCTTTTTGTCTTCCTTCAACTGATCTTTAATTATTTCTTGTAATCCAACCATCTCTGCTTCCCTCGACTCAGTCCATTGTGTTTTCTTCAGTTCCCATTCCCTTTCAAGCGTTTCATTCTGCTCACTAATCATTTCCTTAAAGTCATCTTTCTCCTTTACTACTCTCTCCATTTTCTCTTCCAACCATCTCTTGTATTTTTCAACCTCCACCTTCAAGTGCGCATTCTCATCCACCAATCGTTTTTCATTTTCCTCCAGTCTCTTAACTCTTTCCTTCAAAGCCTTGCGGAATTCTCTATCCTGCTCCTCCTCACTCCTCTGAACTTTTAATTCCTTCACTAACTCCTCAAATCTCTTCTCCAACATCACCAATCTACCTTGCAATGTTGCCACTTTCGGTTTTGCTCCCTTGGCCTCATCAACATATTTTGAATTTGGTAATTTATTCCTTACCGGTCTATCCATTTTTCCTTACTTTTCCTGGGAACATGAGATGAGCCACAGACGAAACAGGAGACTCGCGGCGACTTGGCCGCTTCTTCTTGTATTTACCTATTTGTATTTACCTATTTATGTATTACAGGGCCTGAGCTAAGCTCTCTGTGACCTGTCTCCTTGACCTGTCTCCTTGTCCATTCCTGTCATATCTCTCTTTCATCTGATTGACACACACCACGTCAACGACATCACTGCTCAGTTTATTCCACTTATCAATGCTACGATGCGGGAAACTGTATTTTCTCAAGTCATTTAGACAGATGTCTTTTATTAGTTTTTTTCCATGTCCTCGGGGATGATTACTTGTGGTCACCTTTATTAACTATCTGTCCAGTATGTCAATCTGGTTCACCAATTTATACATAGTTATCATGTCTCCTCTTGTTCTTCTCTCTTCTAATGTGGTCAACCCCAGCTTCCTCAGTCTTTCCTCATAGTCTAACTCCCTGAGTCCTGGTACCATCCTTGTTGCCAGCCTCTGTACCCTTTCCGCCTTCTTCACATTTTTCTTCATATGCGGTGACCAGACACAAGCTGCATATTCTAACTGGGGACTTATTAAGGTACATAATATCTTCTTCATCATTCCTTCATCTAGGTAGTGGAATGCAAAGCCAATATTTTGAAGCATGTTATATGTTTTCCAAAAAATCTTTTTAATGTGTTTCTCTGGTGACAAGGTGTTTTGCATGGTTACTCCTAAGTCTTTCTCCTCATTGGTCTCTTTAATTTTCTCATCACCCAGCCTGTAATCCCTGTTTGGTCTGTATCTACTTCTTCCCATTTTCATAACATGGGTCTTGTCTATATTAAATTCCATCTGCCACTCCTTACTCCACTCATATATTTTATCAAGATCTTCCTGTAAATTGTTACAATCTTCCACATTCTTTACTCTCCTCATAATTTTAGTATCGTCCGCAAACATGTTCATGTAACTGTCAATTCCTACTGGCATATCATTAACATAAATCAAAAACATGATGGGACCCAGCACTGACCCTTGTGGAACTCCACTGGTTACCTTCTTCCACTAGGACTTCCTCTCACCACTGTTCTCATTTCTCTTCCCATTAAGTAATTTTCCATCCATTTTGCTAGTTTATCATTTACTCCTCCAATCTTCTTTAGTTTCCACATCAGTCTATTGTGTGGTACTTTATCAAAGGCCTTTCTCAAGTCCAGGTAGATAGCATCCACCCATCCCTCTCTATGTTGTAGTATGTCAGTCATTCTTGAATAAAAACATAATAAATTTGATACGCACGATCTTCCTTTTCTGAAACCAAACTGTCTTTCACTCAGAATGTTTTCACTTTCTAGATACTCACTCCACTTAGCTTTAATTACTTCTTCACATACCTTGCACAATATACTAGTCAATGATACTGATCTATAATTTAGCGGTTTCATTCTACTACCATTCTTATATATAGGCATAATGTCAGCTCTTTTCCACTCTTTTGGGACTAATCCTGTTCGTATGGAGGTTTCCACAATATCAAATACGGGGTTCAACAATTGATCCTTACATTTATTTAGCAACCTCCCAGATATGCCATCAGGCCTCATTGATTTATTAATATCCAGATTGCTTATAATTTTCCTTATATCTTCCTTAGTAACCATGATGTCCTGCATTTGCTTTATTTCCGTAGGCCATCCTCCTATAAAATGCTCCTCCTATGTAAACACTTTGCAAAAGTTGTCGTTCAAAATTTCAGCTATATCTCCAGCATCCTCATATACTTCTTCCCCATTTTTTACCTTTTCTATTGCCTCCCTTATATTTAGTTTTCCATTTATGAATTTGTAAAACATTTTTGGGTCACTATCACAGTTTTCCACCACCCTCTGTTCATATTCCTTCTGTGCTGTTCTCCTTTCTTCAACATATCTATTCCTTGCTGTTTTGTAAACTTCTCTTGATAATACATCAATGTTTTTCTTAAGTTTCTTCCATGCCTTTTCTTTGTTCTTTTTTGCTTCTTCACAATTTCTATTAAACCACTGTTTATTATTTGAAGTTCTCTTTCTGTGATATGGCACAAACTTTTTCACAGCAGAGTTATACAAATCCATAAATTTATCGTATTTCAATTGCATATCCCTTTCCTGGTATACCACGGACCAGTCAATTTCATTAAAGAACTCCCTTATATGGTTATAATTTGCCCTAATATAATTTAATTTTTCCTCCCTGCATTCCACATTCTTATTCGTGCTTAATTCCGTATCCAGCTCAAAGCTTAGGACATCATGATCGTTTTTCCCCAAGGGACTTTCATTTTCAATTTCCTCTTTTAGAGAGATGCCCCTGATAAATACCAAATCCAACCTTGCTGCAACATCTTGTTCCCTGCACCTTGTTGGTGATCTCATCCACTGTGTCATCAAGTTATTTGTTGCTACCTTTAACAATTCCTATGCCCACTCATCACCGTTCACCAGTTTGTAGTCTTCCCACACTATTTCTTTGCAATTAAAGTCTCCAACTTTCATCACTCTATCCTTTCTGATGAGTTCTTGCTTCATTCTGTCTAGAGTATTTCTCATCACCATTTTGTACTGTTCATATTCCCAAGCACTGGTTCTGGGTGGTATGTATACTGTTATAATATTAATGTCCCTCTTGCCATCTGTTATAAGCATACTTATCACTTCCTCATTTCTCTTACTATAGTTCACCTCCTTCACTATTAGATCTTCCTTAGTAAGAACCATTATACCACCACCTCCTTTATTTTTTCTATCATTTCTCCATACTTTGTAGTGTTTTACAGCAAACCAGTCTAGCTTTCTCTCCACTACACACATTATGTCCGGTTCGTTATTTCTTAGGTAATCCATACATTCTAGCCTCTTAGACAGAAATCCATCTATATTCGTGTAAGTCACTTGTATTCCATACCTAGTCTCATTCTTCCATGTAATGTCTATTCCGTCTGTTTTATCCACTACTTCTTTAGCCTCCCATTTCTCATCTTCCAAAAAAACTTGGTCTTTTCCTCCTCTGTTCTTTTGTCATTCCTCTCTTTCACTTCAGTTACAAGCTCTTTCATTTTCATTCGCTCATCCTGTGACATATTTCTTCTTATGTAAATTTTTTGGGTTTCCTCAGAGTCCTTAAATTTCCAAGCCCTCCTCAACAAGGCCTCAGCTGCCACCTGAGACTTTAATTTCAATTTTAATGATCTATTCTTGCCTTCCTCAAAAGCTCCCAATCTCACCCTTTTAGCCTGCGTGTTGTCTTTCCCCATGATATTTGTTTCTACTCTTCTATTGCCTGCTATAATGGATATCATATCTTAGTATTCATATACGTTCATGCCACGAGGATAACCTCAACTCCGTGGCACTGAGTGATAGTGAATTACTAATGAAATACCGTGGTATTTCATTAATAATTCACTATCACTCAGTGAATTACTAATGAAATACCGTGGTATTTCATTAATAATTCACTATCACTCAGTGCCACGGAGTCGAGGTTATCCTCGTGGCATGAGCGTATATGAATACTAAGATATGATATCCATTATAGCAGGCAATAGAGGAGTGAAAACATAAACATCATGATGAAAGTAACACGCAAAGAAAAAGGGTCACAAGAAGAAGAAAAAGTGACCGAGTGGCGGCGAGTCTCCCGGTTCGTTTGTGGCTCATGTCATCTCTGCTTTATTTTTTGGTATTCCATGTAAGATTTCACTTTATGCATTACAAAACAATCCTTTCTTGGGGGCAAGGTTCGTAAAAAGCTAATAGAAATGTTGTTTTGTGAACATAAATGCATTATATAAGACAGTAACACCACCTGGAGAGGTGGTGTTCCCAGCAACCTCAGAGCAACCTGATAGCAACCTTGTCACCGTCCCTCCATGCGTTCATGGATGCCATTTCACTGCAAGAGGTTGCTCTGACGTTGTTAAAGAATCTTGGATCCAGCTCCAGGAGCGTTAGAGACAGAGGCGGGGAGTCAGCCAATCACAGCGAAACTACTGAGTTCAGTCCCTCACCTGGCAAATTCAAACCTAGAAAATTCACTAAAACGGATGTGGTTGTACGTTATGTGGATTTTTGGTCAAGCTTTATATAGTACATTAAACCAGAAATTCTGATGATTGTGTGTGAAATGGCATGGTTTTCTATAACAGAGGCAAGGTACAAAGCATCCTTATAATGTATCATCCATCAATCATACTCTGGTGAATCATCATTAGGGTAGTGAAAATGTTACAAAGAGTATTGTTGTTCATTTATGTGTCAATTTGTGAAAAATCTTACGCCATTGTATTTTGGAGACTAATTTACAAAATGTATGAGTTTATTTTGGCTTTCATACTACAGCCTGTGAATATAGTGCCCATAAATGAAATTTAAACATTTCAGAGCAATGTTTTGATTTCAATTCAATATGATTTCTTTATTTTTTTTTTATCATTTGAGTTCTGCATGTACTGTCAAGTATAATAGTAGCAACCAAAATGCTCTATCTCTAGTTTTTGAGGTGAGATACAGCAGATAGTAAAAAAAAAAATTGTGTGTGATGTTCATTCGTTCATTCTGACCTGACAAACACATGAAAAATTAAACCGTTGGCTCCTCTTGCTTTCTTGCCTTTGACCTGCGATGATGCCATCCTTTGGTTACTGCCAGTGTGACCACCTGCACTGGTTGTAATGTATGATGGTTCTTGTTCCTGACCAGTTTCTCACTCTTGACCACTTTCTTATTCTCAGTGCAGACAAATGGCCTTAGTTGAGAGAGGATGTGCCACTTCCTTAGAGGCACTAAGTGACTATCTTGTCTTATTTAATGCATTTCTGAAAATGTCTATATATACAAAGTTGAATATGAAAGTGGTACCTCTTAAGAGAAACCTGCCAATAATGAGAAGTGTAGCAACTGAAACAAATAAGCTTACATAATACCATGCCACAGAAGGGCATGGTGTGGTAACCACGTGTCACTCAAGCAGGAGATATCACTTACCAGAATATTTTTCTAACATACAAATATGAAGGAATGATATAGCAATATAGACAGTGCAGCAATAAAGTTTAGTTATGACAGAATTCTCTCTACTTTGAGTGAAGACCAAGATAGGGGATGCTAGCCTAAAACTGGAGAAGGAAGACTGGAAAGAAAGTTACCTGGCTATATGATGCATGGATGCAAGAGAGATGGTGGCTTTGTTGTCAATTCCTGGCAGGGAATACCCAATAGCATACTGGTGTTGAGCTGCTGAGATAACATGAAACGCACCTCTATAGCATTGTGGGTATTGTCTTGTACTATGCATGCTTCCACTCTTTTTGGCAATCAGTGTGCTTTCTCTCTGACATTGTGTTTGCTTCCTTTTGACTTACCTGCCTAAAGATAAGACTCCTCACTACCTTCAGTAGCATACTATCTTGTTGGTCTGGCTTACCATGGTCATCCACTGATGCCAGTCACAAGGGGGAGGAGCTAGAATGGATGTCCACATGAGCATAAATAAGAGGAGGCAACACAGGTTTGCTTTGTGCTGACTAGTGGGAAAAGGAATGACTAATCTAGGAAAAACCATTGTGTCACTTTGCTCTTCACTTCTCTTTTTTTGTGGTCTTGATGTAGCATTATTTATATTGGCTTCCTCTCTTCATTGTTTTCACAGCTGTGCTTGTCTCTTCCCTTTTACTCTTTAATTATCATAACTATTCTTTAAATTCCTTGATTTTTTCCATTAAAATAAATAATACTACCATCAATGAATTGTTAGTATGTACTTTCACTTGTCTAGTTTTTCACATTAAATTTGAATAGATGAGTGGTATAGAGGTAGGAAAAGATTTTGCAATGAATGCAATTTTTTTTTTATTTGAAAATGTGATGCAGTGTCTTTGGGCTAAAGTGCATATTTGTTTTTTTCAGGACTTTGCTTGGAAGTTAATCCTAAGTGGGTTGCATTGTCAGAAATCCTTGATGAAATTCAGAAGGAAGTCAATGAGTCCAAGCATTTTGAAAAATGCCTTGTAGTGACCCAGGATGATCGCACCTCTCAGCAGCTGAGAGAGGTAAGTAGGTCAAGAACATAGAACAATGGCCAAAAATTGTAAAATTGAACAAGCAAGTACTTACGAAGTATGAAGTTTGATCATAATTTCAAGAACATTTAATAGCATCACTATGGTACTAATGAGAGGCTTTTCCACCAAGCCAACATCAGTCCATTTAGAGTGAAGGTTTCAGGAAGCAGCACCAAAGTACCATTAGGAGCCCGTGCCCCCAAAGAGAGCTCTGCAAACAAATAGGGCAGGGGGTGAGGGCACTGTATACCACTGTGGAGTCTTTAAATGTTTATGAAATTACCATCAAATGTCATACAGTGGTACCTTGAGATACGAGCTACGGTTTGATCTTTTTTAGTTATGAGCAAAATTTTGAGATACAAGTCAATGTGAGTAGTAGCTGTGGTGGCGAATGGACGTGTTGTGTGTGCGCACCATTTTTGGCTGTGGTTTTTATAGTTAGCGAGTGGTGTTTCTGCTTGGTGTCTGTGTGTGATGCTTTTGAGTGTTAGTGAAGTGAAAGTGTGTACTGCAAGTGTTAGATTAGAGTGAAATAGTGGTTAGAATCAGTGTATGTGAGTTAAAAGTATTTTGGTAGAGCGAGGAGACTAGGCTTGTAACCGTCAAGTTGACCTTGAAAGAGGATTAGTTGACCTCACTTAGTTCCCCCCACCACAGTGGTTCCTCCACCCCTCCGTCACCAAGTATTTTTATTTGTTTGTGAGTTAACAGATTGTAAATTAGTATGGCAGTAGCTACTGAGGTATATCAGAGTGTAATTGAGTGCATGAAAGAGAGTGTTGAGATGGGATTGGGAGAGTTTGTTGTGTGTGAGATGTGTGGGCATGACAGGAAGGTCATTGACTTTTCTGAGTGTATGGTGTGTAGGCTCAAGAGCGAGAATTTAGTTCTTTCTCTTGAGCACCGAGAATTGCGAGAGGAAATGAGAAAGCTAAGTGAGAGGAAAAGTGCAAACGAAGTTCTCATCTTTGAGTTGAAGGAGGAGGTTAAGAGGCTTGGGGAGGCAGTGGAAAAAATTAGGCAGGAGATCAGTGTTAGGCTGAAGGTTGGACCTTCTGAGGGCGACGGTGGCTTGGCCCTCTGTCGGGAAGAGCAGAGTGGGGAAGAGGGAGCAGGCGAACCAGACTGGGAAAGATAGTAGTCAGGATAGGCAGAGATGGCAGGTTGCGAGGGGAAGGAAAGCGGAGGCAGTTAGGGAGGATAGGACTAAACCTGTTGAGTGTGAAAATAGGTTCGGTTTGTTGGAGGGGGAGGGGAAGAGTGAGAGTGAGAGTGGAGTGAATGAAGTGGTTGTGGTGAGTGAAAGGAGAAAGAAGGGGGTAGAGGAGAGGAGGAGGAGAGTTGTGCCTAGCACACCTCAGGTGTGTGTGGTGGGTGACTTAGGTTAGGTACTTAGATAGCACTTTCTGTGGGAAAGACAGGGATAGGAGGACGAACGTGTGTATGCCTGGTGCAGGTGTGAAGGCAGTGAGTGAGGAGGTGCAGAAGAGGGTTGGGGGGATGGAGAGGGAGGGTGTAGTAGTTTTGCGCGTAGGGGGGAACGATGTCAAAGCAGGTGGGTCGGAGGAGTTAGTGGCAAGATTTCGGGAAATGTTAGGCAAGATAAGGGAGAGTGGTAGGAGGTGTGTAGTGTCAGGAATCTTGCCTCGTGTGTATGTTAGCAGGGGAATGGTTGTCTAGGGCCATTGGTGTGAATGATCGGGTAAAAGGGATGTGTAAGGATGTGGGTGTCAGCTTTGTGGATGTATGGGAAAGGTTCTATGGGCAAAGGGATTTGTATGCTAGGGATGGTGTGCATCTGAGCAGGAAGGGTGTAGATGTGCTGAGTTGATGTCTGGAGGGGGGAGTCGGGATGGAGTGTAGGGGGTGAGGTAGCAAATGCATTCCAGAAGAAAGATGCTAGACATAAATTAGATAGGATAAACAGAGATAGTGAAAAGATTAGGAAAGATTTCCAGGTGCAAATAGGAGAGAATAAGATTAGGATTCCAAATAAGGAGACAGCATCTAGGAAGGTAGCAGGACTTAAATGTTTTTATGTAAATGCCAGGAGTCTTAGGAACAAGAAGGACGAGTTATATAGTTGAGGAGAACTTAGATGTTGTATGTGTCACAGAGGCATGGGTAAATGAGGAAAAGTTTAGGGAAAATAGGAAAGAATATGAAGTAGATGGATACATTATATATTTACACCAGAGAATTGGTAGGATAGGTGGAGGAGTAGTTATTTATGTAAAAAAATCCTTCATTTCCAGTCAGGTTAATGGTATTAAGGTAGATAACAGAGTAGAGTCCTTATGGCTGGATGTTAGAGTAAACAAAAGTAAGGTTATTAGAGTAGGAGCTTTTATAGACCACCTAACCAGTCAGCAGATGTAGACAACCTTATGGTAGATGAGATAAATAGGGGTGTACTAGTCAGACAATTATCTTAGGGATTTTAATCTTAAGTCAGTAAACTGGGAGAGGATGGTAGGAGATGCTAGTGAAAATAAGTTTATGGAAAGTTTTCAGGATAACTATTTAGTGCAGATGATAGATAAACCTACTAGGGGGAGGAAGGTTTTAGACATAGTACTAACAAATATTGAGCATTGTTTAAAGGAAGTTGAGGTAGGAGAGACTTTAGCAAACAGTGACCATCATATAATTAGATTTATCATTGATTCCAGTAGGGATAATATAGTGAATAAGACTAGAGTCCCAAACTATCAGAAAGGCAATTATGGTAGGTTACGTCAGTTATTAGGAGAGGTAAACTGGGAAGATAGTTTTGGAAATAAAACTGCACAGGAGATGTGGGATATTTTTAAGGTTGTAGTAAAGGGTATAGTGATGCAGTGTATCCCTTACAAAGATATAAGGCAGAGAAACAGGAAGCCATTATGGTGGACTCATGAGATAGGTAGCCAGATCAGAGAGAAGAAGAGGGCATATAGAGAGTTGCAGAAAAGTGGGGAAGATGTAGATTTGATTAGGTACAGACAGGTTAGAGATGATTTGAGTAAGGTTATAAAAAAAGTAAAAGGCAGGCAGAGATAAAACTAGCTACAGCTGGGAGTAAAGATCCCAAAAAATTATATAGTTATGACAAGGTCAGTGATAAAAAGAAATAAGGATAGGATTGGACCACTCAGAAAAGATGGTGTAGTAGTGGATCAAAATGAAGACATAGTAGAATTATTGAATGAACAATTTTCTTCAGTATTTACTAGGGAAAGAATAGGAAATCCTGTTACAAACAGTGCGTCGAGTAGTTTAAGAGCTTTAGAAAATATTGATATAAAACTGGGAATTATTAGGAAATTTATTCTTGAACTAGACAATAGGAAAGCTAGTGGTCCTGATGAGCTACATGCCAGAGTACTTAGGGAGGGTGTAGACAGTATTTCTGAAGCACTTAAGTTAATCTTTGAAAGATCACTTAGGTTTGCTGAGATACCTCAGGACTGGAAGTTAGCTAATGTTACTCCAATATTTAAAAAGGTAGGAGGATGATGCGAATAATTATAGACCGATCAGTTTAACTAGTATAGTATGTAAGATACTAGAGAAAATCATTAAGGGTAGTATTTGGGAGCATTTAAATGAAAATAGATTAATTAGAGATACCCAACATGGCTTTAGATCAGGGAGGTCCTGTCTTACAAATTTGCTCGATATCTTAGAATATATTACCAAGGAGTTAGATGATGGAAATAGCATAGATGTTACATATCTAGATTTTAGCAAAGCGTTTGATAAGGTACCGCATAGGAGGCTAGTGTACAAATTGAGACTACATGGGATAGGGGGTAGGTTAGTTGATTGGATTAGTGAATGGCTTTCTGATAGGAAACAGAGTAGTATTAAATGGGGCAATGTCTGAGTGGAAGGAAGTGGTTAGTGGGGTACCCCAAGGATCAGTGCTAGGACCTCTTCTTTTCTTGGTGTACATTAACGATTTAGATATAGGAATTGGTAGCAAAGTATCAAAGTTTGCAGATGATACTAAGATAGCATGTGCAGTACAGGGTGAAAAGGACAATTACAGAATACAATGTGACCTGGACAGGCTGATAGCATGGACAGACAGGTGGCAAATGGAGTTTAATTCTAAAAAGTGTCAGGTTAAGCAATTAGGTAAAGACAACACAAACTTTAGCTATGAGATGGAGAGATGTTGGCTAGAGGCAGTAGAGGAAGGAAAGGATTTTGGAGTAGTGATAGACATTACTATGAAATTTTCAAAGCAATGTTTAGAAGCAAGGAATAGGGCAAATAGGATCCTGGGTTTTATAAATAGAAATGTTAGTTATAAAAGTAAGGAAGTGGTGCGTAGCTTATATAATTCTTATGTTAGGCCCCATTTAGAGTATTGCATACAGGCCTGGTCACCCCACTATAGGCAGGATATCAACATGTTAGAAGCAGTTCAGAGAAGAGCAATTAGGATGATACCAGCATTAAAGTGCCTAGAGTATAGAGATAGATTAAAGGAATTAAACATGTTTTCATTTGAGAGGAGATGTATAAGAGGGGATATGGTAGAGTTATTTAAAATGTTCTCAGATACAAACTACATAAATGTGAGATCTTTCTTTGCCTTAGAGGAGGGAAATAGGACTAGAAATCATGGCAGGAAGATTAGAAAGCAAGGCTGCAGGTTAGATATAAGAAAATATTTCTTTAGTTATAGGGTGGTAGACTTCTGGAATGCATTGCCAGAGACGGTTGTAAATAGCACTAATTTGACAATGTTTAAAAACAGATTAGATAAGCACTTAAATTTATTAGATTTATAATTATGTATAGCACTGCATGATAGTTTTTATAACAAATTTACTATAGTTAAACAAGACATGATCCCCATGTATGGGGACCACAAATTGTAGAGGATTTCACTGCAGGACTTAGCCCTGTTAATGGGCCAAATATTTAGAATTAGTATATAATATATTGTGTACTTGTAAGTGTATCTTTAAGTAAGTTAAAAGTATTTTTGTAGAGCGAGGAGACTAGGCTTGTAACCGTCAAGTTGACCTTGAAAGAGGATTAGTTGACCTCACTTAGGCCCCCCCACCACCGCGGTTCCCCCACCCTGCTGTCACCTAGTATTTTTATTTGTTCGTGAGTTAACATATTGTAAATTAGTATGGCGGTAGCTACTGAGGTATATCAGAGTGTGATTGAGTGCGTGAAAGAGAGTGTTGAGGTGGGATTGGGAGAGTTTGTTGTGTGTGAGATGTGTGGGCACGACAGGAAGGTCGTTGACTTTTCTGAGTGTATGGTGTGTAGGCTCAAGAGCGAGAATTTAGTTCTTTCTCTTGAGCACCGAGAATTGCGAGAGGAAATCAGAAAGCTAAGTGAGGGGAAAAGTGCGAACGAAGTTCTCATCTTTGAATTGAAGGAGGAGGTTAAGAGGCTTGGGGAGGCAGTGGAAAAATTAGGCAGGAGATCAGTGTTAGGCCGAAGGTTGGACCTTCTGAGGCGACAGGGTGGCTTGGCCCTCTGTCGGGAAGAGCAGAGTGGGGAAGAGGAGCAGGCGTGCCAGACTGGGAAAGATAGTAGTCAGGATAGGCAGAGATGGCAGGTTGCGAGGGGAAGGAAAGCGGAGATAGTTAGGGAGGATAGGACTAAACCTGTTGAGTGTGAGAGTGAGAGTGGAGTGAATGAAGTGGTTGTGGTGAGTGAAAGGAGAAAGAAGGGGGTAGAGGAGAGGAGGAGGATGGTTGTGCCTAGCACACCTCAGGTGTGTGTGGTGGGTGACTCTCAGGTTAGGTATTTAGATAGCACTTTCTGTGGGAAAGACAGGGATAGGAGGACGAACGTGTGTATGCCTGGTGCAGGTGTGAAGGCAGTGAGTGAGGAGGTGCAGAAGAGGGTTGGGGGGATGGAGAGGGAGGGTGTAGTAGTTTTGCACGTAGGTGGGAGCGATGTCAGAGCAGGTGGGTCGGAGGAGTTAGTGGCAAGATTTCGGAAATGTTAGGCAAGATAAGGGAGAGTGGTAGGAGGTGTGTAGTGTCAGGAATCTTGCCTCGTGTGTATGTTAGCAGGGAATGGTTGTCTAGAGCCATTGGTGTGAATGATCGGGTAAAAGGGATGTGTAAGGATGTGGGTGTCAGCTTTGTGGATGTATGGGATAGGTTCTATGGGCGAAGGATTTGTATGCTAGGGATGGTGTGCATCTGAGTAGGAAGGGTGTGGATGTGCTGAGTGGATGTCTGGAGGGGAGTTGGGATGGAGTGTAGGGGGTGAGGTAGCAAATGCATTCCAGAAGAAAGATGCTAGACATAAATTAGATAGGATAAACAGAGATAGTGAAAAGATTAGGAAAGATTTCCAGGTGCAAATAGGAGAGAATAAGATTAGGATTCCAAATAAGGAGACAGCATCTAGGAAGGTAGCAGGACTTAAATGTTTTTATGTAAATGCCAGGAGTCTTAGGAACAAGAAGGACGAGTTATCTAGTTATATAGTTGAGGAGGGCCTAGATGTTGTATGTGTCACAGAGGCATGGGTAAATGAGGAAAAGTTTAGGAAAATAGGAAAGAATATGAAGTAGATGGATACATTATGTATTTACACCAGAGAATTGGTAGGATAGGTGGAGGAGTAGTTATTTATGTAAAAATCCTTCATTTCCAGTCAGGTTAATGGTATTAAGGTAGATAACAGAGTAGAGTCCTTATGGCTGGATGTTAGAGTAAACAAAAGTAAGGTTATTAGAGTAGGAGCTTTTATAGGCCACCTAACCAGTCAGCAGATGTAGACAACCTTATGGTAGATGAGATAAATAGGGGTGTACTAGTCAGACAATTATCTTAGGGATTTTAATCTTAAGTCAGTAAACTGGGAGAGGATGGTAGGAGATGCTAGTGAAAATAAGTTTATGGAAAGTTTTCAGGATAACTATTTAGTGCAGATGGTAGATAAACCTACTAGGGGGAGGAAGGTTTTAGACATAGTACTAACAAATATTGAGCATTGTTTAAAGGAAGTTGAGGTAGGAGAGACTTTAGCAAACAGTGACCATCATATAATTAGATTTATCATTAATTCCAGTAGGGATAATATAGTGAATAAGACTAGAGTCCCAAACTATCAGAAAGGCAATTATGGTAGGTTACGTCAGTTATTAGGAGAGGTAAACTGGGAAGATAGTTTTGGAATTAAAACTGCACAGGAGATGTGGGATATTTTAAGGTTGTAGTAAAGGGTATAGTGATGCAGTGTATCCCTTACAAAGATATAAGGCAGAGAAACAGGAAGCCATTATGGTGGACTCATGAGATAGGTAGCCAGATCAGAGAGAAGAAGAGGGCATATAGAGAGTTGCAGAAAAGTGGGAAGATGTAGATTTGATTAAGTACAGACAGGTCAGAGATGATTTGAGTAAGGTTATAAAAAAGTAAAAGACAGGCAGAGATAAAACTAGCTAGAGCTGGGAGTAAAGATCCCAAAAAATTATATAGTTATTACAAGGTCAGTGATAAAAGAAATAAGGATAGGATTGGACCACTCAGAAAAGATGGTGTAGTAGTGGATCAAAATGAAGACATAGTAGAATTATTGAATGAACAATTTTCTTCAGTATTTACTAGGGAAAGAATAGGAAATCCTGTTACAAACAGTGCGGCGAGTAGTTTAAGAGCTTTAGAAAATATTGATATAAAACCGGGAATTATTAGGAAATTTATTCTTGAACTAGACGATAGGAAAGCCAGTGGTCCTGATGAGCTACATGCCAGAGTACTTAGGGAGGGTGTAGACAGTATTTCTGAAGCACTTAAGTTAATCTTTGAAAGATCACTTAGGTTTGCTGAGATACCTCAGGACTGGAAGTTAGCTAATGTTACTCCAATATTTAAAAAAGGTAGGAAGGATGATGCGAATAATTATAGACCGATCAGTTTAACTAGTATAGTATGTAAGATACTAGAGAAAATCATTAAGGGTAGTATTTGGGAGCATTTAAATGAGAATAGATTAATTAGAGATACCCAACATGGCTTTAGATCAGGGAGGTCCTGTCTTACAAATTTGCTCGATATCTTAGAATATATTACCAAGGAGTTAGATGATGGAAATAGCATAGATGTTATATATCTAGATTTTAGCAAGGCGTTTGATAAGGTACCGCATAGGAGGCTAGTGTACAAATTGAGACTACATGGGATAGGGGGTAGGTTAGTTGACTGGATTAGTGAATGGCTTTCTGATAGGAAACAGAGAGTAGTATTAAATGGGGCAATGTCTGAGTGGAAGGAAGTGGTTAGTGGGGTACCCCAAGGATCAGTGCTAGGACCTCTTCTTTTCTTGGTGTACATTAACGATTTAGATTTAGGAATTAGTAGCAAAGTATCAAAGTTTGCAGATGATACTAAGATAGCATGTGCAGTACAGGGTGAAAAGGACAATTACAGAATACAACGAGACCTGGACAGGCTGATAGCATGGGCAGACAGGTGGCAGATGGAGTTTAATTCTGATAAGTGTCAGGTTATGCATTTAGGTAAAGACAACACAAACTTTAACTATGAGATGGAGGGATGTTGGCTAGAGGCAGTAGAGGAAGGAAAGGATTTAGGAGTAGTGATAGACAGGACTATGAAATTTTCAAAGCAATGTTTAGAAGCAAGAAATAGGGCAAATAGGATCCTGGGTTTTATAAATAGAAATGTTAGTTATAAAAGTAAGGAAGTGGTGCGTAGCTTATATAATTCCTATGTTAGGCCCCATTTAGAGTATTGCATACAGGCCTGGTCACCCCACTATAGGCAGGATATCAACATGTTAGAAGCAGTTCAGAGAAGAGCAACTAGGATGATACCAGCATTAAAGCGCCTGGAGTATAGAGATAGATTAAAGGAATTAAACATGTTTTCATTTGAGAGGAGATGTATAAGAGGGATATGATAGAGTTATTTAAAATGTTTTCAGATACAAACTACATAGATGTGAGATCTTTCTTTACCTTAGAGGAGGAAATAGGACTAGAAATCATGGCAGGAAGATTAGAAAGCAAGGCTGCAGGTTAGATATAAGAAAATATTTCTTTAGTCATAGAGTGGTAGACTTCTGGAATGCATTGCCAGAGACGGTTGTAAATAGCACTAGTTTGACAATGTTTAAAACAGATTAGATAAGCACTTAAATTCATTAGATTTATAATTATGTATAGCACTGCATGATAGTTTTATAAGAAATTTACTATAGTTAAATAAGACATGATCCCCATGTATGGGGACCACAAATTGTAGAGGATTTCGCTGCAGGACTTAGCCCTGTTAATGGGCCAAATATTTAGAATTAGTATATAATGTATTGTGTACTTGTAAGTGTATCTTTAAGTACTGATGACGAGGTCGCTGTGCGACTGATACAGGATAACCTAGATGGGCCCTGGTGGCCCTTTGTTATCCTATTATTTATGTTATGTACCAGTTGTGACTTGTGCTGCTGCATTAATCAGAATAACATTCTCTTGCATTCCATCTATAGTTTTTCATTTATAAACTTAGATTAACACCTAAGGCATATTAGTGGTGAAAATCTCTGGTAATCAAACGGCCAGACATATGGTCGTATACAAAGCTCCATCATCTCCCTTCTTGCAGCCGCCACTGTCCCTTTCTGATACCGTATTATTGGTAATACCGGTAATTTGGTATACCAGATACTGGTGTACATCCCAGTCCTGCCGCAGTTTTGAGAAAAATAACATTCTTTTGTGTTCTGTCAGTAGTTTTTCATTTAAAACTTATGATGGCACCAAAGAGGCTTACTAGTGATGAAAATAAGAAATCTGGTGAGAGTGTAAGTGTTAGTGAGCCACAGCACTCCATTAGTGGATTCACAGGAATCACACCAGGAGAAATTTTACAAAGATGTTTTCATGGATAGTGACTCATCTTCCTGCGACAACCCTCCTCCTCCCCACCCTTCTCCCCATTTCTAAGTTATCCATCTCCAGCCTTGACTTACGATATGTATAAACCAAAATTGTAAAGAAGTGTATTCAAGCATATGTTGTTAAAAGCAATTTAGCATGAATGATCATTTGTATTTTCGAAAATACAGTGTTGTCCCTTGATTTAGTTCTTATGGATTTTCTTTTCCATAGCTCTTGACTGTGTAGGTTTGAGGAACCTCCCTAAAGTTAAATATTGTGATGTGAAATTGAAAGTTTAAAATAAGTGCTTACCAAGTACAGTGGTACTTGAGATACGAGTTTAATTCGTTCCGTGACAAAGCTCCAATCTCAAAAAGCTCACATCTCAAAACAATTTTTCCCATTAAAATGTAATGAAATGCCATTAATCTGCTCCAGCCTCCCCCCCAAAAAAAAAGCACCCCTATTTTTTTTAGATGTTTTCAGGTAAGAAAAAGGTATTATTAAATAATAATTATTGCACTGAAACATAATAAAAGATAAAATTAATAGATAAACTACTCTTTTAAAGGGTATTTATCTCGGAAAATGCATTCCATGGGGTGTTACTGCATTCCCAACCCTCACTTGAGACTGTCATTCGGCTGGAGCAAATAAATAGTCACCCACAGAAGACTGAGTGCTCTAATAATCACAGAAGAACTCATTGATGATCCTATAAACATTATTCATTGAATACATGAAGTTTTAATTAGGAGAGAGAGAGAGAGAGAGAGAGAGAGAGAGAGAGAGAGAGCTTATTCCTAAAAAGGTTGGCATTTCTAATCTCTCAAAGTATTGCCTTATTCCTTTGATATCCTGCTTATCTGAAGTCTTTGATTCTATCATCAATGGGAAGATTCTGTGATAAATGTTTATTTTATCAATTCACAATCTTCTATCTCAGGGGCTCTCAATCTTTTTCTCGTTAACAACCCTCTTAGTTATAATACCATCTACCCGAACTCTCAATAATCTGATATCAAATGGAATGTTAATTCATTGACTGACACTAGCTCAATATGCAGGGGTACTACAAAGGATATTATTTGATCAATCATTTAAGTACTGCTGGAAATCTTCTTATGAATCTCTGGGTGATGGTGAACCCCAGGGAAAGATCTCCTGTTCTATCTGATTGCCAGTATGGCTTCCATCAAAGCTGCCCTGCCCTGAGTCTTTATCATCCTCTTTTAGAGATTTTGGTGGAACTTTTGCTGTTGCCTTAGATTATATCTTGAGTTTTTATAGAATCTTATGCAAAGCTTTGATCTCCAAAACTACCCTCCTACAACTTGTATCTTTCTCTCTGCAACTTCACCTCAAGTTTCCTCTCCCAACTGTTATATTGCTGCTGTGGTAGATGGCCACAGTTCTTCTAAAAAATCTATTAACTAGTATTCCTGAAAGTTCTGTCCTGTCACCCACCCTCTTTATTTTATTGTAAACCAACCAGACTTCTTGTTCTATTCACTCTTACATTGATGATACCACTACACTTTTCCACATCCTTTCAGAGATGACCAACCCTTCAGGAAACCAACAAATCATACAGCAACACATCAGTATGCCTGAGATCTGATATAAAATTTCTGATTAGGGCAAAGAAAATTTAGTATATATTATTCATATTCTCAAAAACTCAATTTCCCCATCTATCAGCTGAACACAACCTTCCATATAACTATTCCATATTCTTCAATGACACTCAACTGTCACCCTCTTCTACATTGAATATCCTCAGTCTGTCTCGTACTTATATTATAAGTTGGAAACTTCACATATTTTCTCTAGCTAAAACAGCTTCTACGAAGTTTGTGTTCCTAGTCCTCATTTGCCAACATATGTATGGAGGGATTCCACTCACGCAGTTTTATTTGATAGGGTGGAATAAAAAGTGTAGCAGGTTGGACATTGTCGAGGGGTGGAGGAAGACAACTTCTGCTCGTAATGTTTTTAATCCCTCTGCCACAGTACAAATCACCTGCATATGAGAATAACTCTAAGAGGCCTACCTCACCCCAAGCCTCACTGCCACCTGCTCCACCATCTCTTCATCATAAGACTGCTATAATCTTTTCATGCACTATTTTTTCTCGTTACCTTCATCATCACAACTATACATGATACTCACAATAACACTACTGTTGGCCATC
>NC_059268.1:4277980-4302980 GCF_017591435.1 Portunus trituberculatus | reverse complement strand
TTCAACCCGAAGGGCAGGACTGTAAAACGCAGGACGCGGGAGTGGTCCTGCACTGCCAGGTAGGAACGAAAGCGCGGACCTATCGGCACATGCCAATATGCATTGGCGAGGTCCAGGGAGGTTAGCCAAGAGTGCGGAAGAAGAGACTCCCTGACCTGCTTGAGCGTTAACATCCTGAAGTGATGACACTCGATGTGGGCGTTGAGAGCCAAAAGGTTGACGACCAGCTGGGGGTCCTGACCAAGAAGGGACGTGACAGGAAGACAGGGCCGGAATACTCCTCCAGTACCCTATGGAGGAGCATCTCCTGCAATATCGCTGAGAGCTGAGGTGATGTTGAAGAGAAGGGAGGAGGTATCCGTAGACGCGGGGTACGGCCTTGAGCCCACTCCCAGGAGTGGCCCTGACGAACCACCCTGCCCACCCACATGCCGACCGGCCACTTGTCGGCCACATTGGACAGGCGACCCAGCACTGGGGAGTCACCGCCGCGGCCCCTGGGGTGCTGCGGTGGTAGTCCGAAAGGGCTGGCCCGAAGCTCTGCGGGTAGAGAGACCGCCGTCCCGACCCAACGGAGCTCTTCTATCCCTTGAAGAGGACTGGGCCTGGCGAGAAGCTGACGGGTAGGGGAGGAATCTGTTGGAGGTCCTCTGGAAGCACGACGGGCCTTGGTATCGAGGAGGGGCAGCCCAAAATGATGAAGCACGCGCTCTCGCAGGACTTGCGCGGCCTGATGGAGCTCCCCAGTAAACCACCGCAACCTGAGGGGACCGTGCGAGAGCATCCGCCACCAACTGCATAGACCCAAAGGAAGCTCCCAGTGGATCCCCCATGAGAAGGGCCGACTGCGCTGGAGATGGCAGAGGAGCCACTGCTTGCCTCCCAACAGGCTAAGTGGGCTGAGAGAGTCTGAGTGATGGAAGAAGCCATCGCTAAAGTCCCTTGCCAGAGGGCGAAGCGCAGCAGAGGCAGGAGTTTAGCGCACAGGAGTGATGAGGACACCCGTGCGTTCAGATCCTGCCTCTGTGACAGAACCGTCAAAATTTTCTCTGCCGTCAGCAAGGCCTGAAAAGAGGAAAAGGCATCCAAAGCAAAAGCCTTGTCCTTTTCAGCCTGCCTCACCATCTCCGACGAAGGGGTGGCCAAGGGAGGAGGAAAGAAGGGTGGGGAACGCGCCGACAGCCAGACTCCCACCCGGGCGTCCAGAGAGTCCCCAACCGGAAGTAGAAGAGTCTTGGGCTTTGCAGACGGTCTGGAAACAGGAGCACTTTGGGTCCGTGCCGCCGACTGATCCCACCAGTCCCTGGCCACCTTAAGGAACTGGTCTGCCTGGCCCGCCGTCCATGACGCCCATCGAGCGGCCCGTCGACTCCTCACCCTGGAAGGAAAGGGAAGGAGCAAGGTAGGAGAAGGCTGGGTCGCTTGAGAGAGAGGACGGAAATGCCAGGAAGGAAGAGGAGAGTGGCACAATGTCCCCCAGCACACCTGGCCAAGCACTGGAACCGCCTCCCCCTGGGAGGCCTCATCTCGGCGGAGTAAGATGGCCAACCTGGCGACCTGAGACACCTGCCAATCTGGAGGCACAAGAGCCCACGACTCCGGCAGAACCTTCAGCTCCAACTCCTCCTCCGAAGGGGGGCCGTCCGAGACAGGGGACGAATCCACCCCATTTGGTTGAGACGCCGGACTAGAGAGGGGAAGCGGTGTAGCAGGGTGAGGGTCCGCCACTAGGGGAGGAGCCGAGGACTGGGCGCACGGCAGAGGAGCAGCAGAGGAGAGATGGGCCAAAATCCCCGAGAGGAGCTCATGAATGTTAGGAGGCAGAGGCTCCGAGGGGGGCGCCAGGGGAAGCGGAAGGCGGCACCACTGGAGATGGATCCCCGGGCACGGGATCGTGAGGTACCGAAGATGGCCCCGGTACCGGCTCCTCCACGACCAACGAGGTTGGGGAGGAGAGGCCAGCAGAGGACGGGACCGCTGTCCGAGAGCCCCGGCCCATGAAAGCCATGCGGAAGGCTTCGTCCTTCCAGACTGCGTGCTTCCCCTTCCTCTTGGCCGAACGCTGCACTGCCTCC
The DNA here is from genome assembly GCF_017591435.1 of Portunus trituberculatus. Lineage (NCBI taxonomy): Eukaryota > Metazoa > Arthropoda > Malacostraca > Decapoda > Portunidae > Portunus > Portunus trituberculatus. The sequence continues at coordinate 4,300,905 of NC_059268.1, read as the reverse complement.
CACGATCGGCGCAGCGAAGTGTACTGGAGGCAAAGCTTATCCACCTTGCCCACAGATTGGAGGAATTTGACATTTTCCCAGCACTTCTCACACTTGTCAGTGTCAAACAAGAAGTCCTTTGAAACACAAGGACGATGGGGCACACACAAATCATGGCCATTGCATGAAAACTCATATGTGCACCCTTTGCCATCAGAGGAAAACTGGCACTTGGTAGTAGGCATGATGAACTGAAAAGAAATCACACGTAAAACACTACCTTATCGCTCCCAACATGGGCGTAGGAGACGCACAACACTCGGCGGCGCAAAAGACCGCAACATACGTCAAAATGCCATAAAAGTGGCATCAAAACACTGCACACGCACAGGGAGCTGAACAGCAGAGGCCATGAGCAAACACTATGCCCCACACCGAACAAAAATGGCCACTAACGCACTCGAGAACCTTCGAGAACACCTACCGGCTCCCCCACCATATGGTCACTATAAACACACATAATAAAAGCACCACACTGCACTAAAACACACGAAAAGGTACAGTGTAATCCGTCTATAAATCCAAGATTCTTGCCAAAAAGCAAGAGGAAAAGCTGAAAAGAAACACCCAGAGAAAACACCGGCTCTAAGAGCCGGCGATACAGGCACAAGTGAGTGTAGGTCCAGCTACCACGAGCGCTGAAACATGGAATGGCGTCTTCTTATCAAGAGAGTGACCTCCCAGAGATAGAAAACAGGACGTAGGGAGGTCGGGTATGGGGAGTTTGGTTCCTTTTGGTAGGGGTGACTGCGCTATTGTGATTGTAGGTAGGGGTTACTGCACTATTGTGCTGATTCTATTTTGAGGATAGTGTTTTCCTATGTGCGTGGGGCCTCATTCTTAATGAGATGTTTCAGCGATACCCTGAGGCGTAGTACTACACAGATAGTACATTAGTACAGCTAAACCCGCACTGGAGTTGATTGTACCTCAAAATATTAGGATTTATTTATTTATTTTTATATATTTTTGGCAGATTGGTACATCTTTGTTTGATGAGGAAGGTGCCAAGATCGTAAACAAGCTGATGGAAAAGGCCCAACAGAAGAATGTCAAGATGCATTTTCCAGTTGATTTTGTCACAGCTGACAAGTTTGACGAAAATGCTAATGTAAGTTTATTTATGATGTTATTTGTAGCTATTAGCATTATTTTTCACAACTAAATAATATATTAATCTTAGAAAGGAAATATAATTTTCAGACATTTTTACCAGCATGGAGCATTTTTTTTTTCTCTTTTTCCACTTTTACAGTTGATCTGTGGTGTATTTACCTAGTTGTATTATACAGGGTTTTTTTTTTCACTTTACAGTTGATCTGTGGTATATTTATCTAGTTGTATTATACAGGGTTCAAACAGGACTCATAGTGTCCTGTCTTCATGCCTCCATTTATCCAATTTTTCTTTAAAGTTATGCACATTATCTGCTGTAACAACTTCATCACTTAATGAATTTCACTTTTCCACTGTTTTATGTGGAAAACTGTATTTTCCAATATTCTTCACACACTGCCTCATCCTAATTCCTCTTTACATGTCCTCTTGTTCATCCAGCTCCTTCTGTCACCAGCACCAGGTCTTCCTTGTCTATTTTTTCAATGCCATTTACTATTTTATACATTGTTATTAGATCTCCTCATTCTCATCTATCTTGTAAGGTTGGCAGTCCCATTTCCTTTAACCTTTCTTCATACGTTAGATCCTTTAGTTCTGGCATCATCTTTGTAGCTATCTTTTGAATCCATTCTAATCTCCTAATATCTTTTTCAGAGTTCAGTGACCACACCACTGCTGCATATTCTAGCTTAGGATGTATCATGCTCATGATATTTTTTTTTTCATCATATCTTTCTTTGTCCATGAATTGATATGCCACTCTAATTAGTCAACATTTTATATGCTGATCCAAATATCTTACTTATGTGTTTTTCGGGGTTCAGATTTTCATGTATAATCACTCCCAGATCTTTTTCCTATTTGATATATTTGTTCCTCTCCCATCAGATAGTTCCACACTGGTCTTCTCTTACTCTTTCTTGTTCCATTACATGACATTTCATGACATTGAAGTCTAATTTCCACTTCTTATTCCACTCGTAGATTTTGTTTACATCTTCCTGCAGCTGCAAGCAGTCCTCTTGGTTTTGATTACTCTTAGCAGTTTTCCATCATCAGGGAACTATTTGCCGCATTTTGAATGTTATTTACATATACCTGGAACATAATGGGGGCTAACACTGACCCTTATGGCACTCCACTGTTACTTTACTTCAAGATGAGTATGTATCTCATCATAGTTCTCATCTTTCTGTCCTTCAAATAATCCCTTATCCAATCTAACAAAGTTCCTCACAGTCATCCTGTGCTCTCTAACTTCTAGAGTAGTCTGCTGTGAAGGACTTTATCGAAAGCTTTTTTTATATCCAGGTATACTGTCTCCACCCATCCATATCTGCTTTCCAGTTGCTCTATTATTCTTGAGTAGAAACTTAATATATTCGTCACACATAACCGTCCTGTGTTGAACCCAAATTGTCTGTTCAATATAACTTGTTTTTCTTCCAGATATTTAACCCATTTTTCTTTGATAACTATTTCACATAACTTCCCCACCACACTTGTAAGTGATCTCCTGTCTGTTGGGGCAAATGGAGAAAGTGTGTGGCTCCATGGCTGACATTGCCTCTTGGACAGACCAGGTTTTGGCTGCATGATCTGGTACTGCTTCTAGCATGGAGCAGGATGTTTTGGAATTTTTGTCGGCACTGGCCAAGGCTAATGAGGACGTTCTTCATCCTGCTGAGAAGCTACGTTGTAGACTCCTTATGTTATGGAGGCAGGCTGTAGTGATTCATTGTCTTGTACATTTTCTGACAGGAAGAAATGCCAGCTTCTTTCTTCTCCTTTTACTGACGTTCTATTTGATTCAGCTGTGATGGTCAGGGAGCAGAACAATGAGCACTTAGCTTCTCAGCAACATGTACTCTCTTCTGTGGTACAGTGGTTAGCCTCTTCTTTTCGGGGTTCAGCCTCAGCGCCCCGTGGGAGCAAGGTAAAAGGGCAGACAAGGTTGTTTCCTAGTGCCTCTTCGTCAGCTCCTGTCCCCAGGTCCTCCGCTTTCCTTTCAGGCCAAGGGTTCTCACAGTGGAGGATCCCATGGCCAGGGTAGATCTCGGTAGGGAAGTAGTTTGTTCTCCTGTACCTGTGGGCGCTTGCCTGCAGCAGTACAGGAGAGAGTGGATGGAGGTTGGGGCAAGAGAGTGGGTTGTGAAAACTCTGCGTTATGGGTATGTTCTCCCCTTTTTGCATCCCCCTCCTTTGTCTGCCAGACCAATAGAGTTTGTGAATTATGCAGAGGGGTCGGATCATCATGTGACCTTGGACTTAGTGGTGCAGGACAGGTTGGCCAAAAAAGCCATAGAGCTTATAGTGGGCAAGTTAGGAGGTTTTTATGCCCGTCTGTTCTTCATACCCAAAGTAACATGGTCGGAGATCTGTGTTCGACCTCTCAGCTTTGAACAAGTTTTTAGTCATCAGCCTATTCCAGATGGAGACAGTGGCATCAGTTTTGGAGTCCATGAACATGGGGGATTGGATGGTGTCTCAGGATCTGAGGGATGCATATTTCCAAGTTCCAATTCACACTTGTTCTCACAAGTACCTGCGGTTAGTTTGGCAAGGCAAGATTTTTCAGTTCAAAGTTCTTTTTTTTTTATCTCAGCACTGCCCTGCAAGTCTTTACCAAGGTGATGGCACCAGTGTCTTCATGGGTTGATCAACACAAAATCTCCCTGCACCTGAACAATTGGCTGGTCACAGGGACCACTCTCCAGGGGTGCATAGGGGCCATCCAGGCTGTTTTGCAGCTGCGTGCTCAGTTGGGTATATAGATTAATCTGTCCAAATCAGACCTGGTACCCAGCTGAAGGAAGGAGTAACTGGGCATAATGCTGGATTCAGTGAGGGCTCTGGTTTTCATGTCGCCAGAAAGGGTCAGCCGGTTTCTGTCAGTGGCTCAGAGTTTTCTAGAGGACATACCCCTTACAGTATCCCTATGAAGGTCACTCCTGGGTCATCTGGCTTCCCTGGAGAGGCTGGTCCCAGGCGGCCAGGTACACTCTCGGTCCCTTCAGTGGTGCCTGAAGAAACACTGGAGGGCAGTGTCAGGTCATCCTAGTTGCGGGTTCCTCCTTCACAGCTGTGTGTGGCAGACCTTTCCTGGTGGATGGATCCAGGTCAAGAGCTCCCTTTGTGATGGCTCCTCCAGAACAGTCTCTGTTTTCCGACGCGTCCCTTCACGGTTGGGGTGCTCATCTGGGGGACTCTTGTCTTGGGGGTTTGGTCTCCACAGAAGTAGAGGTTTCATATTAACTACCTGGAGATAATGGCTGTTTTCCAGGGTCTGCAGTCCTTTCAGCAGGAATTGTCAGGCACAGTGGTGGTCTATTTACGGAATTCAGGGGGCACTCGGTCTGAGTCTCTGTCGGGTCTGGCGGGGGACATTCTCCAGTGATACGAGGACAACTCGGTCTCTCTTCACCCTAGGTTTGTGCTGAGACAGCACAATGCAGTGGTAGACGTCCTCAGTCACAAGTGTGTGGGGTCGGAGTGGACCGTACATCCAATAGTGTAGCTCTGATTGCCTCGTAGTGGCGTCAGACAGACTGTTTTCCTCTGTTTCTGAGTCTGCTAGTGTGGGCGATTCTCAGGTGTTGCCTCCATGGGCCTCTCTGCTCTGCCAGCCTCATCACCACCTCTTTCACAAGTCTCCAGGGGTGTTTCACCTTCACAAATGGAGACTCTCCAGCATCTCTTCTGAAAGAGAAGCTTTTTGTGGAAGGCTGCTAGATTAATGGCCCTTCTGGTCAGAAGGGAAGGTGGTCCAAATTCTGTGGTTGGTGTGAGTTAAGGGGTTGGCATCCTCTCTCGGCCTCTGTGATGGACTTAGCGGACTTTTTTATTTTTCTTTAGGACACAAAGCACTTGTCCTTGCCGTCCATTAGGGGCTATCGTTCAGCTTTGGCATCCATTTTCTGGCAAGCTGGCTTTGATATCTCACAGAATTTGGATCTGTCATTTCTGTTTTGGGAATTTGCTAAGTCTGCTACTCCCTGCTCGCCACGCATTCCTGCGTAGGATTTGTCTTTGATTTTATATTCTTTAATGAAGTTCCCTTATGAGCCTCATCGTTTGGCTTCTTTGAGGGACATTGCACTAAAATCTTCATTTCTTTTGGCTTTAAGGGGAGCGTCTGGTTTGGAGACCGAAAAAAATATGAAAAAAAAATTTTTGTGAAAAAAAAATATATGGTAGATGTACATGTTAGCTATTATTTCACAGAATTTTGTGATGAAATGCACACTGGTTTCCATTTAAATCCCATTTAAAGGTCCTGTACTCAACCAAGTGTATTTGTTTACATCAGCAGAATCAGTTTCTTTTACTCAAAAATAAATGTGTGTGTGTGTGTGTGTGTGTGTGTGTGTGTGTGTGTGTGTGTGTGTGTGTGTGTGGATGGCGTCAGTCAAGGCCACTAGCGAGAATCAGTACGGGGAAAGCTATCACAGAGAGAGGTTGTCGCTGCATCTCTTGCTACCTGCCTTTCACTCTTTGCTAAACAGCATGTAATTTAGCTACTGCATCCTGCTTTTTACCTACTGCCAACCATGGGACAGGTGTCTAAGAGGAATAAGCAGAGGAAGAACACCTGGAATATGAATATGGAAGCTCAAAGAATAAAAAGATAGCGTATTGAACCTAACACCTCAGATGCTCCAATACACATCTTCACATTACCCAGCACCACCCTCGCCCCTACTACCACCACACCACAGCCTGCCACTCCCATGCCACAGCCCACCACATCTCATGCAGAACAAAGAAAAGGAAATGAAGAAGAAAAGGCTTCATTACTAACAATTAGAGCAGCTCTTCTACAAAATATTGAGAAAGGAAACGAAGATGTGGAAAGGGACAGTGAGATTGTCATGCTGATGAAAAGGAGGCTGAAAAACCTACTTTCCTCTCATTGTTCATGCCCAGATCCTGCCTTTGACAAAATTTTGAGCCTGATGTATACGAGAACACCATAACCATGCACTGCCTAACATGCAACTTCAAGAACATATCACAACCAAAAAAAGTGAGAGCTGGACTTAGGAAAAAAAAGGCAACTCTGACACCCCCTAGCTTGAGGAGACAATACCTTGCCTTTAGGAAGGGAAGGGGGGGACTAGGAGCCTGATGTGCTTAGAAATACATCTAATTGTATTATGAGATTGTAGATAATAAAAAGAACATATAGTAAACCTGAATAAACTTCCTAGTGTGTTATAACGGGATTTAGATCGATCAATAAACTGTATCGGTGTGTATCTCAAAACATAAGTTATTCCCCTTCTAAAATATATTTTGAAGCCAATTTTAACTTGATTTCAATGAAACAAAAACTGAAAAGCAGAAGAATACTTCTTCATTCAATTCATGTTGCTATTATTTTTTATATTATGTAACCTGTAATTTTATATTGATATTTTTTGGTAAAAAAAAAAATGAAAAAGCTGATTTTGAAAAAAAAAATCATAAAACAAAAACAAAAGCTGAAATGAAAAATTTTATGACGTTGAAACATTTCATATCATAATGTGTCTTAGCCACAGGAAAATGAAGGTTGTTGGGCTGATAATAGTTGCAATTGCAATTGCATGGCAGGGTTAGGGACTAGAATGGGGATGAATGTCTAATATTGATGTACATGTTACCAAAACTTTACAACATAAAAATCAGAGTGATTCATGCATATTTATCAGAGATATGGCAACACTGATCTAAACTGCACGCTCCCCTTAATGTCTGCTCGCTGGGTTAGGGAACTGCAGGGGGTTTCAGTGAAGCTCGTCACTCTAAGGGTTGGTCTTCTATTACTTCTTTAGCCCCTGATTTTCTAGGGAAGACTTAACTTTCAGGTGATAAATCTCAGTCCGACCACCATTCCTGCTCTTATGGAGTATGTTGGCAACTCAAAGGGGGACAGGCTTTTATGCCCAGTCAGAGTCATCAGGGAGTATCTTCGTAGGACCAGGGATTGTCCTAGATGCTCCTGCCTTTTTGTGACTGTTCCTGAGCCTTGGCATAGGGTGCACCCTCATACTATTTCCCATTGGATATGTCAGATTATCCAGCATGCACATTAGGATATTTCCGAGGAGGACATTTGATTGGTTTGAGTGAAGGCACATAAAGTTAGAGCAGTAGTGACAAGTGTCTTGTTTAAGAAGATTCGGAGTATTCCTGCCGTTCTTTGGGCAGGAACCTGGATGAGTTTGTCCACTTTTACTTCTCTTTTATCTTAGAGATATTACTCATAGGTATTTGGATACCTTTTCGCTGGGCCCTGTTGTGTCGGATCTCTGGGTAATTTGATAATTTTTCTTTTGGGGGTTCTGGGTCATTGGACCTTTCTCATGGGGAGATTTGTGATGCTCCTCTCACTCCTTTGGTTTTGTCCCTCTGTCATGGGATATAAGTGCTGCACCCACCTCAGGACATGGCCTCTGCTTTGTAAATTTGGGTATGGGCAGGGTGACTTCTCAAAGAAAACGAGAAAGGACACTTCAAGTATTTCTTTCGTTTCTATTTCTCAAGCTGTTACACATGGTGTAAGTTTGCTGTGGTAATGGAGGTATTAATAATTATGGGTATGTATGTAGATGAAAATGGATTTTACATTAAAAATCTTTTTTTCTTATATCACCTTTGCCTCTCAGTTTACCATTCACGTGTCAATAAAAGAGTTTGGGCTCATGTTTATACTTGTCAGTTATATCTTTTTCAAACTGTCTTTGTTCATATCTCAGGGTCATTGTGTAATTATTTCTTACTTGCTTGTTTTTATTCCACATTAATTCTTGTACTTCTCTTTTCCATGAATCCTCTTTAATTCTTCTTGTTTTGTTATACAACTCATTTATTCTAACTACAGTATTCTTGGATGTAATTTATGGACAAACTTTTTTATACTTTTCATTTGTACATCCTCCTCATGACTTTTGCACATCTGAGTTTCATGATCCTTAAGTTTGGCACTTAATCCTTAATTCTTTGTGTCCTGAGTTTCATTTATTATCTTCACATATTTACTTACCATCAGTATCACACGTGCTACTTCAAGATTCCAGGAGGTGAGATCTTCCCCATCTGTAGTACTGACACTGTCATATACACTGATGGGTAACATTTTGACCACTTGAAGCAATGAGTTCATATCCCACACAACACTGTCTTGCATGCATTGCACAGAGCGCACCACCACTCGTATCTGCCTTGATCAATGGGAGAACCCTTGTCGACTTATTTTTCACTGTAGCAATATTAACAATGTCGCAACATTCCACCATTATGTATATAGCTTTCTTGATATTAAAATTACAAAAGAAATTCTGACTACTGTCATAATTTTCTTGGGTCTGTCTGGTGTTGGCAATGCTGCTTGGGGTGTCACCTCATGTCTGATACATTCTCGTGATTGATAAAAGGTTCCAGTCTGGTGTAGTTCATTGGCATTACTACTACTACTACTATTACATGAAAATAAACACTGATAGGTAGATTTAACTGTGAAAGAAAACAACAAAGAGTATTGACTGTACAAAAAGCAACAAAGAGTATTGACTGTACAAAAAGCATTATGCAATGTTGCATTGGTAGGTAAGGAACATGAGATAAGACATGAATACAGTTGCCAGACATTGATTGTCACTGGTTCATGTGTACAGTACACATGTACCAATGATAATCAATGTCTGGCAACTCTACTTGTCATTGATACATACATAAGCACTGATGTAATGATAATCAACATGTGACAACTTTCACTCATCTCCCCTTCCCCCTCCAATGCCATATTACATGATGGTTTTTGTACAATTAAAACTTTCTGTTGTTTCCATTGTTTTCTTTCATAGTTAGATCTGCCTGTCATTGTTTATTTTTCATTCATATCAGTTAGCAATGCTAGTGAATACTGCATTAGAGGTTGGAGCCCTGCATGAAATGTTAACATTCTTATAATTTTTCTTCTTTTTCCTTTTCAATAAAGTATGTTTCCCATAATTTTGTCTTTAGAAAAGCATTATCCACTGAAACTACAACACAACCATCAACTTAAATATTTGTATTTTGAGGTAAGGGAGTAAAGTGTGAGGATGGATGGGTGAACATTAGCTTCTTAACAGACCAAAATGAATAAGAATTTTTTCAATGTTTTCAATACTGTGAATTTCATGATCCTCAAGTTTAATGGTATACCTAAAGAACCAAGAAAGTGCAAAACTTGAGAGGATTTTTTTTTTTTTTTTATCATGTGGGCTTTTCCACGGGAAAGGGATACTTTTTGTGGTATATCCTATCTGAAAGCCCACCTGCTAGGAAACTGAGTGAGAAAGCCCAACCTAGTTAGACTGTGGACAGGATTCAAACCCATGCACTTGGAGACCCATTGGACCCAAAGCATGCATGGTTCCATTGTACCACAGCAGGCCCTTTTAAGTAATTTTTAAGTAACTTTTCCCATTTCTCCTAGATCCTTGTAGCCCTATGGAATCACATTATCTATCTTTAAAAAAGTCAATGTTTTTAAAGTCATTCTTGCTGTAATTAAGTCTCTTCATTCCTTTTATTGTCTATTTCTGCATTTCTGTTGAATTTTACAGTGTGGTCACTTTTAGCTAATGGGTGCTTTATTTGAACATTCTTGATTATTTCTGGTTCTTTGCTAAATAGCAGATCTAATCTTGATGTTCCTCCATTTTTTCCAAATCTTATCCAGCCATTGTGTTGGAATTTTATCCAATGCCAATTGTAATAATTTATCTCTCCAAGATGATTCTGTTTCCTCAGTGTACCACTCTTCCCAGCACATCTCCTTACAGTTTTAGTCTCCCAATATAACTAATTATCCCCTCTTAATATTTCCTCTTACCAGATCTTTTTATCTTTTATCTTTCTTATTCTTCATTTGTCCAACCATTAGTTTTAGTTGGTACATAAATCTCTATGACTTCCTCTTTATGCCTTGCATATTCTCCACACCAATTTGAGTCTCTGCTATATCCTGCAATATTCTATTTTAACTGCTTTTAAGCTTTTCTTAAAGAACATTACATCCACCCCTCCTTTCTTATTTGTTTTGCTTCTTTTCCATAAGTTGTGTCTATTTTGTCGTTTTTTTTTTTTTTTTTTTTTTTTTTTTACTTCTTCTAACTCAATATATAGTTGTGGGTGTGTGTATATTTACAATTTTTGTCCTAAATTTCAGACTGGGAGTGCTACTGCTGAAGGAGGTATCCCTGCCTCTTGGATGGGACTGGACTGTGGGCCTGAGTCTGTTAAAATTTTCAAAGAACCAATCTCCAGGGCAAAGATAATTGTTTGGAATGGGTAAGGTGTTTCAGTTTCTTATCTTATCTTATTTATGTTTATGAAACTGATACAATTTATATATATATATATATATATATATATATATATATATATATATATATATATATATATATATATATATATAAGTGGGAGAGTAGAAAATAAATTTTTTGAAATTAAGAAATGAATTAAAGCTGTTGGAACTTATTAATAACCAGTTACTCAAAAGCTCCCAAAATAACATCTAGTTAAAGAATTTTTCTCTCCTTAAAAGTAAATGATTGTTGTTGCCTTTCTAGTGATTTCCTTTGGTGCGTATACAATGATAATCGGTTATCTTGGAAGATCTTTGTGTTAATTTTTTCATCAGTACCTACATGCAGTTGCCCCCAACACTCCCTTTGAAAATAAAGGGGCTACATTTTGATTAAAAAGACAATATTACTTGATAATTTTTGTGGTTATGTATGGTGGCAACAGTTAGTAGCCTTACACTCTGGGGATTATCTATTTTATTTATTTATATATATATATATATATATATATATATATATATATATATATATATATATATATATATATATATATATATATATTTTTTTTTTTTTTTTTTTTTTTACAATAAACAATACATAAGTCTGACCAGTTTGGAGAAGGCCAATCCAAGTTACCCAAAGGATTTTTTCGTTCACAATTTTGGAAACCTATTACCATTAAGAGTTGATCACACACACACACACACAAAAAGAGGATTGTGAAATGCTACAGGAAGACTTAAACAAGATCTGGAAATGGAGCAAAAAATGGGAGATGGAATTCAATGTGGACATAAGCCATGTCATGGAAATGGGAAAAAGTGAAAGACGACCAGTGGGAATCTGTAAGATGGGAGATGGAGTAGAACTAGAAAAAGTAAAAAAGGAAAAGGACTTGGGAGTGACAATGGAAGAAAATAATCAACCGGTAAGCCATATTGATAGAATTTTCAGAGAGACGTATAATTTGCTAAGGAATATTGGAGTAGCATTTCACTATATGGACAAGGAAATGATGAAGAAATTGATAAGTACTAAAATAAGACCTAGATTGGAATATGCAGGAGTTGTGTGGACTCCCCATAAAAAGAAACACATAAGAAAATGGCTACAAGAATGGTTCCAGAATTTAAAGGGATGACATATGAGGAGAGACTAAAGGCTATGGATCTACCAACCTTGGAGCAGAGAAGAGAGAGAGGGGATCTGATACAAGTTTATAAATTGATTAACGGAATGGATGAAGTGGATAATGAGAAACTGATCCTGAGAGAAGAATATGACTTTAGAAGCACAAGATCGCATAGTAAGAAACTAAGGAAGGGACGATGTCTGAGAGATGTTAAAAATTTAGTTTCCATAAAGATGTGTTGAGACTTGGAACAGTTTGAGTGAGGAAGTGGTGTCAGCAAAGAGTGTACATAGTTTTAAAGAAAAATTGGATAAGTGTAAATATGGAGACGGGACCACATGAGCATAAAGCCCAGGCCTTGTAAAACTACAACTAGGTAAATACACACACACACACTGCGTAGACACCGTGCCGTCCAGACGACTCTGGGCAACTCGCAGGGAAAAGCTACAATAGGAGCTGGACATTGACCTAGACATATGTATAGGGGGTAGGGGGTCATAGGTTCTCCTGTCTCCATAATAAATAAGTTTTGGATCATATATATGGAAAGAAAAACGAGAGAGAGATGGAACAGAGTAGTGCTTCCATATGTGACGCAATCAAAACATACGCCACTGTGTGAAAACCAATGGTACATTTAAACTCCTGTTGGACTAAGGAAACTAACTGAGGATATTATGGACAAAGATTTTCTGGATTCAGGGATGAAAGAGGTAGTATGAGTAGGTTTATTAACCCCTTCGGCACCGATCGCCTTAGGCGTGAGACTCGCCTCTATACTGCCCTCATAATCACTCACTAAACTTGCTCGTATTTGTCACTTTCATTCATTTTTATTGTATAAGTGCACTGTACATATGAATATAAATGGTTTCCACATAATACACACTATAATAACACATAATAATAATCATAATAATAATGATAATAATAATAATTATGAAAAAACTCTATAGTATGAGGTGTTCCCTCTCTCAAAAAAAGATTGCTGTACAGTACTCACCACAGTGCTGTAGAGTAGAGGTCAGGTATAAGTTGTCAGGTCACAGGTCACTGTGACATGACTTGGGTGACGGACGTGATTTTGGTGGTGCACGTGACTTGGAAGAGGAACCTGACTTGGACTTGGGCGATGGACCTGACTTCTCACTCTGACTGCCTGTTTGATATTCAGTGAAGTGTGACAGCGAACAAAGGCCTGGTTCACCAGGTCACCCAGGACAATAGTATATGGTGTCCTTTCTCTTGCTTGAATCTCTGTAGCACACACGGCACATTATCTGCTTCTTCGGCTGATGACGCACCCAGGCATGTAGAAGTTCTTCCTTCTTTTTCTTGGGTGGCTGTTGATGACTTCCTGACTTCTGTTGCTGGTGTAAAATCTTCACACCCACGCTGTGCATAGCTCTTCACTTACAGTGATGATATAGGCGAGGAAATCCTTCTTGTACCCTGTTTGGTTGTGGTACATAATGAAGGAGTTCAGGAGAGTGCAGAATATGAAATGAATTCCCACTTTTTTTTAACCAAGCAAGACTTTTTCTTCGCTTGCATATGGCTCAAGTAGCTGGTCAGCCATATCCACGCTGCCCATGAGACTGTTGTACCGGTCAATGTGCTAGGGCTTGTTGTAAAACACAGTCTTGTCTCCAAAATATGTCTTGGCCTTCTCAACCATACCAGCAGTGTAGAGAGTTGACATTACTGTGACCTCCTTTTTATCTTGATATTTCACCAGGAGAGTGTTGTCCTTCTGTGCAAATACAGCCTGATGCTTCTCTAACTTTTCCTCCATCATTCGCTTGGGGGGTCCTCTGCCACTTCTGACGACACCAGTCAGGAGAGTGTCTCGAGTCTGCAGGTAGTCACTCAACCGCAGACTTGTATACCAATTGTCAGTCACCACATGTCTACCAGAATCCAGCAGGTCCTTCATAAGGTGGACTACAATCACCTCAGAGACAGACAGACTAGATGCTGCCCTATCCTCCACTGAAAAGTGTGACGGGCAGAGTACAAAAACCTTTATGCCAAACCTCGATCTCTTAGTCTTTATGAATTGTCTGAAGCCTAGTCTTCCTTTCCACAGAAGCAATGCTTCATCTACTGCAATATTCCGGCCTGGCTTCATCAGGGTCTGGCTTCTGGTTCGTAGTAGAGACAGGTAGGGCTCAATCCTGGTGCTAGGCTTGTTCTTCTGAACATCAGCAGGTGAAGAAAACCGAAGAAATTTCAGCATGCTCAAAAACCTGCCTCGACTCATAACCTCCTTGCAGAATATGGCAGGGCCTCCAACCTGCACACTATGACTCCAATACATGCGGATCTTAGGCATTGGCACAATTCCCATTGCTATAAGTAGGCTAACAAACACGTACATATCATCACTGTTCACTGGTTGCCATATTAGTCCATTCACCTTGGTTTTACCTGTGGCTTGAAAATAATTAGCAGCCCTCTCATTCATCCATTTGCATAATGTGTCCATTATCTCCTTATCAAAAAAGTAACAAAACGCCTCACGAAAACTTTGGCACATGTCCATTTATCTCCCAGTCAAGGTCACTGAACTCAGGGATGGTGTGAGGGCGAACGTCATTGAATATGTCAGCCAGGAACGTCCACCCAGAGTCAACCACCGCCTCATTCTCCTCCAGTAACTTACTATCACTCAGTTCCTCTAAGTCACTTACATCACTATACTCATCATCATCACTAAACTCATCATCTGAGTCAGCAGGCAAGTACTCAGAGCCAGAGCTACAGTCACTATCAACCTCCATTATCAGAGAAGGCAGCACAGTTCCTTGGACAAAAATGGCGTGGAAGCAGGAGCACAGAGCACGATAATCCTACGCAGACAAACCGGCACTACGTTACGTCACTCTTGGTTCACGCCACCCCATCGTGACATGTCGTGATGTATCACTCACTGATTTGCTGCTGTCACAGAGTAGGCGGAGCCTAGACCATCCTAGTTGCTAATACCACCATGCCAAATGCCAAACAAGGCAGCCAAACTGTTTTAAACTTTAATTCCGAATGTATCCCGTACCAATATACGTGATGGTATGTAGTACCATACCTCCCCATCTCGTACGGGTGTACGGGACGGTACTGAGGGGGTTAACATAGAAAGGAAGTTAAGGTACATGAAGGAAGTGATGTTGACTCTAATGGACAAACAGGACAGACTAACAACAGAAAACACAGAGCTAAAATTCAGATTGGTAGAATGTGAAAAGGTCAGTGTGATCAATCAGGGATTAAAAGAAGAGATACAAGAAATAAAGAAACAAAATGACGTACTAAAACCCACATGCCAAGACTACGAAAACTCCTCAAGGAGCTTACAGGTTAAAGTGCAGGATGGGATTGTGGACAGGGTAGAAGGTGGATTGGGTGAAAACGAGCTGAAGGAACTACGAAATGCATGGAAGCAGGAACAGGAAGAAGAAAAAAAGTTAAATTTTCAGAGGTTGTGAAGAGACAAATTCAGAAAAACATGAAAGTCACTGTAATTCAAGTAATTAAAGAGAAGAAGACCTGGTGAAAGATACAGTGGATAAGAGGAAAAGCTTTGTGATTTTTGGGATAAAGGAAAAGAAAAATCCAAACAAATTCATGAGAGAACGTGAAGAGAGTGAATTGGTCAAAATTGTTATCAAACAAGTTCAAGACAGCACACAAGAACTGGACCAGGAGGTGGAAGAAGTGATCAGGCTAGGAAGATACAGTGAAGGGGGTAGAAAACTAATGAAAGTGAGAATGAGATCCCAAGTTGCAGTAGAGGAAATTATGGCTAAGAAAGGGAAGCTGGCTGATGTTACTGAACAAAGGGATATATGAATAAAAAGAAATATGAACCTAGAAGAGAGAGAAAAGGAGAAAGTGCTAAGAAGTTCAGCTAAGGAAAAAAAAAAAAGAAAAGAAAAGGACAGAGTTCAAGAAAAAGAATTTTTACTGAAGGGTTTTAGATGTGAGACTAAAGAAGTGGTACATACAGAAGAAAGAGGAGATCATGGAGGAGGCAAGAAATTAAGAGTGACTTACTAATATAGATGGGTTGTTATCCAGCATGTTGGATGTTAAGGATTATTTGAAAGAGAAAAGGCCAGATGTAATGTGCTTTGTTGAAACAAAATTAAGAGAGCAGATCCATGTTAACTTTAAAGAGGAGGGATATAATAGCTGGAAGAGAGACAGGAAGGACAAAGAGGGAGGAGGAGTGCTAATAATGGTTCATGATAATATACATATGTGTGGAGGATGTGCAATATGGAGCTATGGGATACCTTCAAACTTGAGACTCTTGAAGCTACCAAGGAATGTGTTGGGGAGTGCCCAGGGTCATGGAGTGGCTTCGCCTCGGTAGAGACGCTGGACAGTATTGAAGAGAGTCGCACTGCCAGACTTGCTGGGAATTGTGAGCAGTACAGGGCTCTGTCACGTAGGACTAGAGTTTTCCTGAGGAGAGACAAGGAGAGGTATGTCAGGGGTCTTGCTGAGGATGTACAGTGTCATTTAAATGCTAATGACCTCCAACCTGCTGATCGAGCCCTGAAGATACTCCACTCCAAATCTACATCTCAGGCGAGCGCTATCCAAACAGCATATGGTTGCCTCATGTCGGATGCAGATGAGCAGATGGCTTGTTGGGCTGAGTACTTTGAGCAGCTGTTCACGGTGGATCCTCCGAGCGGACAGCTCCAAACTGCAGGGTTACAGATGCTGGATGCTGATCCACCCATTGACAAAACTGCACCCTACATTGATGATGTCAAAGAGGTTGTGGCAAAGTTGAGAGGTGGAAAGACAGCTGGCATCTGTAACATCAGTGTGGAGCTTCTCAAAGCAGGGGTTGAGGCCATGATCTGTGGGTTGCATGCTGTCTTGACTGCTGTATGGCATTCAGGTATCATTTCCCCTGACCGGAAAAAAAGGATTGGTCATCCCAATCTGGAAGGGGAAAGTGGACCGTCAGGACTGCAATAACTACCGTGGTATATCACTGCTCAGTGTACCAGGCAAGGTGCTTGCCTATTTGCTGTTGATGTGTTTCTGCAGTCACCTGCCCGGTAAGTCAACAACTGATCGAATCCTAGCACTTCACATACTGGTGGAGCGCCGACATGAGTTTTGACAAGGGATGCTTGCAGCCTATGTCGATCTCAAGAAGGCAGTTGATTCAGTGCATCGAATGACACTCTGGAATCTTCTGTGTCTCCATGGGATTCCTGCAAGGATTATTGGTCTATTAACTGGCCTCTACTCTGGGACTGTGAGTGCTGTGAAGTGTGGATGGGGCATGTCCAGCTTCTTCCCTGTGAGTACGGGAGTGAAGCAGGGATGTGTGCTTGCTCCATCACTTTTCAACATTTGCATGGACTGGGTACTAAGTAGAGTTGTAGACCAAAGTCATTGTGGAGCATCTGTTGGCAATACTGAGATTACTGATCTTGTTTTTGCCAATGGTGCAGTAATCTTTGCTGAGTCACTTGTGGTTCTGGTAATGTCTCTAGAGGCACTGCATGAGGAGATGAAGCCCCTGGGACTCCAGGTTTCCTGGCCCAAGACCAAGGTTCAGGTGTTTGGAGGCTTACTGGATGAAACAGTACAGTCTATCCATGCATGTGGCGAGGACATTGAGATCTTGGAAAATTTCACATACCTTGGTAGTGTAGTATGTAACAACAGTGGGTCGAGCCAGGAAGTTGTACAGCAGATTGGCCTCGCCCACAGTGTTATGGACTCGCTCAACATGAGTATTTGGCATTGTCGGTACCTGTGCAGATGGATGAAGATTCGGATCTTCAAGTCGCTAGTGATCCCTGTCTTACTGTACGGTTGTGAGACATGGACAATGAACACCGATATGAAAAGGCAAATTGATGTCTTTGGTACTAGATTCCTTTGCAGGATCATGGGGTACCATTGATATGACTTTGTGTCAAATCAGCAATTGCTCTGTGAGACTGATTCAAGGCCAATTACCAGCATGGAGTCAACACCAACTGCAACTATATGGACATGTGGCACACTACCCAGAAGCCGATCCTGCATATTGGGTGATCTCCGAAAGGGGTAACCCAGCATGGAGGAGGCCAAGGGGACGTCCACAGAACTCATGGCTGCGGCAAGTTGATTGCCTCTTGCTGGGAGTTACTTGGCACGAGAAGGGAGCCTGCATGGAGACTCGCAAGGCATGACCACCTAGAGTCGCGCCATAGGGTGGGTGAGGCAATGCGCCCCCTGGCGTATGCCCCACATGATTGATTGACTGACTATGATAAGACCTAGATTAAAATATGCAGCTGTGGTATGGTCACCATACAGGCAGAAAAAACATTAGGAAATTAGAAAGAATCCAAAGGAGCACTACAAAGATGTTCCTGGAAATAAAGGATCTTCCCTATGAAGAAAGACTGAAGGAAATGGAACCACTAACTTTGAAAGATATACGGGAAAGAAGAGACCTAATAATAAC
The DNA here is from genome assembly GCF_017591435.1 of Portunus trituberculatus. Classification (NCBI taxonomy): domain Eukaryota; kingdom Metazoa; phylum Arthropoda; class Malacostraca; order Decapoda; family Portunidae; genus Portunus; species Portunus trituberculatus. The sequence goes on along the minus strand of NC_059268.1, from coordinate 4,282,787 downwards.
TATGTATAAGTTAGTAAACCATATGGAAAAGATAGATAGACAAGACCTGGTATCACTAAAGGAGGATGGAGATAGATGAACAAGAGGACATTCCAAGATCATGAAAAGTCAGTGTCTGAGGAACATTAAAAAGTTAAGTTTTCCACATAGGATGGTGGACATCTGGAATGGATTGAGTGAAGAGATTGTAACAGCAGAAAGTGTGCACAAAATTAAGGAAAAAATAGATAAATGTAAATATGAAGACAGTCACTATGATCCCCACTCAAACCCTGTAATACACAGTTTGTAATACACAGTTTGATGGCTCATAAGACGCACCCAGATTTGGCAGACATTGAAGTGGAAAAAGAGGTAAATGAGCAGATTTAAGCTCTGAATATGAAGTGAGGGATATCACCTGACGTTTGAAGACTCACGTACATTTAGATTATTAGTATTTTGCATTTAAAAACTTTAGTATTTGGTAATAGCCTATGTACCAGTTGTGTTTTGAAATGTAAACATGTATCTGGCATTCACAGTCAGCACAGACTGTGACTACAGACCTAATAATCATATTTTTTTTCCTTTTACATAATTTTTTACATGTATGCAAGGTAAGAATGTTAAATGATTGATGCAATTTTTATTCTGCGAAAGTGTCTTACCTAAAGGAGTAACTTTGTAAAGAATGCCCTTGTCAAGATCAAGATCGCCTACTGCGTGTTTTGTTTTGGTTGATGTGACATTGAAATTCTTCCTGACTGGTATCATTCTAAATAAATTACTGTAAAGTATGACCTACTATATAGTGTTAACTTAAAAAAAAAAAAAAAAAAAAAACTTGTGGTGTAGTATCAATCGTCACTTTGTTCACATGTGTGAAGATGTCTAGGATTTAATTTTATAACCTCTGTTGCCATAGACTGACCACTAACCACTGCCTCAGTACTGAACCTTGGCCTCATAGGATGTAGGCCCATTTCCTGAGGCTTTTTTTTTTTTTGGAGAAAAGTGCATCTTTTGAGCCATCAATTATGATAAATACACATATACACACACACTTGGGAGTGACAATGGAAGAAAATAATCAACCGGTAAGCCATATTGATAGAATTTTCAGAGAGACGTATAATTTGCTAAGGAATATTGGAGTAGCATTTCACTATATGGACAAGGAAATGATGAAGAAATTGATAAGTACTAAAATAAGACCTAGATTGGAATATGCAGGAGTTGTGTGGACTCCCCATAAAAAGAAACACATAAGAAAATTAGAGAGACTACAAAAAATGGCTACAAGAATGGTTCCAGAATTTAAAGGGATGACATATGAGGAGAGACTAAAGGCTATGGATCTACCAACCTTGGAGCAGAGAAGAGAGAGGGATCTGATACAAGTTTATAAATTGATTAACGGAATGGATGAAGTGGATAATGAGAAACTGATCCTGAGAGAAGAATATGACTTTAGAAGCACAAGATCGCATAGTAAGAAACTAAGGAAGGGATGATGTCTGAGAGATGTTAAAAAATTTAGTTTCCCGCAAAGATGTGTTGAGACTTGGAACAGTTTGAGTGATGAAGTGGTGTCAGCAAAGAGTGTACATAGTTTTAAAGAAAAATTAGATTAGTGTAGATATGGAGACAGGACCACACGAGCATAAAGCCCAGGCCCTGTAAAACTACAGCTAGGTAAATACAACTAGGTAAATACATGGTAAGTAAATATGTATGTAGGTCTGACACAAAACACTAACACACACACTGAAAATATATTTCTTATGCAATTTAAAGCTGAGGTAGACACTACTTCTTGGATATTGTCAGCTGTGTAAAACACTGATCTTGGCATTGGTAGTGCTGCAGCACACGAACCCATTTCACATCTCTAATAGCTTAGACCTCTTTAAATGATGCAGGCAATGTATGAGCTATCTGGGATATTTTAACCAGTATATCAGCCTAGTGACTCAACATTGCTCAATTAAAGGGCAAAACATGCCTACTAGTGCACTCAGGATAGAACATAAAAAATAAATAGGTAAATAAAAAAGAATTAGAAAAATAAAAACAGGTAGATGTATAAATTCCTAAAACTATTCAACTTATTCAATATCTGGCTGACTCAGGTCCGACTTAACCAGGATTTACTATTATAGTTTTATCATTTGCTTTCCAGACCCTGTGGTGTATTTGAGTTTGAGAAGTTTGCCAGTGGAACCAAGAGTGTTATGGATATGGTGGTTGCAGCAACTAATTCTGGCTGCACTACCATAATTGGTGGTGGTGATACTGCCACATGTTGTGCCAAGTGGAATACTGAAGACAAGGTGTCTCATGTTTCAACAGGTGGAGGTGCTTCTCTCGAGCTCTTGGAAGGTATGAGTTATTGCATTTTTATTATCCCTTCTTTCTTTCTTTATTTTTTGTGCAAGTAAAGAATTAAAGATGTACAACCTTTAGAACCATGATTTACCCATCAGGTGCATCAGGGATTTGTTGGACTCATCATTCACTTTTAGTTGCAAGTTAGAGAAAGTAAATGATGAGTCAAATAAGATTTTGTGGAGATTTTTTTTTTTTTTTTTTTTTTTTTACATTATGGCCTTTAGCACCTGTAGGTATACTTGAAGAGTATATGTGGGAAGCACTGTTCAGCTTCTGCCCATTAATGGCACAGGCAATTTGATTTATAATGGTACCTATATTAGGGGACATATCACCACCCAAACCCATCTTTGGTGTAAGGCAGTTACACCTCCACATATTTTGAGCTGCCAACATTCAAACTTTAGGCTCTTTATCATTTCCATAGAGAGAGAGAGAGAGAGAGAGAGAGAGAGAGAGAGAGAGAGCAATATGCATGAAAGAAGTGTATTAACAGGTATAAATTTGCTCTGGCCCCTCTGGAAGAATTTCAAAGGGTAGGCATGATCATGGTCTAGACTTGATAACAAATAACTTTCCTAAAGTATTTGAGAAATAACCTTTACAAACACAAGTTGCTAAAATTTAAATAGGTTTACAAGACTTTTTAAATCTTGTATTCCTTTTTCTCAACAGGGAAAACTCTACCGGGAGTGGCTGCTCTATCTGATGCCTAGATTCCTCACAACTTCTACAGAAAATTACTGCAGCAGTCCACCACTCTCTTTACTTGATGGTTATTGTACATTATATTTCCATGTGTCTAGATTGTTGATGTTATAGCTATTAGTGCAAGAGATTTGCACCATGGATGAAGTCATTAGCTGATTAATTGTCAAGACACTGATGATAGCATCTAAATCTCCAGCACCAGCTTGTATTCACATCAGCATTTGTTTTTTCCTAATTCAGAATGACAAAAATGTAGAGAAAGAGTGGACTCAATTCATGAATTCTGGTAGAAAGGTTGTGCTCCTTTTTAGTACTTTGGCTCACAGCTTTCTATGTTACATTTTACTATTTTGTGGCAGTAATTTTTGTTAAAAAAAAATTTTCTTCCTGAATTTTATGAGAAAAGTCATAATTTTAAAAATATTTTCATATATAAAAGATAGTTTCTGTATTCAGCATGTTTTCAAGAACAATCTGAAAATTTGCAATTGTTTCATATATCATTTTTCACTGGTGCATTGGAGATACAAATTATAAGTGGTGTATGATTGTTTATGCCTTCAATGAATAAAAAAAGCTTTGCAAATTTAAACATTTTATTTCTAAACTCTAATAAATCTGCATCTAAATACATGGTAAAGTGATAATTGACTCATGACTCATATATGTAAGTGGACTAAAAGGACAGTATTTTTCCATTCTTGTCAGCTGTCTACACTTTTTAACTTTCAAATAAAAAAAAATTGAACTTCAAATAAAAAAAACTGACTTTCAATTTAAAAAAGCTGACTTCAAATTAAAAAAATCTGACTTTCAAATTAAAAAAGCTGACTTTGAAAAAAAAAAACCTGACTTTCAAATTAAAAAAGCTGACTTTCAAATTAAAAAAGTTGACTTTCAGATAAAAAAAGTTGACTTTCAAATTTAAAAAAAGATTAATTTTGTCTATTTCCACCATCACTGGTTTCCAACACCACCCATTTTCAACATCACCCATTTCCTCCACAACCCATTTCCATCATCACCCATTTTTACTCAACCATTACCACAACCACCACTACCACCACAACCACCACCACCACCACCACTATCACCACAACCACCACTATCACCACTACCATCACCACCACCACTACCACTACAACCTCCACCACCACCACCTCCACCACCACCACCACCACCACCACCACCAACCACCACAACTAGCACTACCACCACTATCACCACAAGCACCATTAACATCACCACCACCACTACCACCACAACTGCCACCATCACCACATTCATCACCCCCACCACTATCACCACAACCATCACCACCACCACAACCACCACTATCACCATAACCACCACTACCGCTACAACCACCACCACCACCACAACCACCACAACCACCACCACCACTACCACCACAACCATCACCACCACAACCACAACCATCACCACAACCATCACCACCACCACTACCACCACAACCACCACTATCACCACAACCACCAATATCACCTCTACCATAACCACAACCTCCACCACCACTACTACCACCACCACCACAACCACCACTATCACCACAACCATCACCACCAGCACAACCACCATTATCACCACTACCACTACTTCCTCCACCACCACAACCACCACTACCACCACAACCATCACCACCACTATCACCACTACCATCACCACCACCACTACCACCACAACCTCCACTATCACCGCAACC
>NC_059268.1:4195480-4270480 GCF_017591435.1 Portunus trituberculatus | reverse complement strand
GCTCGCAGTGTTGCCAGATGGTCTCGGTAAAATTTCTGGATATTTTTTTCCAAAATTTCTGGAGATTTCAAAAAAATTCTGACAAGTTTTCCCGATACACATGTGTGTATTCACCTAGTTGTATTCACCTAGTTGTAATTTTACAGGGCCTGGGTATCATACTCGTGTGGCCCCGTCTCCATATCTACACACATCCAACTTTCCTTTAAAACTATGCACACTCCTTGCTGACACCACCTCCTCACTCAAACCATTCCACACCTCCACACATCTTTGTGGGAAACTATATTTTTTCACATCCTTCAAGCATATTCCCTTGGCTATCTTTTTACTATGCGATCTTGTAGTTCTACTTAAGTTTTCCTCTCTCAACATCATTTGCTCATTATCCACTTCATCCAGTCCATTCAACAGTTTATAAACCTGTATTAAATCTCCTCTTTCTCTTCTTTGTTCCAAGGTAGGCAAATTCATTTCTTTTAATCTCTCCTCATAGGTCATTTCTGCCAATTCCGGAACCATTTTTGTTGCCATTCTCTGCAATCTCTCCAACTTCCTTATATGCTTCTTTTTATAAGGGGACCAAACCACTCCAGCATATTCCAATCTTGGTCTAATTACCATACTAATTAATTTCTTCATCATATCTTTATCCATATAATGGAAGGCTAATCCAATATTTTTATCAAATTATACGTTTCTCCAAACATCTTATCAATATGAGCCTCAAACTGCCCATGGTCTTGTATTATCACTCCCAAATCCTTTTCCTTTTCCACCTTTTTCAACACTACTTCTTCACCCATCTTATATGACCCTCTTGGCCGTCTTCCACTCTTCCCATCTCCATCACATGACTTTTGCTCAGATTAAATTCCATTTGCCACCTCTTGCTCCACTCCCAAATCTTATCCAGGTCTGCCTGTAAAATTTCACAATCTTCTTCACTCTTCACACACCTACACAACTTCGCATCATCCGCAAACAAATTAATATAACTGTTTACTCCTCTGGCATGTCATTAATATATACAAGGAAAAGTATTGGTGCCAGCACTGAGCCTTGTGGGACTCCACTCTCCACCACCAACCAGTCCGACTTTGCATCCCTTATTACCGTTCTCATCTCCCTCCATCTCAAGTAGTTTTCCATCCACTTTAACACTTTTCCTTTCAGTCCTCCATAAATCTCTACTTTCCATAACAGTCTCATGTGAGGTACCTTGTCAAAAGCTTTCTTTAAATCCAAATATACACAGTCCATCCATCCCTCTCTCTCTTGTATTTTGTCAACCACTCTTGAATAAAAGCTCAGTAGATTTGTTACACATGACCTCCCTTTCCTGAAGCCAAATTGATGATCCGATAATAACTTATGATCCTCCAGGAACCGTATCCAATATTTCTTTATCACCCTCTCACAAATCTTACCGACCACACTTGTTAGAGACACAGGTCTATAGTTAAGAGGCTCTTCCTTACTGCCTCCCTTATAAATGGGCACCACTTCAGCTCTCTTCCACTCTACTGGTACTTCCCTGTTTCTAATGAACACCTTATAATATCATATAATGGATCAATCAATTCTTCTCTACACTCCTTCAATAATTTTCCTGAAACTTCATCTGGTCCCATCGCTTTATCATCTTTAAGTTCCTCCAACATTTTATATAACTCCTTTTAGGTATCTTAATGTCATCCATGTGCACATTTCCTTGTACATTCTGTGGCTTTACAAACATTGTTTCTTCAGTAAATACTTGCTGAAACCTATTATTTAGCAATTCCGCTATATTCTTAGGGTCATCTACTATCCCTTGCTCTCCTTTTAATCTTTCAATGGACTCTCTCTTTTAAGTTTACCATTTATGAACCTGTAAAACAATTTTGGATGTTCCTTACTCTTGTCTACAATATCTTTTCAAATTTTCTTTCTTCCTCCTCCTTACCCTCACATACTCATTTCTCGCCACTCTATAATTCTCCTTATTTAGTATATTCCTGCTCTTTTCCATCTTTTCCAAGCCACATCTCTCTTTTCCTTAGCCTTAACACAAGTTGCATTAAACCAATCCTTTCTTCCTTCCTCTCTCGGTTTATACTTTGGTACAAATTTCATAACTCCTTCTTTATAATATTTCATAAAAATCTCATATTTCTTTTGCACTTCTCTGATTTGTAACATCTCCTCCCAATCTAATTTTCTGAAATAATTTTTCAAACTTTCTGTGTCCATCTTTCTATAATTCAATCTACCACTCCTGTATGTCTCGTCCTTCCTTCGCTGTGTTGTTGCTATCTGCATTTCCATAACCACATGATCACTCTTTCCCAAAGGACACTTGTATTGTATATCTCCACATAGGTACACTTCTCTTGTTAACACCAAATCCAGTCTAGCCGGTTCATCATCTCCTCTATATCTAGTATTTTCCTTCACCCTCTGTTCCATCATATTTTCCATCATTAGATTAAGAAATCTCTCTCCCATGCTTCCTCTCCAACACCACTTACTAGATTTTCCCAATCCACCTCCTTACAATTAAAATCTCCTACTAGTATCACCTTTCTTTTCCAGATAATACACTTTCCAAACTCTGTAAAGTATCCTTGATCATATTGTCGTATTCCTTAATGTCCAAGAATTTGTTTTAGGAGGTACATAGGTCACCATGATTATTAATTCTTTTCCATCACTTTTTATCCTTATGCTTATCACTTCTGCGTTGTTCTTCCCATACCAAACCTTATCCACATTTATTTATTTCTTCGTCATAATCATAACTCCTCCTCCACCTTTACTCTCTATCCTTTCTCCATATATTATATTTATTATCCAAATTTATCTTTGTTTTTTCATGCAATTTTGTCTCAGTCAAACACACTATATCAGGCTTCTCCACTATCATATAGTCTTGCAATTCCAATCTACTTGACAGTATCCCATCTATATTAGTATACATTACGGTCCACCCACTGCTCCCTCTAGGGGTTCCTCCGTATTCCTTCTTTCCACATACCACTTTCTGACTCTCTCTCCTATAACTCTCCAAAAAAACTTCTCTTTCCTCCTCAGACCGCTCATCATTTTTCCTTCTCGCCTCTTCCACCAATTCCTTATATCTTCTCCTCTCTTCCTCATTTCTATTCTTTCTCACAAACACCTCTTTACAACCTTCTATCTCTCTTAACTTTGATGTTCTATATAGGATATCCTCCGCAGATTGTTGTGACTTCAGTACTACTTTAATCGGTCTGCTCACTCCCTCCTTATACGGACCCAGTCTATGGATCTCTTCCACTTCTTCTTGTAGGTCTTTTTTTCATCATCATTTAGATTTTTGAACAGATCTCTTACCGTTTTAATTCTTCCTTAATTCTCTTAGGCTTATATGTTATATTTTGTTCTTTCATCCCAAATATTAACACACTCTTCTTCTTTTCTGCTATTTCCCTTATCAATGTTTCCTTATTCTTCATTACATTAACCAGTTCCTTGGACCTTTCTTTTTTGTCTTCCTTCAACTGATCTTTAATTATTTCTTGTAATCCAACCATCTCTGCTTCCCTCGACTCAGTCCATTGTGTTTTCTTCAGTTCCCATTCCCTTTCAAACCTTTCATTCTGCTCACTAATCATTTCCTTAAAGTCATCTTTCTCCTTTACTACTCTATCCATTTTCTCCTCCAACCGTCTCTTGTATTTTTCAACCTCCACCTTCAAGTGTGCATTCTCATCCACCAATCGTTTTCATTTTCCTCCAGTCTCTTAACTCTTTCCTTCAAAGCCTTGCGGAATTCTCTATCCTGCTCCTCCTCACTCCTCTGAACTTTTAATTCCTTCACTAACTCCTCAAATCTCTTCTCCAACATCACCAATCTACCTTGCAATGTTGCCCCTGTTGAAGCTGGACTCATGCTTTGACTGGCCACTTTCGGCTTTGCTCCCTGGGCCTCATCAACATATTTTGAATTTGGTAATTTATTTCTTACCGGTCTATCCATTTTTTCTTACTTTTCCTGGGAACATGTGGGTGTGTGGTCACTGGGGGGCCAGGCCTGGTAGTTACGTGTGTGGTTGGATGCGTTGGCGGCTGCTATGGCTGGCCTTTGTGTGGTTCCCGCTCTGTCGTTTGGAGTGTGGAGGTTCTCCCACCTCCGATCACTCCCATGTACACGCCACCAGGCTACGTTCACTCTGTACACTCGTTCACTCGCTCTGGTCGCCCCTCAATAGCAATAACTATTCTCACTCAAGCACATTGCTTAGCGTGTGGAGTGTTAGTTAGATGCCGCTCTTGTGCAGGAGGCACGTCCGCTCTCCATGGAGAGCGGTGTGTGTGTATTGTGTGTGTGTGTGTGTGTGTGTGTGTGTGTGTGTGTGTGTATATGTGTATATATATATATATATATATATATATATATATATATATATATATATATATATATATATATATATATATATATATATATATATATATATATATATATATATATATATATATATATATATATATATATATATATATATATATATATATATATATATATATATATATATATATATATATATATATATATATATATATATATATATATATATATAGTTATACCACGAGGTAATGTACAATCTTATTGACTTCTATACACGTAGAAAGATTATCTATCCAAAATGGACATTTCAATGAACACAGTAGCAAACTAGCAATGGATAACCACAGGCGCTGCCCGCTGGCACCACGGAGGTTCTCATACATTGCTGGGTGGGCTGGCAAGTTCTATGGGTACTAGAGAGCCTTGAATGTGCTTTCTGTGTATAAATTAGTTCATGCGGCATTATGTCATCGGGTCTTGCCGTGATATAGGAGTAGATGGCTGCCAAATTTTTATTTTGGGAGGACAAACCAAAATTTCTGGCAAATTTCTGACAATTTGTCAAATTTTCTGTAGATTTTACAATAGTTTCTTAATTTCTGACAAAATGTCAAAATTTCAGAAGATATCCAGAAATTTCTGACAATCTGGCAACACTTGGACGCTCGAAGCAAAACTGGTAGGCTACACCTACTATCGTGGAGCGATAATCGTTGAACAATTATCGTACAGGATTGATCATGATAATTGCACCGAGCAAAACGTACCTTTAGGCACCGATTTTGAGTCGGAAACTCTACCGACGTAAAATTTTAGTCGCAGATTAGCATGTGTGAACCCGCCTTAAGAGCCTCAAATGTGCTCTTTTTCTCACACCACTCCAAAATCTTCTCAACATCGACACCACATTTTCAAACCTTTCTCCGTGATGTGACAGCTTACATAATGTCGCAAATTGACTGAACAAGACCAACATGTTCTCGTTTTGTGAATGTTTTTTTTTTCTTTTTCAGTCGCTAGGCATCGATATTCAGTCGGAAACTCTTCCGACATGCAATTTCAGTCGCATATTAATTGACACGTGTGAACCCACCTTCAGAGAGAAATACAGGTAGTGAGTTCCAGAGATCATCATTGAAGTACTTAATTGTATTCTTATTATGTATATTGTCTATTTATATATTTTTGATACTTGAACCTTAAAGGTTTGGCCAGGGGGTGGGTGACAAGGTCCATCCTCCTCCTTTGTTGTATTTATTTATCAATTCAACAATAAATGTATCAATCAATCAGGTCCATAAAAAGAAAAAAAATCGTACTTGAAACGTAAAAAGGATTATTAATATAAAAATATATGGCATGACCATTCACAGTTGTTAAGGAGTATTTCTACTTTTTAATAATACTGGGTATTTTATAGCAATACATTTTCATGCAGAGAATGATGATTGTAATATATTTTTGGGCAGTTGAATGAGAACGGTAGCAAAAGGTCTTGCTATATATTTAGTTTTTTTTCGCTACTTGTTCCTTAATGTTTAAAATGTATATTCTGGATAATCGGTGTCTTTATCATTAGGCACTATAATTTTTTTTTTATCAATAGCTGCTTTAACTGATTAACTGTTGATGGAGATGTGTGATACATCAATACTTGTACGAATAGTCAGCGTTGGTAATCTAGCAATGCTGACAAATGCAACACTGTATAAACAAAACACCAGAGGTACTGAGTTATCGCGTCGTGCTTCACGTTGCTGTGTAATGGATGACCTTTTTAAGCTTGAGAAGCTTTCCCTGGTTTCAAAGATATGCGTGGAACTGGAAAACCATTTAGGAATCAACGATAAAGATGTTGGTGAGTCAGATGAGGTGTGGATGGCATGTGTGTGTGTGTGTGTGTGTGTTGTATTATGAAATGCATTGATTTCACTACAACTGTTTTCAGACCACATAAATGTTTAGCCTGTTTTGATAGTGCTCCTTTTCTTGCTAAATCTTGACATTTACAATACCTGCATTGTTGTAGAGAGTGAAATATTACATCACGTTACACTGAACACAGGACCATATCCTGAAACGCTCCTACACGACACGATGACTTCCAAAAGGATTACTTGAAATGACATGGGTTCTAACGGGTGTTTTGAGGCTTTAGTGACAAATTAACAAGAATTCTAGTTAATTATCTATAATATAGCCGCACCAGATGCAAGCACGGAACTCATATATCATGTAAATGGATTGGTCATCTTGACGTAAATGTAGAAGTATAGTGTGGCATGCGTTTAGTATGTCTGTAACAGTATTTGGGAGTGTGGCAGAAATACAAGATTTTCTAAGTCCATTGGTGTAATTTTTTAGGTGTTTTGTTTGGTTAGGTTGGGTTCATGTTTGGTTAAGTTGATGTCTGAGGGGGATGCAGCACCTCCCTGCCAGGATAGGATATTTTAGAAGAATTTGGAATATTAAGTGGTGGCTGTTGGGAGGGGATGGGGGAATGTGGACATATTATAATGCCATAAAAATTTATAAAACTGTACAATAAGGTATTCCTTTCTCCCACCACTCCCCTCACCAACATAAAAAAGCTTGGGGACCTGATAGGAAAGTAGGTTTTTGGGCCAGGAAATCCAATATATACCAAATTTAGCAATTCCCCAAAAATATAAGAGGCCTTATTTGGTAAAAAAAAAAAATAAATAAATAAATAATATATATATATATATATATATATATATATATATATATATATATATATATATATATATATATATAGGTATATATGGTTCTTCTCTAGAATCACTGCTCCACGCCAATCTGTATAATACGTATTGCACAGTGCAGTATATGTAACGTGTTTATCATCAGTTAGAGTTTTGGTGAGTGTTTGGCCTTAGTGTGTTGTACACAAGCCTTCAAATGTGTGGCGTTCGGCGAGTTTTCTCTAAGTCCAGCAAGCTGCGGTGAGCCATGGAGCTCCATCACACTCAGAAATGAGCAGTACACTGACTTGCAATTGTTTCTAGCTGGGGTTTGTGGGTAACTGCTGAATAGGATTCTTATTGTGTCTATAGTTCTTTTGTCTAATGACGTGCCACCACCTCTTAACACCACGAGTTGTGCCAATGGGAATTTGCTATATGTATTTGTAGGTGGGGCACAGCTGGGCAGACAGGTGCACAGAGACTCTGTGTGTGCAGTTCAGCCATGGCCACCAGTGACATTAGTTGTAAAGGTTGCAAATTTGATTACTGGGAAATCATTGCTCCTGCGATGCAAGTCAGTGTACAATCGAGAAGAGGACCAGCCAGGACCTTCATCCTTTCGTTAAGGTATTGTGAGGAGGGGTATTGGTAGAGATAGGGCATATTGTGTGAAGCTATAAGAGAACCGGTGTGAGGAGAGGGAAACTGCCCCAAAGCAAGGATACGGTAGGTTAGGTTTATGTTAGGGTTAGGTTAGTGTTGGAGGGGGGATCTGGGGGTGCACAGCCTCCCCCATTAGGTTAGGTCACATTAGGTTAGGTTTATGGTAGGGTTAGGTTAGTGTTGTTGTTTCCAGGAGGGCTGCGCCCCTCCCGGCTAGGTTAGGTTACGTTAGGTTAGGTTTATGTTAGAGTTAGGTTAGTGTTGTAAGGGGGGTCCGGGGGGGCACAGGCCTCCTGGTTAGGTTAGGTTTTTTTGTCCTTAGATTTTTTTGGATCGCCATATCTCGCCTCTTTTGGCTCCCCCAAACCCCGATTCCCCACAGTCCCCCAAGCTTGTATGGGGGCAGGATGGGGAAGGGGAGAGGAAAAGCAGTGGTTCTGTAGTTTTACGGATATATATATATATATATATATATATATATATATATATATATATATATATATATATATATATATATATATATATATATATATATATATATATATATATATATATATATATATATATATATATATATATATATATATATATATATATATATATATATATATATATATATATATATATATATATATTTATAAATTCTACTTGGTTGGGTACCGGAGGAGAAGGAGTGGCTAAGGAGATTCCCTTACAGTGGGGGAAGTTGTACACTGTTGGCGACCTTTAAAGAACCTGAGGGTTACGGCTGCTGTGATTTATAGTAATGGGGACTCGGTGGAGTGTTATATTCCCCCTGTACTGTACCGTAACAAACTGGCGATCGTACCAGACCAACACGCTCCTCAGTGAGCAGCCGCAGATAGTCACAGCTAGAGTGGCGTACGTAACAGAAAGTTGGCGATCGTGCCAGGATAACACTTTAGTGAGCTGTAGCAGTTAACCGTAGCCGTGACCGTAACAATATATATATATATATATATATATATATATATATATATATATATATATATATATATATATATGAGAGAGAGAGAGAGAGAGAGAGAGAGAGAGAGAGAGAGAGAGAGATATATATATATATATATATATATATATATATATATATATATATATATATATATATATATATATATATATATATATATTTTTATTTAGATTTTTCTATATATATATATATATATATATATATATATATATATATATATATATATATATATATATATATATATATATATATATATATGTATGTATATATATAAAATACAGAAAAATCTAACCTTAGCTAAACTGATGTAGCTGGGAGGTCCTCCCAGATCAGTTTGGGATCCATAATAGATAGGTAAAAGCTGGTATTTATATGTATCAACACAGAACCAGAAGGGATAAGAGGTGGAGTGTGGGGCTGGGATTAGTGAGGTGGTGGCATAGTGGATAAGGTGGTGAGCGTGTGATCGAGCAGATGTCATACGTAGGTTCAAATCCCACCATGTATCATCTTGATACTTTGCCATTAGTCGAGTTTTTAAAGTTACCTACCACTATAAATAAAATTGCCTGCTCCACTAATGGGTGGAAGCTTACCAGTGCTTCCAATACTCTTCAAGTTACCTACAGATGCTATAGACCAGGACATGAAAAAAAAAGATAATATTACTGCTTGGATGTAAAATTCAAGCAAGCTTTGATTGCAAGCAGAGCAACAATCTTTTCAATACATGTACAGAATAGGAAATTAAATACATGTGGCATACATAAGGAAATGAATGGGCAAAGAAAGTATAATTGGAATGAATGGGCAAAGAACTATAATTGGAAAAATCTAGATGCTTGTCCAAGCAAGATGTATATTTAACAGTGTCACCTACATATAAGTAGCATTTAAATGACAAAAACTGACATTACTTTTAGTAGTGCTTGCACTATTCAATTAACCACATGCATATGTCATACTAAGATGTTCGAAGGCTCAGTCTGACAAAAACTAGCTTGTAGTTGCACTTAGACTTTGTGAGTCATTTCACATTTCACCATTCTGGGTGAACATTGGACTTTCACGCATTAAAATGATGCATAGTATAGTGAGAACATTACCTAACATGTAAATGTGGTGTACATAGGATACAAGGCCTAGATTTACAGATTAACCATAAGTTTGATGTGCTTTTAAATCAGTTGTTATCATTTTCTGTTTCAAATCACTATATTGTCCATTTGCTCCACCCTCTCCTTCCCTCCGATAAGGGACCAGAGATAAATATGAAGAGAGATTGCCATGGCTTTATTTCCCCCCCCCCTAATTTTATTTTATTTTCAGATAAAATAAAACTTAGAGGTAAATAGGGGGAAATACTGCCTCTTACTTCCAAAGATAAATAGGGAGCTACACTACTGCCCCACCTCCCTGCCCCCTTTTTTTTTTTTTTTGTGGTGGGTGCCATGTTCTTGATCTTGATACTGCAGTAAATTCTTTACATTTCATCATTCTCTGAATTCTGGCTGAAACTTTTTTTTTCTGGTAGTTTTCGACTTGTTTTGAATGAATCTGTCCATTGTTTTGGTCACAAATGATTATTTTGAATTTTATCTGCCATTCAACCCCAATTCTCTGTCCCCCCAGAAAGCACTATTTTGCAATGAAAAAGGAAAAGAAAGTAATACAAAACAGATCAAAATGTACTAGAAAAAAGCAACCTCATTGTCATAAAATATCTCAGAAATAACAGCCCAAAATGTGGACTGTCACTGTTGTGCAAACTATCCTTACCAATCTGGCAAAGCTAAGAAATGAATATGAAGTTGTAATCTTATTTCTCTTTGTAAAATTTTGCATTCCAGTGGAAGTATTGAGGTGACACCTACTGCTGACAGACATCTTCCATACACAAATTTAAAAAAATTTGATTGTTTCCTCCACAAAGCTCTTTGATTGGTTAGATATTTCGTATTTATTTACTTTCTTTGCCAGTGGCTGAATGCTCAAACAAAGGAACAATTACCTTGATTAATTTTGTGCATGTGCAACATATGTGACATATGCACATACAAATGAACCCAAAACCAGTGCTTGGAATTACGAACAGTATCAAGTGGTGATGAGAAATACTCTAGACAGAGTAAAACAGGAACTCACCAGAAAGGATAGAGTGATGATAGTTGGAGACTTTAATTGTAAGGAAATAGTGTGGGAAGACTACAAAGTGGTGAATGGTGGTGAGTGGGCAGAGGAATTGTTAAATGTAGCAACAAATAACTTGATGACACAGTGGGTGAGATCACCAACAAGGTGCAGGGGACAGGATGTTGCAGCGAGGTTGGATTTGGTATTCACCTAAAAGAGGAAATTGAGCATGAATGTCCCTTGGGGAAAAGTGACCATGATGTCCTAAGATTTGAGCTGGATATGGAATTAAGCATGGAAAAGAGTGTGGAGTACAAGGAGGAAAAATTTAATTATGTCAGGGCAAATTACAACCATATAAGAGAGTTCTTTAATGAAATTGACTGGTCTGTGGTATACAAGGAAGTTGATATGCAATTGAAATATGATAAATTTATGGATTTATATAACTGTGCTGTGAAGAAGTTTGTGCCATATCACAGAATGAGGACTTTAAATAATAAGCAGTGGTTTAATGGAAATTGTGAAGAAGCAAAAAAGAACAAAGAAAAGGCATGGAAGAAACTTAAGAAAAACAGTGAAGTATTATCAAGAGAAGTCTACAAAACAGTAAGGAATAGATATGTTGAAATAAGGAGAACAGCACAAAAGGAATATGAACAGAGAGTGGTGGAAAACTGTGATAGTGACCCTAAAATGTTTTACAAATTCATAAATGGAAAATTAGATAAAAGGGAGGCAATAGAAAAAGTAAAAGTTGGGGAAGAAGTATATGAGGATGCTAGAGATAAAGCTGAAATATTGAACGACAGCTTTTGCAAAGTGTTTACAAAGGAGGATCATTTTACAGGAGAAAAGCCTACGGAAATAAAGCAAATGCAGGACATCATGGTTACTAAAGAAGATATAAGGAAAATTATAAGTAACTTGGATATTAACCCCTTTGCGCCGAATGTTAAAAAAGCCAGCCTGTATGATATCTGGTAGTGTGCCTTCTGACGCAGGAAACTCTGCAAGCTTGTCATACTTGTCGTCTTTGTGTATTATGCTGCTATTTTTAGTCACTATATTGCCTTGAAGAGGAAAGTCGCTTCTCTTCGGAGAGAGAGAGAGAGAGAGAGAGTGACATTTGCTAATATTTTAGACACAAGCGGACCATGTAGCTTATCTTCGAGAGGAAGAGGGGAGGGAGGAGGGAGGAGAGAGAGAGAGAGAGAGAGAGAGAGAGAGAGAGAGAGAGAGAGAGAGAGAGAGAGAGAGATTAGAATTTGTTGTTTTGTATTTGTGTGTGTGTGTGTGTGTGTGTGTGTGTATTTACCTAATTGTATTTACCTAATTGTAACATACGGAAAAGAGCTATGCTCGTGTTGTCCCGTCTCCATATCTATTAATGTCCAGCTTTTTCTTAAAATCATGAATATTCCTTGCGTTGACCACTTCCACGTCTAAACTATTCCATGCTTCCACCCTTCTATGAGGAAGCTATATTTTTCACATCTCTCCTATAAGTGGCCATTTTAGTTTTTCCCATGCCCTCTCGACATTCTTTCATTCCACATACACAGATCTTCCCTATCCATTTTTCCATGCCAATCATCACTCTGTATATTGCTATCAGGTCTCCCCTTTCTCTTCTGTTTTCCAGGGTTGGAAGTTGCATTCTTTTCAGTCTGTCTTCATAAGTCAAATCTCTTAAGTCAGGCACCATTTTCGTTGCAGCCCTCTGTACTTTCTCTAGTTTCCTTATGTGTTTCTTTAAGTTCGGAGCCCACTGTATTGTTGCATATTCAAGCCTCGGTCTTATCATTGCAGTAATTATTTTCTTCATCATTTCTTCATCTAGATATCTGACGCCACTCTTATGTTCCTCAATAAGTTCAATACTTCTCCAATTATTTTGTTTATATGTCTCTCTGGCGATAGGTCATTGGTAATTGTCACCCCAAGGTCTTTTTCTTCATGACTGGTTTTATGTCTTCATTTCCTATCTTGTACATACTCCTGATTCTTCTTTCACTCTTGCCAAACTCTATTTTCTTGCATTTTGTCGTGTTGAACTCCATTTGCCATGTACAGCTCCATTTCCATATTCTGTCCAAGTCTTCCTGGAGTAGTTCGCAATCTTTGTCACATCTCACTTTTCTTAACAATTTTGCATCGTCTGCAAATAGGCTCACATAACTGGACACCCCATCCACCATGTCATTTATGTAGACTGCGAACATTACTGGTGCCAACACTGATCCCTGTGGAACTCCACTCTCCACCAATCCCCATTCTGATGGTCTGTCCTTAATTATTGTTCTCATTTCTCTTCCTACCAAAAGTCTTCCATCCATTTTAGTAAACTGCCATGCACTCCTCCTACCATTTCAAGTTTCCAGATCAGTCTCTGGTGTGGTACCTTATCAAAGGCCTTTTTTAAATCCAGATATATTCCATCAGCCCAACCATCTCTTTCCTGTATTACATCTATCACCCTCGAATAGTAACATATCAGGTTTGTCGTGCATGAACGCCCTTTCCTAAAACCAAATTGACACTCACAAAGTATGTCATTTTCTCCAAGAAGTCTGTCCATCTAGTCTTCACCACCCTCTCACACATCTTAGCTACCACACTTGTAAGTGACACTGGTCTATAGTTCAATGGGTCTCTCTTGTTACCTGATTTATAGATTGGGACAATGTTAGCTCTTTTCCAGTCTTGGGGCACTACACCTTCCCTTAATGAGGCATCAATTACTTCACAAACTTTTTCTGCCAATTGCTCCTGCATTCTCTTAAAATCCATCCTGATACCCCATCAGGTCCCACAGCTTTTCTCACTTCTAAACTCCCCATCATGTTCTTGATCTCCTCCACAGTTACTTGAAACTCCTTCATAATCCCTTTCTGTTCCATTACCAGTGGTTTGTCAAAAGCAGTCTCCTTTGTGAATACCTTCCGAAAGCATCCATTCATAGCCTCTGCCATTTCCTGGGATCTTCACTGTATACTCCATTTACTTCTAAACTTTCAATACTTTCTCTATTTTTGATGTTGTTGTTCACATGTCTGTAAAAAGCCTTGGTTGGTCTTTACATTTATCAATTATATCCTTTTCTTGTTTCTTTCTTTCTTCTCTTCTAATCAACACATATTCATTTCTTGCTCTTTTGTAACTTTCCCACTGCTTAATCCGTCTTTTCCTTCTCCACCTCTTCCATGCATCCTCTTTTCTTGTTCTAGCCTTTTCACATCTATCGTTAAACCAGTCCTGCTTTCCAACTTCTCTATGTTGTCTTATTGGTACAAATTTTTCTCACCTTCTTTGTATATTTTTATAAATTCCTTCCACTTTTCATTTGCTCCTTAGCACTCTTGAATTTCATCCAATTTGTCTCTTGAAAGAATTTCTTTAGGTTTCCAAAATCTGTCTTGGCATAATTCCATCTTCCCACTTTATATTCTTCATTTCTTCTAGATTTCTCTTCGTCTATCACCTTGAACTCCAAAACTGCATGATCACTCTTTGCTAAAGGGCACTCCACCCTCATCTCCTCAATGACCATTGGCTCTGTACTAAAGACCAAGTCCAGTCTTGACGATGCTCCCTCTCCTCCAAACCTAGTATCTTCTTTGACCCACTGAGTTAACACATTTTCCATTGCCAGTGTCAATAGTGTATTTCCCCATGTTGTCTCTGATCCTTCCATTGACCAGTCCTCCCAACACACCTCTTTACAATTAAAATCTCCCATCATTATAGTTCGTTCACAGCCACCCAACATTTCTTCCAGACATGTTCCTGTATCACTTATCATTTCTTCATATTCCTGTACTGACCATGCATTTGTCTTAGGTGGTACGTACACCACTATGTAGTGCCTCTTTTTTCCTTCATTAGTTTCTGCTCTGATCTTTAGCACTTCTGCCTTTCCCATACCTTTTTTCACTTGATCCACCTTTATATCTTTTTTAACCAGCAACATCACTCCTCCTCCCATCTTACCTACTCTATTTCTTTTCCAAACGTTATATTTCCTTCTCCAACCTTCATCAGGTCTTCTCCCTCTCTCAGTTTTGTTTCAGTAAGACCCACAATATCTGGGTTCTTGTCCCTCAAGTAATCGTTGAGTTCTAAAATCCCCGATATCACTCCATTTATGTTGGAATACATTACATTTCGCTCATATGTAAGTTTCTTTAGTCCTTTCTTGCTGTACTTTTCTGGGTTATGAACCACTTCCTCAGTCTCATATCCAAGATTCTCCAGAAAAACTCTTTCTTCTCTTCTTCTGTCCTCTCTTCATTTTTTTCAAAGCCTCCTTTCTCAACTCATTTAACATTTCTCTTTCCTTTTCACCGAGATCTCTTCTCAACCAAATCTTCCTTGTTGTTTCCTGCTGGGCTAGCCTCCATGACTTCTCCACCAATTCATCTACATCCTTTTGTGACTTAAGTTTGATTCTTATTGGCCTCATACCTTCTCTTGTGAACTTTCCAATTCTATGGAAGTCCTCTATTTCTTGTACTAGGTCTTTTCCTCCTCTTGCACCACATTAATGATATTATTTATCACCTTTTTATGTTTTTCTCTCTCCATTTTACTCGGTGTCTTATCCTCCTCCACACCAAATATCACCACACATCTCTTTTTGTCTACAGTTTCCCTCACCAATGTCTCATTTGACTTAATAACCTTCACCACTTTCTCAGCTATCTTCTCTTCTATGATCTGTTGATCTATAATTTCAGCAAGGCCCAAAGTTTTCTCCCTGACTCTTTGATTTCCTTTTCCAGACTTGCAACTTTGTAATTTACCTCCTTTCTTTCCACTTCCTGACTTTTTCCATTCAGCCTGCTTCTCCATCACTTTTCCTAGAGATTCTCCACATTTTTCGCAATTCACTTTAATTAGCTTAACTTCCTCTTTCAGTGCTGCATTTTCCTTCTTCATATCGGCACAGTCTCTTTTTACATTGTCATAACTCGTTTCCAGGCCCTCATACTTTTCAAACAGTTTTCAATTTTACCTTCTAACTCCAGAATTTTCTTCACATAAGTGCTCTTCTCCATTATTCCTTGAAACCCTGTGAAGTCTGATTCCTCTTCGAGTTCACGGCCGCCATGTTGCGCAGACGTAAACAAACCAGCTGATGGCTCAAACGCAGGCTACAGTTTATATTTACCTTCACTGGACATTATTTTGCTAATCAACAGTTAACATGACTATATGGAGACGGGACAAACATTACCAGCTCCTTTCCCACCTTGGTTACTCTTAGGTAACTGTAGAATTATAGATGATTGCTCTGGAGCTCAGCGACCACCTCCGCCATCGATGTGTGTGTGTGTGTGTGTGTGTGTGTGTGTGTGTGTGTGTGTGTGTGTGTGTGTGTGTGTGTGTGTATTTACCTAGTTGTAGTTTTACAGGGCCTGGGCTTTATGCTCGTGTGGTCCCGTCTCCATATCTACACTTATCCAATTTTTCTTTAAAACTATGCACACTCTTTGCTGACACCACTTCCTCACTCAAACTGTTCCAAGTCTCAACACATCTTTGCGGGAAGCTAAATTTTTTAACATCTCTCAGACATCATCCCTTCCTTAGTTTCTTACTATGCGATCTTGTGCTTCTAAAGTCATTTCTTCTCTCAGGATCAGTTTCTCATTATCCACTCCATCCATTCCATTAATCAATTTATAAACTTGTATCAGATCCCCTCTCTTTTCTCTGCTCCAAGGTTGGTAGATCCATTGCCTTTAGTCTCTCCTCATATGCCATCCCTTTAAATTCTGGAACCATTCTTGTAGCCATTTTCTTATGTGTTTCTTTTTATGGGGAGTCCACACAACTCCTGCATATTCCAATCTAGGTCTTATTTTAGTACTTATCAATTTCTTCATCATTTCCTTGTCCATATAGTGAAATGCTACTCCAATATTCCTTAGCAAATTATACGTCTCTCTGAAAATTCTTTCAATATGGCTTACCGGTTGATTATTTTCTTCCATTGTCACTCCCAAGTCCTTTTCCTTTTTTACTTTTTCTAGTTCTACTCCATCTTCCATCTTATAGATTCCCACTGGTCGTCTTTCACTTTTTCCCATTTCCATGACATGGCTTTTGTCCACATTGAATTCCATCTCCCATTTTTTGCTCCATTTCCAGATCTTGTTTAAGTCTTCCTGTAGTATTTCACAATCCTCTTTTGTTTAATGACTCTGCACAGTTTCGCATCGTCCATAAACAGATTTATGTAGCTGTTCACTCCTCTGGCATGTCATTTATATATACGAGAAAAGTATTGGCCAATACTGACCCTGTGGCACTCCACTGTCTACTGTTCTCCACTTGGACTTCATATCTTTAACTATCGTCCTTATTTCTCTCCCCCTTAAGTAATTCTTCATCCATCTCAATGTGCTTCCTTTTAAGCCACCCTTCTCCTCTAACTTCCATAGTAATCTTTTATGTGGCACTTTATCAAACGCCTTTTTTAGATCTAAATAGATACAGTCAACCCATCCCTCTCTCTCTTGTACTTTATCAACTATTCTAGAGTAGAAACTCAATAAATTTGTCACACATGACCGTCCTTTTCTAAAACCAAATTGGCTATTTGATAATATTTTGTTGTCTTCAAGAAACTCAATCCATTGCTTCTTTATTACTTTTTCACACATCTTGCATATTACACTAGTTAGTGATACCGGTCTGTAATTTAAAGGTTCTTCCTTCCTTCCGCTCTTATATATGGGAACCACCTCAGCTCTTTTCCACTCCACTGGCACTGTTCCATTTTCTATTGAGCATTTTATGATGTTGTACGTATATTGGACTTGCTAGTTCTTCCCTACATTCTTTCAGTATTCTGCCTGAGACTTCATCCGGTCCCATTGCCTTTTCCTCATCTAGTTCCGTCATCAACTTTTTTATTTCAAGCTTGGTTACTTTAATCTCTTTCATATAGACAGTCTCTCTATTACCCTGTGGTCTTTCAAATTTGGATTCCTTAGTAAAGACCTCATGTGTGTGTGTGTGTTTCCACGAATGTTACAAGGCAGGACGCATGTAACTTATCTTTCGAGAGGGAGAGGGGAGAGGGAGGGAAGGGAGATGGGGAGGGAGGAAAGGGAGATGGGGAGGGAGGAAAGGGAGATGGGGAGGGAGGAAAGGGAGATGGGGAGGGAGGAAAGGGAGATGGGGAGGAGGAATGGAGAGAGAGAGAGAGAGAGAGAGAGAGAGAGAGAGAGAGAGAGAGAGAGAGAGAGAGAGAGAGAGAGAGAGAGATGGGAACAGTCTATGCCATTGGGTAATCTTAGACACAAGGCATGTAGCTTATCTTTAGTGATTGGTGGAGGCAAGGATGGTGGGAGGAGCACTAGGATTTCAAGGACAGCATACGGCGTGTGTAGTTGGTATCCAACACACTATACGGGACAACTGAACTGAAGAAAGCTCAGAAAAGAAATATGACGTCTATGTAGGTGTCACCGTATTTACTACTGGGGCTTCATGACGCCCACATAGGCGTCACCGTATTGAAGGGGTTAATAAATCAATGGGGCCTGATGGCATATCTGGGAAGTTGCTGAAAGAATGTAAAGATCAATTGTTGAACCCCATATTTGATATTGTGGAAACCTCCATACGAACAGGAATAGTCCCAAAAGAGTGGAAAAGAGCTGACATTGTGCCTATATATAAGAATGGAATTAGAATGGAACCGTTAAATTACAGACCAGTATCGTTGACTAGTATATTGTGCAAGGTATGTGAAGAAGTAATTAAAGCAAAGTGGAGTGAGTATCTAGAAAGTGAAAACATTCTGAGTGAAAGGCAGTTTGGTTTCAGAAAAGGAAGATCGTGTATCCAATTTATTATGTTTTTATTCAAGAGTGACTGACATACTACAACATAGAAGGGGATGGGTGGATGCTATTTACCTGGACTTGAGAAAGGCCTTTGATAAAGTGCCACACAATAGACTGATTTGGAAACTAAAGAAGATTGGAGGAGTAAGTGATAAACTAGCAAAATGGATGGAAAATTACTTAGTGGGAAGAGAAATGTGAACAGTGGTGAAAGGAAAGAAGTCAGAGTGGAAAAAGGTAACCAGTGGAGTTCCATAAGGGTCAGTGCTTGATTTATGTTAATGATATGCCAGTAGGAATAGGCAGTTACATGAATATGTTCGTGGACGATACTAAAATTATGAGGAGAGTAAAGAATGTGGAAGATTGTAACAAGTTACAGGAAGACCTTGATAAAATATATGAGTGGAGTAAAGAGTGGCAGATGGAATTTGATATAAACAAGAGCCATGTTATGAAAATGGGAAGAAGTAGATACAGACCAAACAGGGATTACAGGCTGGGTGATGAGAAAATTGAAGAGACCAATGAGGAGAAAGACTTAGGAGTAACCGTGCAAAACACTTTGTCACCGGAGAAACACAAAAACAAGATATTTGGGAAAACATATAATATGCTTCAAAATATTGGTCTTGCATTCCACTACCTAGATGAAGGAATGATGGAAAAGATACTATGCACTTTAATAAGACCCCAGCTAGAATATGCAGCTCGTGTCTGGTCACCACACATGAAGAAAAATGTGAAGGTGGAAAGGGTACAGAGGCTGGCAACAAGGATGGTACCAGGTTTCAAGGAGTTAGACTATGAGGAAAGACTGAGGGAGCTGGGGCTGACCACATTAGAAGAGAGAAGAACAAGGGGTGACATGATAACTATGTATAAATTGGTGAACAAGATTGACACATTGGACAAAGAATGGATAAAGGTGACCACAAGTAATCATCTCCGAGGACATGGAAAAAAAACTAATAAAAGACATCTGTTTAAATGACGTGAGAAAGTACAGTTTCCCGCATCGTAGTATTGATAAGTAGAATAAACTAAGCAGTGATGTTGTTGATGCAGTGTGCGTCAATCAGATGAAAGAGAGAGATGACAGGAGTAGACAAGGAGACAGGACACAGAGAGCTTAGCTCGGGCCCTGTAATACACAAATAGGTAAATATAATTAAATTTCTAGAAGAGGAGCAAGTCATATCGAACAGACAATTTGGATTCATGACAGGGCAGTCATGTGTATCAAATTTAATAAGCTTCTATTCCAGAGTTATTGCAGGACTTGAAAACAGAGATGGATGGGTAGACACAATATACCTGGACATTAAAAAGGCATTTGATAAAGTCCCTCACGGAAGACTTCTTTGGAAACTAGAGATCATAGGAGGACTGCGTGGAACCTTGCTCGAATGGACAAGAGATTATTTGAAGGATAGGGAAATGAGAACTGTGATCAGAGATACATACTCATCTTGGAGTAAAGTAACTAGCGGAGTGCCACAAGGGTCAGTGTTAGCCCCCATTATGTTTCAAGTATATGTAAACGACATTCACATTGGGATAAACAGCTTTATGAATTTATTTGCTGATGATGCAAAGTTGCTAAAAGTTATCAAAACCAGAGAGGACTGTCTACTGTTACAGGAAGATTTAAACAAGATTTATGAATGGAGCAAGAAGTGGAAATTGGAGTTTAATGCCAAGAAATGTCACATAATGGAACTAGGAAAGAATAAGAGAAGACCAGTATGGAACTATTTGATGGGACAAGAGCAAATAATGAAGACTGAAGAGGAAAAAGATCTTGGAGTGATCATACAAGAAAATCTGAGCCCTGATAAACACATAAACAAGATATTTGGACTATCATATAAGATGTTGACTAATATAAGAGTGGCATTTCACTACATGGATAAAGATATGATGAAAAAATTCATCAAAGCATGATACGACCAAGGCTGGAATATACAGCAGTGGTATGGTCTCCGAGCTTTATAAAAGATATAAGAAAACTGGAAAGGATACAGAAGATTGCTACAAAGATGATGCCGAAATTAAAGAACCTCACATATGAAGAACGACTGAAGGAAATGAGAGTGCCAACCTTACAGGATAGAAGAGAACGTGGGGACCTAATAACAATGTATGAGATAGTAAATGATATTAAAAAAATAGACAAAGAAGACCTGGTGCTGTTAGTGGAAGAAGATGGAAGGACAAGAGGACATGAAAAGAAAATCGGGATGAGGCAGTGTGTGAAGGATGTTGAAAAATACAGTTTTCCACACAGAACGGTGGAAAAATGGAATGCATTGGATAAGGAAATTGTCGCAGCACATAATGTGCATAACTTTAAAGAAAAACTAGATAAATGGAGATATGGAGACAGGACACTATGAGCCCCACTCGAACCCTATACAATACAACTAGGTAAATACAAGAGGACATGGAAAGATTAGGAAGAGGTAGTGTGTGAAGGATATTGGAAAATGTACAGAATGGTTGAAAAATGGTGAAGTTGTTACAGCACATAATGTGCATAACTTTAAAGAAAAATTGGACAAATGGATATATGGAGACAGGACACTTTGAGCCCCATTCAAACTCTGTACAATACAACTAGGTAAATACACCTAACCAGTGTGCCTGAGTGGTCGCCACTCGCCAGTCCATCACACATGCAGGTGTGTCACTTTTCAGTGTTGGCATGGCAGTGCATGAGCTCATTCTTCCCAAAACTGGTAAATTTTCAAGAATTGCTGTCAGTGTTATAAAAAAAATTTTGATGGGTATATATGGGGTTCAGATTACTCAAAATGAGAAGCTTTATATGGTAAGAGGAGTAAGAAGAGCCATGTTGAGACTGGTGAAAGTGTAAAATGATACTAATACTGCTAATGTCATTTAATTAAACGTAATTTGACCAAACTATAACCCAACTAAATCTAAACTTACTAGAATTAACCCAATTAGACTGGTAGCTAAATTTGAAATTGCTGAAAGAATACTAATAAACTGTAAAAGAATAATTAGTGGTGTTAAATAAACTTTAAAAGAATAACTAATGGTGTTATTAATTGTGACCATAGGAGCAGTATTTGGGTGCAGACGTGTACTGATGCTCCTATATTTCATGAAATTCTCGAAGTTTCTGGCAGCCACCACATATCAGCTCATCTCAAACCTTGTTAAGTTATCTTGTATTGCATTTGTTAGTAATTGCTTGAGGGAGAGGGAAAGATGAAGTCAAAATAGGGATCACTTGAGTGCAGTGGGACCACAAACCAGAAACGACATGGCTCTCCCCATCACCAAGCCCAAGTTGTAAACAATAATCCATGCTCATCTGACCATTTTCCTTTTGTACCTAGCCAATCTGGTATTAATTCTGATTTTTGTGGAAGATGCAATGCATAAACTATGTTGAATGCCACTGATTGTGCCTATTGTGAAACCTGGTTTCACCTTGCTTTCATGTATTTACCTAGTTGTATTTACCTAGTTGTAGTTTTACAGGGCCTGGGCTGTATGCTCGTGTGGCCCCGTCTCCATATCTACACTTATCCAATCTTACTTTAAAAGTATGCACACTCGTTGCAGACACTACTTCTTCATTCAAGCTGTTTCACGTCTCAATACATCTTTGCGGGAAACTATACTTTTTAATATCTCTTACACATCTTCCCTTCCCCAGCTTCTTACTATGCGATCTTGTGCTTCGACTGGCATATTCTTCTTTCAGGATCAGATACTCATTGTATCTGATCCTGAGATACAATGGTCTTGGTCTCTCTGATAGTAACAGTAGTAGTAATAGCAACACTA
Organism: Portunus trituberculatus; assembly: GCF_017591435.1. NCBI lineage: Eukaryota > Metazoa > Arthropoda > Malacostraca > Decapoda > Portunidae > Portunus > Portunus trituberculatus. Next base: position 4,247,929 of record NC_059268.1, on the reverse strand, counting down.
TAATAAAGTATGATGGTCAAGGTATTGAATTTTTATGGACCTAATACCATAGTAATTCTTGTAAATCTGGTGATGTGTCTAACTCAGCATTTTAGCATCTGTTTCAAACAATAAAAAAATATGCAAAAACCGTCCAATCACTTTCTGCAGGTCTGACATTAGGAACAACACACAAGCTAATCAAACCACTAACCTCCAACCAAAACCAAAAATATGATTTACATATTGTTATTTGAGAAGAATGCACAATTTGTGTTTATGTTGAAAAAACATAGGAAAGTTGTGAACAACAGGGCAAATAAGAACAAAAATTCTGAAAATGATGAGATTCTACTTTTGTTGGATGTTTTCAATGTGATTCACACTAGTGATGGGATTTTTGGTTCTTTTTATAGAGCTGGTTCATTTAGCTCAAATCACTCAAAAGAGACAGCTCTTTTTGGCTCCCAAACAGCTCTGTTCTTCTTCAGTGCTGCATTCACTTACAGTTGAACAATATCTTGTAAAAAGACACATATTTGATTGAATTTAACCATTTTATTCCATTTATAACATTATGTTAATGCCACTTATCGCAGTTACCATTACATGTCTTCTGTGTCTGTATGACATCTTATGACTATTGGGTAAGGAAGAAAGAAGTCACTATAGTAAAAATTAATGAGTCCAGTACAAGACAAACTACAGACTGTTATAAGATAAGCACCACTGATGAGTATCATTTTGCTGAAAAAAAATGCTGTATTCACAAAATGTGGCAACTTTGATGATGCCATTCCATTTGGATATCTTTGTTGTGTTTAACTAAACAAATGTAAACATCTTAGAAATTTACTTTATTGAAAAAAAAAAAAAAAAAAGTAAGTGGGTCTCAAGAAAATAAATAGCTCACTGACTGAAGTTGTGCCTATGCAAAAAAAAAAAAAAATCATAAAAGCTCCTCTTAAAATCACTCATAACTTAGAAATCCTCCTCACAATTATGACTTATGAATCATGGAGAGAAACTCTCTAGGGAGATTTATTTTATTATTATTATTATTGTTATTATTATTATTATTATTATTATTATTATTATTATTATTATTATTATTATTATTATTATTATTATTATTATTATTATTATTATTATTATTATTATTATTATTGTTATTATTATTATTATTATTATTATTATTATTATTATTATTATTATTATTATTATTATTATTATTATTACTTTTTTTACTTACCATATTTGTCAGGAAATGGGCCTGTGTATATAGAGTGCTCCATGAGACTGTCCCTACCCACCAGTGGCTAACAGGAATAAGAGAGTGAATTATGTGTGTGCCTGAGTGTATGGTTCTTTGTCTGAGTCACCTGTCAGTTTGTCAACCTGTTATAATAGATAGTGTATAACTAGTGTACAGTGTGTCACTTTGCCAGCCTGCTATAATAGATAGTGTATAGCTAGTGTACAGTGCACAAAAATTATATTGATATAGTGATAGTTTATAAGTAATAGAGAAGTTAAAAAAACAATAAATTATGGATTCATTTATTGAATCATGCAAAAAATATGTTAGAGCCAAGCTCCTACAAATATAGAATATAAGTGTAAAATGGATAGAAGAAGTAGATATATACTAGAAAAGGCTTAATTACTTTGAAGTTTCATTGAATAACATTGTTTTATTCTATTTTCAGCTGAGTTCATTATTTCTCTTGCTGAAGCCAACAAACGCCTTGACAAATTCAAGAAAGCACTTGAAGAAAATGGAGGTGACCAGTTTGCGGTAATATTCCCTTTTTTTGTTGTTTTTTGTTGTTGAAGCATGTGTACATTTTTTTTTATTTGGTGTACATGTAAGATTTCACGGAGAAGTGAACTATCTTGTAAAGTATTGCATAGTGTAGTGGTTAGCATGTTTATTTTACAACTGAGAAGGCAAAATTCAAGTTGTACATATGGTGAGGCATACATGTGAACCTCTCAGTGTGTAACCTCTATTCACTAGCAACAAGTAAGTTCAGTCATATCTTGAATAATGTGAGGGTCATGTTCCTGGCAATGTTGCATTATTCAAAATCGTGTTGTTCAAACATAATTTTCCAATAGATTTTTTTTTTTTTTTTTTTTTTTTTGTATATGGAAGAGGGAGAACTGCCAGGGGCGACAAAATATTAGAAAAAAGCCCCACTGAACTGCAGTTTCCCTAAAAAGTTTGAAAAAAACTTCAGCAGGTGTTGGAGCCTTACCTAGACGTAAGTACAGGTGGGTAGGGGGCCATAGCGTTCTCCAGTCTCCAAAATAAATAAGATTTGGATACTGTATAGAACGGAAAAACGGAGAGAGAGGTGGAGCTAGGTGGTGCTGCCAAACGTATGGGACTAAAACAAACGCCATGTTTTGAAAAAAGGTTTGTCGAAACACTTATTGGCCTGAAGGGAATGAGTGATGATAATATGGACAAGGATTTTTCTGGATTTAAAGAATAAAGATGTAATATGAGGAGGCTGATAAATGTGGAAAGGGAGATAAGGTACATGGAGGTGATGTCAAGTATAGTGGAAAAACAAGACAAGTTGATAAAAGAAAACACTGAACTAAAAGTGAGATTAGAGGAATATGAGAAGGTAAGAGAAATAAATCAAGAAATGAAGGAGGAGATGCAAGAGATAAAGAAACAAAATGATATACTAAAGGCTGCATGTTGCAACTGTGAAGACTCCTTAAGAAGCCTACAGAAAAAAAAGTACAGGATTGGGAGGATAAAATAGAGAATGGATTGGGTGAAAGCAAGTTGGAGTAATTATGAAATGCATGGAAACAGGAACAGGAAGAGGAAAAAAGTAAAATTTTCAGAGGTAGTAAGGAAGTAAATTCAGGAAAAGACTAAGGACACTGTTATACAAGTAATTAACCCTTTCAGGGCGCAAATAGGTTTTTGGGTCATGTCTGTGAGCCGCAAATACGGCCGAAAAATCAAGGTTTGCAAAAATGAAAAAAAAAAAAAACATTCTCATGCATAATAGAGTGTTACACATCTACTGTAAAAAATTTAGGTCTCTACCCACACTAGAAAGTGGTGCAATAATGATGGTAAGTTGGCTTTCTGGTAGTACATTGTGCGCTGTTGAGTATTGTCATCATAGCGGGTGGTTATTTTCCGACGCAACTTGTGCAGGGGTTCTCACTAAATTACACAGAATTTTCCGCCTGATTTGAACTGAAGTTGCTCAGAACTGCTCCAGAATGTGTTAGGGTAATGATTTTTCACACCTGTGTATACATTATGCCCACACAAATAATATAAAATACGTTTTCAGAGTGTTTTCTTGATGTACATACTATTATTATGAAATTCAACATAAAATACTGGCTTTCTTCGCAATAGAACACAACAAATCGAGTTTTTTTTTGGGGGGGGGAGAACAAGAAATAAAAAGACTGCAGTTTTCACTAAATGTACCAAAACCAACATACAAAATACTTATTAGTTTCACGAACAATCAGATCTATGACAGCATCGTCCACAAATAGCTTGAAAAAAATCTGGGATAGTGGAGTCATCTGTGATGCCGCTAGCATCAGAAATTCCACTCGATGCATTATCAAAATCATACACATTTGGAATAAAATCATCACCATCTGTCCACGTGAATGCAGGCTGTTGTGGTCGCCTGCGGCGGAGGGCAGCCAAGAGACATCATCTAGCACGCTGGGCATCACGCGTGGGAGGAGGAGGACGCAGTGGTGTGGGCTGGGGGACTGAGAAGAAGCGTCAGATGATTCCGTGTCTGGCTCAGAATATGAGTCTTCACTTTCATTACTAGACACATCAGGTGCTACCTCATCAAGGTCTTTCTCCTCATCAGAATATTCATCTCCTGATGCTGTAATCATGGCAATAGCATTCGGTGCGGTAACAACTGTGGGCCTTCTACGCCGCACCGCAGGTGTAGCAGGCATCTGGCAAGGTGGGGGCCACGAGAGGTAGTGGGGTCGAGAACTATCCATCACTCCTGATAAACATTGACTGAGGGTCCCCTACAATCCTCCTCCTTTGTTTCAGGACTCTTATCATATATAAGGTTATGTAAACAATAAGGAGAGGAGGTCATGAGCAAAGATACGCATGTCCATATATGGTAACATACTAAATACGCAATATGTTACCAGTAAACGAATAACATCTGGCATATCTGCTCTCTAACAAAGAGATTTGATCATTACTCTTGTTATTTCTGTAAATAAATGCACAAATAGCCTCTAGCGACGTCGTAGAATAATAATAATTGTGAAAAAGGGAGCATCTGATACTCTACTGTGTGGATGCCATTGTGACTATATTTTTCTTACCATGCAACTGATGGTGCATCCTATAAGTCGAGGGCGGCTGGGAGAATGTTATCTGGCAACTAGCAGCAGCCAAGAGGCGCGCGGTTTAATTCTGTGACTCGTCAAATATGGGACCACGATCGTGGACAGGAGGCATTTCCCCGCAAAGCCACAATCGTGGTCTGGAGCACCGAAAGGGTTAAGGAGAAAGAATATTTAGTGAGGGATACAGTGGATAAGAGGAAATGTATCTTAATTTTTCGGGATAAAGGAAAAAAAAAAAAACGAAGAAGTTTGTGAGAGAGTGAGAAGAGAGAGAATTGGCCAAAACTATTATCAAACAGGTCCAGGACAGCACGCAAGAGTTGGACCAGAAAGTGGAGGAAGTGATTAGGTTGGGAAGATTTAGTGAAGGGGTAAGAGACCAATGAAAGTGAGAATGAGATTACAGGTGGCGGTGGAGGAAATTATGACAAGAAAAGGGAAGCTGGCTGATGATACTGAATTTAAGGATATATGGATAAAAAGAGAGGGAGAAGAAGAAAGTGCTAAGAAATGAAGCTAAGTAAAAAAACGAGAAAAGGACGGAGATTGAGAAATAGGATTGTTTAATGTAAAATCCTTTTTTATCTACATACTTACCCATAATTATTAATTATTGCTTAAAGCCCATATCCACATCAAACTTACATTATGTCTAACAGCTCAAGGAAAGAAACGAAAGAAATACTTGCAGTGCCCTTTCTTGTTTTCTTTGAGAAGAGACCCCACCCGTTTTCTATTCCCAAGTACCATCCATCAGGCCGATTCCCTCATTTGCCTCTATCCTAAAAGGTCATAGAGGGGAGGTAGGAAGGGAAACTCAATTATGATTGATAATTATGGGTAAGTATGTAGATAAAAATGGATTTTACATTAAAAAATCCTATTGTTATTACATATACTACTACCCATAATTATTAATTATTGCTTAAGAACTGGATCCCAAGTATTGGAGGAAGGATGACCTCATCCCTAAGAACAACTTTCACTCCCCAAGACACACACCCTTATATACCCAAATTTACAAAGCAGAGGCCATGCCCTAAGGTGGATGCAGCACTTGTATCCCATGACAGATGGACAAAACCATAGGAGTGAGAAGAGCATAACAACTCGCTCTAAGAACGGTCCAAGGACCTCAAATCCCACAGAGGACAATACATAAAACAGTATGTATAAGGAACCCAAAAGAAAAATCATTGAATTACCCTGAGAGCCGACACGACAGGGCCCAGAGAAAAGGTATCTAAATACAGGCAACCCTCGCTTAACGAACGGGTTACGTTCCTAAAAACCCTTTGTTAAGCAAATTTTTTGTTAAACGAACGAATTATAACAAGTTTAACCCCTGACTTGAGCTTCCATTGAGAGTAGACAAAGCGAGAGTGCATCATAGTACAGTAAAAGGTTTAATGAAAGTAAAAATTATGAAGTTAAACATTTAAGCAGTTTAATTTAAGACTAAGTCATTATAATGTACACTAATGTATGTATGTAAGTAACTTTATAATGTTGATGATCTTAAATTTATGAAGGGAGGGAGAGTGGAGCGGAAAATACGCTAGCTGGTAACCTGTGGAATGTAAACAAAGGACGCATCATTGTACCGCATACAAAACTTATGTACCACATTTCCACAAGGCTTTTCATTTTATCCATTGCAGAGTCATGAGTTCGGGTGGTTCTTTTAGTTTGCAAGGAAGATATGGTCTCACCAGCCTTCTTAATAGAGTCTGCTGACTTGAAAATAGTAGAGGCAGTAGATGGAGTCAAGCCATGGTGGCGAGCAATGCTATTAGTTTTCTCGCCTTTCTCGTGTCTGTGAATGATATCCAGCTTCACTTCGAGAGTAAGAGACTTCCTTTTCTTCTTAGTAATGCTATGCAACATTGCAGGATGTTTTGGTGGCATGTTGAGGAAGGGAAGACGAGCTGCTGCTGACGCTGTTATTGTTTTGAACGGGGAGTGAGTGGTGCGCGTTTTGTCCACAAGAGGCGCTGGTGTATTCAAAAGCCTGTCAGCTTGCGTGATACGGCGGGGCTTTCAAACTTGGAAAAAATTACCTGGATAAAATTTCGTTAAAGCGAATTTGGTGTTCGTTAAACAAGCAGATAAAATTAAACCTTTGTTGTAGTGAAATTTTGTTGTGTGAACCTTCATTAAGCGGGAGTTGCCTGTACAGTAATACCTCGAAATATGAATGCCCCAACATACAATTTTTTTTTATATTTGGCAAAAAATTTCATATAATTTACGCCTCGAAATATGAAGATATTTATAAGATATGAATAGCTATTGGTAGGTGGCGCAGCAATTGCTTGGGTGCCCATATCCACCCGAAGATTCAGTTCGCGCTGTGTATCATTGTTCATCCTTTATGCATGGATGTGTCTGTGCTCCTCGGCAGTGTGTATTTTTCTTAAGTTTTGTGAACTCAAGACCCCAAAAGTAAAAATAAGGAGGTTGAAAAGAAAAAACTTAAGAAGAGTCTCACAATGGATATGGAACATGAGATACAATAATCGCCTGCGTATCCAGATTATAGCAGCCAAGGCCCTAGCGGATACGTGAAATATCTGGATACGCGAAATTTCCTCTCCAAACCCCTTATAAATTGAGAAAAAAACATGTACATAGCCCAAATGGGTAAGAAAACAATGAATGAAAGCACATTAAATGATTGTGTATACTACAATAATGACTTCCTGGAGCATGATAAAATGATAACGTAAGATACCTGCATCTCTAGAAATTGTGAGGGTTGGGAAGGTGCCATCAGCAGCGTCATGGCAATCTGCTGTTTCACTGCTGAATTGGACACTATTTGAGTCATTATTAGTGTGTTGAAGTGAGATAATGAAAGTGAAGTATTTATTGTTTGTCTGGTACAACTTTCTATCTCTGTCTCAACATAATTTTTTGTATTAGTGTTATTGCAAGAGCTATGTCATATAAAGTTGTGATGATGAAGGCAGTAAGAAAAAAAAAAGTGTTTGAAAAGATCATAACAGTCTTATGATATTGAGAGATGGTGGAGAAACCTGACAGTGAGGCATGGGGTGAGGCAGGGTCTTGGAGTGGGAGATAACGCGAATGATGGAGGGGAGAGGGGAGGCCAGAATTGAAAGCCCAGCTGTCTCACAACAATACATTTGTTTGTTTGTTTCTAATTGTCTTCTCTTAATGTTTCATTCTAATACTCGTCTACTTATACCTGTCAGGCAAAAATTAGAGACCTAAATGACACTCCTCCCTACTTGACTCCTGGCCACGTACTGTGTAGGCCATAGGGTGTGAGTCAGGCTGACACAATCACACAAGACATTTAAAAATGGCTTCCTGATGGGAAGGATATTTAATTATAAAAAAAAATAAACTATACCATCTGGTAATTTAGGGTCTGAAGATTTTGGAGATACAATAGTAATCCCAAAATCTTAAATTTCACAAAATTAAATAAATAAATCCTGCATCTCCCTAAAGTCTAAGTTTGATTTTTTTGGGGGATGAGGAATTCATATAAATCAGATATATATACAGGAATTGCCTGCGTACCCGGATTATAGCAGCCAAGGCCCTGATGGATACACAAAATACCCAGATACACGGAATTTCCTCTCCCAACCCCTTATAAATTGAGAAAAAACATGTACATAACCCAAATGGGTAAGAAAACAATGAATGAAAGCACATTAAATGTATAATCTGGAAAAAAAAAAAAAAATGGTGCATAAGCAGTACAAGTGGTGGTGGGATGTACACACAACAGTAAAGGGGGCATCACACTAGTACTTTTCCGTCACCTTTTTTTTTTTGCTTTTGTCAACTGTAAACAAACATGGCTGCCCCTTCACACCCCAGCCAGCTACTGCTATTTTTTTGTTGCTATTTTTAGCCTTTAATGCTCTTTACGAGAAACTTCAGACAGCTTTGTCCACTCATAAATGACAGAGCAGTTCATCTTGGCCATTTGCTACTTGGAAGTTCTGCCTTGGAGCTTCTCACAAAGAAATGTGAAACAACTGAACCACTTTTCGCTGCTAGGCTGGAACAGTATATACAGGCAATCCCCGCTTAGCGAAGGGATTACGTTCCTAAAAAAAACCCTTCGTTAAGCGAAACTTCGTTAAGCGAACTGATTATAACAAGTTTAACCCCCAACTTGAACTTCCATTGAGAGTAAACAAAGCGAGAGTGCATCATAGTACAGTGAAAGGTTTAATGAAAGTAAAAATTATGAAGTTAAACATTTAGGCAGTTTAATTTAAGTCGTTATAATGTACACTAATGTATGTATGTGCGTAACTTTATAATGTTGATGATCTTAAATTTACATTCCTGTGGAATGTAAACAAAGGGCGCATCATTGTATCACATACAAAACTTATGTACCACATTTCCACAAGGCTTTCCATTTTATCCATTGTAGTTCAGGTGGTTCTTTTAGCTTGCAAGGAAGGTACAGTCTCACCAGCCTTCTTAATAGAGTCTGCTGACTTGAAAATAGTAGAGACAGTAGATGGAGTCAAGATGGTGGTGAGCAATGCTATTTGTGTTCTCGCCTCGTGTCTGTGAATAATATCCAGCTTCACTTCGAGAGTAGGAGACTTCCTGGTCTTTTTAGCAATGCTAGGCGACATTGCAGGGCGTTTTGGTGGTAAATTGAGGAAGGGAAGACGAGCTGCTGCTGACACTGTTATTGTTTTGAACAGGGGCAGTGAGTGGTGCGCATGTTATCCACGATAGGCGCTCATGTAATCAAAAGCCTGTCAGCTTGTGTGATACGGTGGGCCTTTCAAACTTGGGAAAAATTACCTGGATAAAACTTCATTAAAGCGAGTTTCTTGTTCATTAAACGAGCAAATGGTAATAAAATGAAACCTTCGTTGTAGCGAAATTTCGTTGCGTGAACCTTCAGTAAGTAGGGGTTGCCTGTATATATGAATATATATATATATATATATATATATATATATATATATATATATATATATATATATATATATATACACTCAACCCTCGATTTGCCGGACTAAAATGGGGGAAGGCTTGTCCGGGAATGGCAAATGTCCGGCAATGGAAAATGTCCGGGGTTCTACCCCCTTGCCGGACTTTACCCTATACAGGTTGAACCCCGCTTTAACGGCACGCGATTTACCGGAATCCCGTGTTTAACGGCAAAAGTTTCCGGTGGGAACATAGTGTTGTCTTTAACGGCATTTCGGCACCTGCACCAGCTGTACCAGGAAGTTAGAAAATAAATCAGACGTTTTTGTTCAGAAAAACAAAACTGAGGAGAAGAAAGAGACTTTGCACCAGATGTGGAAGACAAGAGAAAGAAAAATAAAAGAAAGGCAGGATCAGGAAGAATAGAAGTGCACAGGTGCACAGGTTTAGCTACGCTTGGTTACTTTCTTTGGTGGGTTTTGGGTGGCATCGTTGTGAAGAAGAGGTGTATCCACGACAACACGTAAGCACAACACTCGTGTGTGTGCAGACTTGTTTACAGTCCAGTACTAGACGTGTATGTCCGCCCCGCTGCCATCTATAGTGCCCGATTTGCGAACTTTGTCTGGCGCGGTAGTTTGAAATCGGCTTGTCCCGGACTTTTTTTTTTTTTTTTTTTTTTTTCCCCACAGACTCTTGTCCGGCAAATCCGAAATCCGGCAAATGGAGGTCCGGCAAATCGAGGGTTGAGTGTATATATATATATATATATATATATATATATATATATATATATATATATATATATATATATATATATACATATATACATATATATACATACATACAAATATCTATTTATGAAGATGATATTAAGTTGAGATTATAGCATCATTCCAATTAGCAAGAAAAGTAATTTTATTATAAAAGTTTTGGTTAAAAACCATAAATCTTAATTTGACAAAAAATTGATTCTAGAAGAAAACGGTGTGTTCTGTCTGGCTCAAGATGACGGAAAGAATTGACGGAACAGTAAAAAACCAACGGAAATTGTTGAAGACGACGAAAAAAGTGATAGTGTGACGCCGCCTTTAGGGCACCGTCCGGTGGCCATGATATCGAAAAATCTGAAAAATATCGAAAATCCCCAAAACACCACCAGAGCATCCCCAAACATATGGCAACATAGTGATGGAGTATTTTGGGGATATACAGTATCCGCAAAAAGTATAGAGCGCTCCCCATTGAAATCGATGCTAAAAAGCGCTCTGAACTTGTTGCGTTTTCCACCGCTGTCAGGCATATGGTTATTATAATTTCACATTTGGCAACTCAGCAGGCTATCTGGCAGCACACTCAGCTTGTATTTTCCTGCCTCAGTGCTCATTAATCTCTTATGGAGGGAGTTTATGTTACATTTTCCTCCTGCCTTCTACCCCCTATTTTCGTTGTTACGCTTTGTGGCGCTGCAGTTTTAGGAGACATTCATCCTGATGGCTCCTACTAACCTTAGTGGAGAGGAAAAGGCTCATATTTTGGCCTGGAAGACTGAAAATGTGTCGACGAAAGAAATTTCAAAACGTACAGGGAGGGGTGAGAGCACCATCTGACATGTGGTCGCTACCTCTCGTGGTCTCCCACCCAATGTCGTACCACCTCGAAAACCTGTCTTTGAAAGGCCTAGAAAGACCTCTAAGTGTACTGACAACATCCTATGATGTGAAACGCTCAATAATCCAGAGATTACAGCAGGTGAACTCAAAAGAAGCCATCCGACTTTGCTGCAAGGAGTGTCAGAACGAACCATACAACATCGGTTGCAGAAGGAGCTTGGCCTATCCACGTACAAGCCTGCTGCCAAACCACTCCTCACACCATCAATGGTGAAGAAAAGACTTGCGTTTGCACGCAAATACAAAGACTGGACTGCTGAACAGTGGAGGAAAGTACTTTTCAGTGACGAAAGTACTTTCAAATGTGTAAGACCACGGCCAAGGAGGATCAGACATCCCAAGAATTCCATTCGTTGCTCTCCTCAGTACACCTGCAAAACAGTGAAGCATCCTGACAATGTGATGGTGTGGGGTTCATTTAGTGGTACAGGGGGTCGTGCAGGGTTGTTTTTCCTTCCGAAAAACGTGACAATGAGAGCTGACAACTATATCAAAGTACTAGATGACCATATGAAATTATGAAATTCATGGATGTGATTATTTTTTGCAGGATAATGCACCATATCACAAGGCAAAAAAAATGATGAAATGGTTGTCTGATCATAATGTTGAGCTTATCGAGTGGCCAGGTAACTCTCCTGACTTAAATCCAATTGAGAATTGTTGAAATTATATGAAAAATCGGCTCTCAACCTGCAACACATCATCTGCACCGCGGCTCTCCCATGAGATCTTGAAAATGTAGACCACAGAAATGGAGCTGGATTACTTCAGAAACCTATCTGATTCAATGCCAAAATGTCTACAAATGGTCATTAAAGCTAAAGGACAGATGACCAAGTACTAAAACATTAGTATTGCTTATTTTCATAACATTCTCATTATGTTTGTGTTTTTTTTCCTTTGAGCGGGAGGGGCGCTCTATACTTTTTGCGGATACTGTACTCTAAAATATGTGGGGTATTTAAACTTTAAAGGACCCCTGCCATGCCCACCGTAGCCCGGGACTTCCCCCCTCCCCACTCTCTGTACCATAGATGATGATAATAAGCACAGAAAAAGCCATGGAAAGTGGTTTCTTTGGTAAGGAAAGGTGGGCTCTGGCAACTCAGTACTATGGTGTACACAGGAACACACCCTCTCCCCTTCCATTTCAGTGTCCATGTGACTGCAATGGGAGGAGGATCGATTGAGTATCTCGCCTGTTATTTCACACCTTGCAAGCCACAATCCAGCCTATTTTACCTGCCTTTTTTGCCTTATAATGTCTAAACAAACGGTGCAAGTGGAAATTACAAGTTGTATCGACCATGCGTGGATGGGAGACACCCTCGCCTTCGAGGGACTAATAACTACAATCATTGTAGGGGGGGCCAGGTGCCATATGAGTCATACAGAATATTCTAAACATGCTTATAAAGCATATATGCACATGGTGATGTATGAGCACGAAATATCCAACCCAAATAAATATACAGGGTCAAAGAGGACCAAAATGACATCTCTGGGGTGTTTTGCCTTTTTCTCAGTTTCCATTTTTTATCATTCCGATCCTATCTTCTACATTTCTCAGCGGATTTTCAGTTTTGAAGTATCATTTTGAAGCTCAATGAAGCTGCTACATTTCCATCTCCTAGAATTTGGAATTTTGTTTTTTTTAAGTGCTGCAATACAATTTTATATAAAAAAAAAAAATCTATGAGATGGAAAGTTTTGTTATACCACATACTTCATATCCGTACTGGCAAAATTTAAATCTGTCCTCTGGTGACAAAGTTTATAGGAAAAATATTTTTTTTAAAAAGTAGATTTTTTGTTTTTCATGCAGTTATTTGTTGGTCGATTCGCTTGTAACTACTAAACTAACATTGTGTTATAAACATCTATCAGCGAAAAAAAAAAAATTAGCCACGTACCTCATTATTTTCAATTTTTCAAAAACCTCAGGACGGTCTCCTTAAGTGCTGCCGCCTAGTGGGATTGAGGGATCGCTCATGCGGTAGGTTTGAATATGCTTGGGGGCAGTTACGGATAGTGGCGATCTGGATACGTGGGCGATTACTTTAATTGCAAAATATGAACATGGTTTGTGTACCTGTGACTTGGCCCTGTGTGCTAACACTAGTAGTAACTGTAAAGTCAAACCATTGTTGGTGTATCATCCTGAGAACCCCAGGGCCTTTAAAGCACATAAAGTGTTAAAAAAGTAACTCCAGGTCATGTGGTGTGCCAATAGTAAGGCATGGATAACTCGTCAATTCCTTCTCCGTACTACATATACAAAGTTCTGTCACAGCGTTGGTAAGTACGAATGCATGTTTAACCCCTAAAGCTTCCATTCTAGTGGAACTTTCCCCATCATTTATTGAACTTATAATTATTTCCCAAATTGGATCCAGTAATTGCTCTTTACATTCTTTTAACATCCAGCCTGATACACCATCTGGCCCCATTGCTTTTCTGACTTCCAACTTATCCAGTAATCATCCAATATCCTCTTTGTGCACTGCAATCTCCTGTAATCCTTGGCAATCCAACGTCCTATTAGGTTCTGTGAAATCATCTGCAGTTTTGAAGCTCTCATTCATTATTTCACATATTTCCTTTCCTGTTTGGTATGTCTTCCCTTCTTTAATTATTTTTTTCAGTTGTTTCCATATTCTTTGTTTTGCTGTTTATAAACTTCTAGAAAAGTTTGGGTTCAACTTTGCTTTTATTCACTACATTTTTCTCAAAATTTCTTTCTTCCTCTCTCCTTACTCTAATGTATATTCATTTCTAGCATCTTTGTACTGCCGTCTGTTATAGTCATTTCCTTCTTTAAGAGTTTCTTCCATGCTTTATCTTTTGCCTTTTTTGTTCTTATGCATCTAGCATTGTACGAAGCATGTATTTTTTTTTCTGAACTCTATAAACAGGAACAAACTTTTTTATTTCTTCATTGTATTTCTGTAAAAATATATCATATTTCACTTGTACGGTCTTTCTGCACAAAATATTACACCACTCAATATCAGCAAAATAAATCCTTAATTTTTCAAAATCCGCTCCTGCATAATTTAATCTCTTCTTTATAGTCCTCTCTGTAACTTATCTCATCTTCCAACTGAATTTGCATCTCTAATGTCACATGATCACTTTTCCTCATTGGACTAAGGTATTGTATGATTGGAGGGGGCTCTGGCATCTTTCTGAAAACCAGGTCAAACAACGATGGTGTGCTTTGCTACCTCTATAATTAGGACCTTAATAACTAAAAACTAAATATTATTGTCCCTGGCACTACAGACTATGATAAATTCACTCAATCAGTGGGTGAAAGAATCAACATGGTACAAGGGGAAAGAAGAACCATCGTTGCTTGACCAAGTGTATTCACAAAGAAGCCTGAGCCCCCTTCCAGCATACAGTACAGGCAAGCCCTGCTTAACAAATCGGTTACATTCCTAAAAAAATGTTCGTCGTGCCAATTATAACAAGTTTGACCCCTGACTTGAACTTCTATTGAGAGTAAACAAAGTGAGAGTGCATCATAGTACAGTAAAAGGTTTAATGAAAGTAAAAATTATGAAGTTAAACATTTAAGCAGTTTAATTTAAGATTAAGTCATTATAATGTACACTAATGTATGTATGTAACAAGAACAGGAAATACGCTAGCTGGCAACCTGTAGAATGTAAACAAAGGGCGCATCATTGTACCGCTTGCAAAACTTATGTACCACATTTCCACAAGGCTTTTCATTTTATCCATTGCAGGGTCACGAGTTCAGGTGGTTCTTTTAGCTTGCAAGGAAGATACTGTCTCACCAGCCTTCTTAAAAGAGTCTGCTGACTTGAAAATAGTAGAGACAGTAGATGGAGTCAAGCCATGGTGGCGAGCTATGCTATTAGTTTTCTCGCCTCTCGTGTCTGTGAGTAATATCCAACTTCACTTCAAGAGTAAGAGACTTCCTTTTCTTCTTAGCAACGCTAGGCAACATTGTAGGGCTGGTTGTAGGGCATTTTGGTGGCATGTTGAGCGTGAGATGATGAGCTGGTGCTGGACCGTTTTTGTTTTGAACTAAGAGCGGGGAAGGGAAGGGGAGTGAGCGGTGCATATTTTGTCCATGAGAGGTGCTGGTGTATTCAAAAGCCTGTCAGCTTGCGTGATATGGCGGGGTTTTCAAACTTGGAAAAAATTACCTGGATAAGATTTCGTTAAAGTAGTAAAAAGAAACGTTCGTTGTAGCGAAATTTCAAATTTCGTTGTGTGAACGTTCGTTAAGCGGGGCTTGCCTGTACCTTAGTCCAGTGGAAAGCAGTGATCATGTAACATTAGAGTTGGAAATGCAGGAAGAGGATGAGATAAGGCACAGAGAAGATTACAAAAAAGAGAGATTAAATTATGCAAGTGCAGATTTTGAAAAGTTAAGAAAATTTTTTTGCTGATATTGAATGGAGTAATATTATAAATGGAATGACTATACAGGGGAAATATGAGATATTCCCACATAAATATAATGAAGGAGTGAAGAATTATGTACCTATCTATAGAGTAAGAAAAGTATATATGCTTGGTACAATACCATATGTATAGAAGTTAAAAAGGCAAAAGATGAAGCTTGGAGGAAACTCAGAAAGCAGAGAAATGAAAATAACAGATGGAAGTATAAGGATGCAAGAAATTATTATATTAGAGTAAGGAGAGAGGAAGAAAGAAACTTTGAGAAACATGCGGTGCAAAAAAGCGAAGATGAACCAAGCTTTTTTACAAATACAGGCAACCCCCGTTTAACGAAGATTCACACAACAAAATTTCGCTACAACGAAGGTTTCATTTTACTACCATCTACTCGTTTAACAAACACCAAACTCGCTTTAACGAAGTTTTATCCAGGTAATTTTTTCCAAATTTGAAAGCCCCACCGTATCATGCAAGCTGACAGGCTTTTGAATACATCAGGAGCTGCTGGTACTAAGGCCTGCCTCAGGAGAAATTCTGAGACACCTGGAGAATAAACATCAAGATCAAGCCATATAGGGAGCATAGCTGCTGTGGCGAGTGGACGTGTTGTGTGTGCGCTCCGTTTTTGGCTGTTGTTTTTATAGTTAGCGAGTGGTGTTTGTGCTTGGTGTATGTGTGTGGTGCTTTTGAGTGTTAGTGAAGTGAAAGTGTGTACTGCAAGTGTTAGATTAGAGTGAAATAGTGGTTAGAATCAGTGTTTGTGAGTTAAAAGTATTTTGGTAGAGTGAGGAAACTAGGCTTGTAACCGTCAAGTTGACCTTGAAAGAGGATTAGAGTTGACCTCACTTAGGCCCCCCACCAAAGCGGTTCCCCCACCCCGCCGTCACCAAGTATTTTTATATGTTTGTTTGTGAGTTAACAGATTGTAAATTAGTATGGCGGTAGCTACTGAGGTATATCAGAGTGTGATTGAGTGCGTTAAAGAGAGTGTTGAGGTGGGATTGGGCGAGTTTGTTGTGTGTGAGATGTGTGGGCATGACAGGAAGGTCGTTGACTTTTCTGAGTGTATGGTGTGTAGGCTCAAGAGCGAGAATTTAGTTCTTTCTCTTGAGCACCGAGAGGAAATGAGAAAGCTAAGTGAGGGGAAAAGTGCGAACGAAGTTCTCATCTTTGAGTTGAAGGAGGAGGTTAAGAGGCTTGGGAGGCAGTGGAAAAAATTAGGCAGGAGATCAGTGTTAGGCCGAAGGTTGGACCTTCTGCGGGCGACAGGGTGGCTTGGCCCTCTGTCGGGAAGAGCAGAGTGGGGAAGAGGGAGCAGGCGAGCCAGACTGGGAAAGATAGAAGTCAGGATGGGCAGAGATGGCAGGTTGCGAGGGAAGGAAAGCGGAGGCAGTTAGGGAGGATAGGACTAAACCTGTTGAGTGTGAAAATAGGTTCGGTTTGTTGGAGGGGGAGGGGGAGAGTGAGAGTGGAGTGAATGAGGTGGTTGTGGTGAGTGAAAGGAGAGAGAAGGGGGTAGAGGAGAGGAGGAGGAGGGTTGTGCCTAGCACACCTCAGGTGTGTGTGGTGGGTGACTCTCAGGTTAGGTACTTAGATAGCACTTTCTGTGGGAAAGACAGGGATAGGAGGACGAACGTGTGTATGCCTGGTGCAGGTGTGAAGGCAGTGAGTGAGGAGGTGCAGAAGAGGGTTGGGGGGATGGAGAGGGAGGGTGTAGTAGTTTTGCACGTAGGTGGGAACGATGTCAGAGCAGGTGGGTCGGAGGAGTTAGTGGCAAGATTTCGGAAATGTTAGGCAAGATAAGGGAGAGTGGTAGGAGGTGTGTAGTGTCAGGAATCTTGCCTCGTGTGTATGTTAGCAGGAATGGTTGTCTAGGGCCATTGGTGTGAATGATCGGGTAAAAGGGATGTGTAAGGATGTGGGTGTCAGCTTTGTGGATGTATGGGATAGGTTCTATGGGCGAAGGATTTGTATGCTAGGGATGGTGTGCATCTGAGTAGGAAGGGTGTGGATGTGCTGAGTGGATGTCTGGAGGGGAGTTGGGATGGAGTGTAGGGGTGAGGTAGCAAATGCATTCCAGAAGAAAGATGTTAGACATAAATTAGATAGGATAAACAGAGATAGTGAAAAGATTAGGAAAGATTTCCAGGTGCAAATAGGAGAGAATAAGATTAGGATTCCAAATAAGGAGACAGCATCTAGGAAGGTAGCAGGACTTAAATGTTTTTATGTAAATGCCAGGAGTCTTAGGAACAAGAAGGACGAGTTATCTAGTTATATAGTTGAGGAGGACTTAGATGTTGTATGTGTCACAGAGGCATGGGTAAATGAGGAAAAGTTTAGGAAAATAGGAAAGAATATGAAGTAGATGGATACATTATGTATTTACACCAGAGAATTGGTAGGATAGGTGGAGGAGTAGTTATTTATGTAAAAAATCCTTCATTTCCAGTCAGGTTAATGGTATTAAGGTAGATAACAGAGTAGAGTCCTTATGGCTGGATGTTAGAGTAAACAAAAGTAAGGTTATTAGAGTAGGAGCTTTTATAGACCACCTAACCAGTCAGCAGATGTAGACAACCTTATGGTAGATGAGATAAATAGGGGTGTACTAGTCAGACAATTATCTTAGGGATTTTAATCTTAAGTCAGTAAACTGGGAGAGGATGGTAGGAGATGCTAGTGAAAATAAGTTTATGGAAAGTTTTCAGGATAACTATTTAGTGCAGATGGTAGATAAACCTACTAGGGGAGGAAGGTTTTAGACATAGTACTAACAAATATTGAGCATTGTTTAAAGGAAGTTGAGGTAGGAGAGACTTTAGCAAACAGTGACCATCATATAATTAGATTTATCATTAATTCCAGTAGGGATAATATAGTGAATAAGACTAGAGTCCCAAACTATCAGAAAGGCAATTATGGTAGGTTACGTCAGTTATTAGGAGAGGTAAACTGGGAAGATAGTTTTGGAAATAAAACTGCACAGGAGATGTGGGATATTTTTAAGGTTGTAGTAAAGGGTATAGTGATGCAGTGTATCCCTTACAAAGATATAAGGCAGAGAAACAGGAAGCCATTATGGTGGACTCATGAGATAGGTAGCCAGATCAGAGAGAAGAAGAGGGCATATAGAG
Source organism: Portunus trituberculatus (assembly GCF_017591435.1). Classification (NCBI taxonomy): domain Eukaryota; kingdom Metazoa; phylum Arthropoda; class Malacostraca; order Decapoda; family Portunidae; genus Portunus; species Portunus trituberculatus. The sequence goes on along the minus strand of NC_059268.1, from coordinate 4,229,361 downwards.
AGTTGCAGAAAAGTGGGAAGATGTAGATTTGATTAGGTACAGACAGGTCAGGGATGATTTGAGTAAGGTTATAAAAAAGTAAAAGGCAGGCAGAGATAAAACTAGCTAGAGCTGGGAGTAAAGATCCCAAAAATTATATAGTTATTACAAGGTCAGTGATAAAAGAAATAAGGATAGGATTGGACCACTCAGAAAAGATGGTGTAGTAGTGGATCAAAATGAAGACATAGTAGAATTATTGAATGAACAATTTTCTTCAGTATTTACTAGGAAAGAATAGGAAATCCTGTTACAAACAGTGCGACGAGTAGTTTAAGAGCTTTAGAAAATATTGATATAAAACCGGGAATTATTAGGAAATTTATTCTTGAACTAGACGATAGGAAAGCTAGTGGTCCTGATGAGCTACATGCCAGAGTACTTAGGGAGGGTGTAGACAGTATTTCTGAAGCACTTAAGTTAATCTTTGAAAGATCACTTAGGTTTGCTGAGATACCTCAGGACTGGAAGTTAGCTAATGTTACACCAATATTTAAAAAAGGTAGGAAGGATGATGCGAATAATTATAGACCGATCAGTTTAACTAGTATAGTATGTAAGATACTAGAGAAAATCATTAAGGGTAGTATTTGGGAGCATTTAAATGAGAATAGATTAATTAGAGATACCCAACATGGCTTTAGATCAGGGAGGTCCTGTCTTACAAATTTGCTCGATATCTTAGAATATATTACCAAGGAGTTAGATGATGGAAATAGCATAGATGTTATATATCTAGATTTTAGCAAGGCGTTTGATAAGGTACCGCATAGGAGGCTAGTGTACAAATTGAGACTACATGGGATAGGGGTAGGTTAGTTGATTGGATTAGTGAATGGCTTTCTGATAGGAAACAGAGAGTAGTATTAAATGGGGCAATGTCTGAGTGGAAGGAAGTGGTTAGTGGGTACCCCAAGGATCAGTGCTAGGACCTCTTCTTTTCTTGGTGTACATTAACGATTTAGATATAGGAATTAGTAGCAAAGTATCAAAGTTTGCAGATGATACTAAGATAGCATGTGCAGTACAGGGTGAAAAGGACAATTACAGAATACAACGAGACCTGGACAGGCTGATAGCATGGGCAGACAGGTGGCAGATGGAGTTTAATTCTAAAAGTGTCAGGTTATGCATTTAGGTAAAGACAACACAAACTTTAGCTATGAGATGGAGGGATGTTGGCTAGAGGCAGTAGAGGAGGAAAGGATTTAGGAGTAGTGATAGACAGGACTATGAAATTTTCAAAGCAATGTTTAGAAGCAAGAAATAGGGCAAATAGGATCCTGGGTTTTATAAATAGAAATGTTAGTTATAAAAGTAAGGAAGTGTGTGTAGCTTATATAATTCCTATGTTAGGCCCCATTTAGAGTATTGCATACAGGCCTGGTCACCCCATTATAGGCAGGATATCAACATGTTAGAAGCAGTTCAGAGAAGAGCAACTAGGATGATACCAGCATTAAAGCGCCTGGAGTATAGAGATAGATTAAAGGAATTAAACATGTTTTCATTTGAGAGGAGATGTATAAGAGGGATATGATAGAGTTATTTAAAATGTTCTCAGATACAAACTACATAGATGTGAGATCTTTCTTTACCTTAGAGGAGGGAAGTAGGACTAGAAATCATGGCAGGAAGATTAGAAAGCAAGGCTGCAGGTTAGATATAAGAAAATATTTTTTTAGTCATAGGGTGGTAGACTTCTGGAATGCATTGCCAGAGAGGGTTGTAAATAACACTAGTTTGACAATGTTTAAAAACAGATTAGATAAGCACTTAAATTTGTTAGATTTATAATTATGTATAGCGCTGCATGATAGTTTTTATAAGAAATTTACTATAGTTAAACAAGACCACAGATTGTAGAGGAATTCGCTGCAGGACTTAGCCCTGTTAATGGACCAAATATTTAGAATTAGTATATAATGTATTGTGTACTTATAAATGTATCTTTAAGTACTGATGACGAGATCGCTGTGCGACTGATACAGGATAACCTAGATGGGCCCTGGTGGCCCTTTGTTATCCTATTATTTATGTTATGTTATGTTATGTTATGTTAAGCCTCTCGTGGACAACACAGGCACTGCCTATGCAAAGGCCTGACTCAGAAGAAATTCTGCGTCACCTGTAGCATCAAGATCAAGATCACGCGCACCACTCACTCCCCAGTCAAAACATAACAGCGTCACCAGCAGCTCATCTTCCCTAGTTCAACTTACCATCAAAATGCCCTGCAATGTGGCCTACACATTCCTAAGAAGACCAGGAAGTGTCTTACTCTCGAAGTGAAAGTGGGTATTATTCACAGACATGAGGGAGGCTAGAAAACTAATAACATTGCTGGCCACCATCTTGACTCCATCTACTGTCTACTATTTTCAAGTCAGCAGACTCTATTAAGAAGGCTGGTGAGACCATATCTTCCTTGAAAGCTAAAAGAACCACCTGAACTCGTGACTCTACAATGGATAAAATGGAAAGCCTTGTGGAAATGTGGTACATAAGTTTTGTATATGGTACCATGATGCGCACTTTGTTTACATTCCACAGGTTGCTGGTTAGTGTCTTTCCCGTTTCACTCTTACTCCCTTCATAAAGTTAAGATCATCAACATTATAAAGTTACGTACTTACATAGATTAGTGTACATTATAATGACTTAAATTAAACTAGGTAAATGTTTAACTTCATAATTTTTACTTTCATTAAACCTTTTACTGTACTATGATGCACTCTCACTTTGCTTACTCTCAATGGAAGTTCAAATCAGGGGTTAAACTTGTTATAATCGGTTCGCTTAAAGAAGTTTCGCTTAATGAAGTATTTTTTAGGAACGTAACCCCTTCGTTAAGTGGGGGTTGACTGTATATAAATGGTAAGATGAAAATTAAGGAAACAATAGAAAAAAAATATTAAAGGAGAGAAGACATACCAAACAACAAAAGAAATGAGTGAAATAATGAATAAGAACTTAAAAACTGTGTTCACTGAAGAAGTGGATTTTGCAGAACCAAATAAGACATTGCATTGCCAAGGATTTCAGGAAATCATTGTGCACAAAGAAGATATTGGAATACTACTAGATAATTTGGATGTCAGGAAAGCAATGGGAGCCGAATGATGTATCAGGCTTGGTGCTATAAGAATGTAAAGAGCAGCTGCTATATCCAATTGGGGAAATAATTACAAGTTCATTAAAAGAAGAGTACCACTAGAATAGAAGAGAGCCAACATAATCCCAATATTCAAAGGAGATAAGTCAACTGAGCCATTAACTTAGAGACCAGTGTCACTTACAAGTGTTGTGTGGAAGATATATGTGAAATTGTTATTAAAGAAAATGGGTTAAATATCTGGAAGAAGAATATCAAACAGACAATTTTGGTTCAGGACAGCATGGTCATGTGTGTCAAACTTATAAGTTTCTACTCAAGAGTAATAGAAGGACTTGAGAGCAGAGATGGATGGGTGGACACAGTATACATGGACATAAAAAAGGCTTTTAATAAAGTCCCTCACAGCAGACTACTTTGGAAGTTAGAGAACATAGGAGCACTGAGAGGAACTTTATTAGATTGGATAAGAGATTATTTGAAAGACAGAGAAATGAGAACTATGATCAGAGATACATACTCATCTTGGGATAAAGTAACAAGAGGAGTGCCACAAGGGTCAGTTTTAGCCTCCATTATGTTCCAGGTAAATATAAATGACATACATAATGGGGTAAACAGTTATATTGATTTGATTGCTGATGATGCAAAATTGCTAAAAGTAATCAAAACGCAAGAGGACTGTTTGCTTCTGCAGGAAGATATAAACAAAATCTACGAGTGGATTAATAAGCGGAAATTAGAGTTCAATGCTGAGAAATGTCACATAATCGAATTAGGAAAGAGTAAGAAAAGTTGGTATGGAACTATCTGATGGGAGAGGAAGAAATAATAAAAGCTAAAGAGGAAAAAGATCTGGGAGTGATTATACAGGAAAATCTGAACCCTGAAAAACATATAAGTAAGATATTTGGATTAGCATATAAAGTGTTGACTAATATTAGAATGGTATTTAAATTCATGGACAAAGATATGATGAAAAATTATCATGAGCATGATGCATCCTAAGCTGGAATATGCAGCAGTAGTGTGGTCACCAAGGTCTAAAAAAGATATAAGATAATTAGAATGGATCCAGAAGATAGCTACAAAGATGGTGCTTGAACTAAAAGACCCAATATATGAAGAAAGGCTGAAGGAAATGGGACTGCTAACCTTACAAGATAGAAGAGAATAAGGAGACCTAATAACAATGTATAAATTAGTAATTGGCATTTAAAAAATAGAGAAGTAAGATCTGATGCTGGTGACAGAAGAAGCTAGAAGGACAAGAGAACATGTAAAGATAAGGATGAGGCAGTATGTGAAGGATTTTGGAAAATACAGTTTTCCACGTAAAACAGTGGAAAAGTGTAATGTACTGAATGATGAAGTTGTTATAGCACATAATGTGTATAACTAAAGAAAAATTGAATAAATGGAGACATGAAGACAGGACACTATGAGCCCTGGTCGAATCCTGTACAATATATTTAGGTAAATACACATGCACACTCAGCTTCTGTTTATCAGCATTTGTTTTGGTGAATGATACTCCATCAACTGCAGTTTCAGAAATGAATTGTGGTTGCAACAGTCACTGACTAACCTTGAGAAGGGTTGGTGACATCCTCCCTCCCAACCCGTCTCTCTCTCTCTCTCTCTCTCTCTCTCTCTCTCTCTCTCTCTCTCTCTCTCTCTCTCTCTCTCTCTCTCTCTCTCTCTCTCTCTCTCTCTCTCTCTCTCTCTCTCTCTCTCTCTCTCTCTCTCTCTCTCTCTCTCTGTCTCTCTGTCTGTCTGTCTGTCTGTCTGTCTGTCTCTCTGTCTCTCTCTCTCTCTCTCTCTCTCTCTCTCTCTCTCTCTCTCTCTCTCTCTCTCTCTCTCTCTCTCTCTCTCTCTCTCTCTCTCTGTCTGTCTGTCTGTCTGTCTCTGTCTGTCTGTCTCTCTCTCTCTCTCTCTCTCTCTCTCTCTCTCTCTCTCTCTCTCTCTCTCTCTCTCTCTCTCTCTCTCTCTCTCTCTCTCTCTCTCTCTCTCTCTCTCTCTCTCTCTCTCTCTCTCTCTCTCTCTCTCTCTCTCTCTCTCTCTCTCTCTCTCTCTCTCTCTCTCTCTCTCTCTCTCTCTCTCTCTCTCTCTCTCTCTCTCTCTCTCTCTCTCCTCCTTTTGGGCATTTGAATTTGATGTAAAAGTAGGAACTTTTGCACTTTCATGTCAAGAAAATGCAAACTCAGATATATGAAATTATATGCAAAACAGGAAAAGAAAAAACCCCCCCACATATTACAAGTATTGTGGATTTCTATAATTGGAATCTGGCAACTCTTATTAGCAATGGGATTCACGTGACTTGACCGACAAACACAGTCCTGTAGAGGCAACCGTGGGTGACACACTAGCGCATTGCTCAAGGGGAATAGGCTACGTGAGGAGGTTTATGAACGTTGCTGTGAGGGTTGGTCTCTGTCTCCCAGATCACTATCAGAATCACTGCTAGAGTCTTCACTTTCTTCTGTCTCAATAAAAAAAATCACTGTCATCATTATCACTGTTTTCAATGTCATTACCTAGTAACACAGATATAATATCACTCGGAGTACAGTTTCCTCCCTCACGGGGGTTGCCAGATGTTGCCTCGAAATGGGAAAAGATGACCTATTGTGAGGGAACATGTTTCAAGTTTTCAAATGATGACGAGGTCGCTGTGCGACTGATACAGGATAACCTAGGTGGCCCTTTGTTATCCTATTATTTATGTTATGCTATGTTAAGGCTCAAGGAGGTGAGCAAGAAAAGATGCCAGATACCTCCACTTGCCCCAGGACCAATAGTGAGGGGGAGAGATTCAAAGGTTTAGCGCAGAAAAAATCATGATTCAGGGAACGATCCCCCGCCTCTCCGCACGCGACGCTACAATCGTCCCGAAACGATCACTGTACTTTAAGGGTTAAGGGTGCAAATCCTTATTTAAAGTGGAACTGCGAATGTTTGAACAAGTGTATTATTCCAATCTGCGGTTCAACTTGGGTAGATAAGTCAGTGTGGCTGCGATAGTGTCAGCTGGAGCCGCAGTGTCCATTGTCTATAGTCCTCCTCCTCCAACAATGTGGATTGGGTGCGGCTTGTTGGGGAATTCCCGCTGTACAGTGGTGAATCATGTCTCATAGCCAGTGATGCAGCAGAGTTCTAATAGTAGTAAAACTTTAACAAATATGGTCAGCAAATATACATACGCATTTAGCCTTAGTATTACAACGTATGAGAGAGCAGTAAACTTATTATTGATAATATATTCATAAGCCTGGCAAGAAACGTGGCATACATATTTTACAGTGTTGCTAAAAAAAATAATATACGTATAAAGAGGTTTCCTTGCAGTTTGGGATGGGTAAATAGTTCCATAGTTATAATTAGATTATATCGTGAAGGAAAGTACTTTAAAATAAGCTGACATAAGTAAGAAAAAAACTACATTCAAATCTTCACGGCAGCAACACCAATCACGCCCGCCATCCATACAGGTGATGAGAGGTCAGCTGCGGTGTCCTTGACCAGGAAGAAAGAGGGGAGGAAGAGGAGGGATAAGAGAGAGGAGGAAGAGGAGAGAAAGCCAACGAGGGATTAAAGGTATGGCAGCGCTGTCCTCCCGCTATTTCTCATGGGGGCCGCACCCAATCCACATTGTTGGAGGAGCAGGACTATAGTGTCTCAGTGTGTGCTGTTGAGTGATTATTTACAGTGTTGTTTACAGTAGATGTCATATATTAGAAGACCCAGACACTAGTTAGGGACTTTACATGAATTCTCATGTTTCCATTGTATTGTCATTTTATTCACTAAAAACTTGGGGATACTTGGTTATCAATGGTACAGGTATGTATATATAATTTTTTTTTAACCCATGTGGTATGTTGGGGACCAGCCCAGAATGCATCCCCCCTATTTCCATTATTTCTTATGGGAAAATTACATTCGCTTAATGAATTTCCGCTCTACGAACAGCTTTGACACCCCCTATCCTGTTCGTTAACCTTTTCTGTGCGCAAATAGGTTTTTGGGTCATGTCTGTGAGACGCAAATTCGGCCGAAAAATCGAGGTTTGCAAAAATGGAAAAAATCAATATTCTCATGCATAATAGAGTGTTACGCATCTACTGTAAAAAATTTATGTCTCTACTCACCCTGGAAAGTGGTGCAATAATGATGGGAAGTTGGTTTTCTGGTGGTACGTTGTGCGCTGTTGAGTATTGCCATCGTAGCGGGTGGTTATTTTCCACCGCAACTTTTGCAGGTGTTATCACTAGATTACACAGAATTTTCTGCCTGATTTGAACTGCAGTTGCTCAGAACTAGTCCAGAATGTGCTAAGGTAATTATTTTTCACACCAGTGCATACATTATGCCCACACAAATAATATAAAAATACGTTTTCATTGTGTTTTCTTGATGTACATACTATCATGAGCGAGGATATGCATGCCCATATTTGGTAATATACGAAATACTCAATATACTACCAATAAACGAATAATATCTGGCATATCTGCTCTAACAACAAGATTTGATCATTACTGTTGTTATTTCTGTAAATAAATGCACAAATAGCCACTATAGTCTGACCGGGCTTAATTTACGGCTATGGTGGGGCGAGGGGAGCTCTACAGTGTTGCCACGTTTCCAAAAAATGCGATGTGAAATGGAAGTTATTGGTGTACAAGGCATCGCAAATACCATCAATTCAGATGTATAAAATTTCGACTTGTGTATATAGATGGCTGAATCAACAGTAACCATCATATGCATAAAAAAAAAAAAAAACTAAATAGTACCATACAAATATGGCATACATATTCAACAGTGTTGCTGATATCAACTGTAGTAACTTATAATGGTACTTAGCGTATGTTTAGGGTGTGTAATATTATCAGCGTTACAGATATAAGATAATGAGCATGGAGAAAAGAAATAATCTATTATCCAAAGTAAAAAAAAAAGAATAGTAGAAGTCTTGTGAGTGGCGGCAATACTGATGAACCCAGCCTGGCTAGGCCAAATAGCCTCACCTTGTAGTACCAGATGTTGCTATAATTATAAGATAAAATGCTCACATTTACTGGCTTTTACAGTAATTTCAAGGGTGAGGCATAATCGCATTCATAGTTCGTAAGCCAAGCTAATGTGTAGTTTCTATTTTAACAAAAGAGTAGGTATATGCCAATACCTAGGTGAAAAAAAAAGCATTATTCACTTGCGAGCAGCAACTCTTCCACACCCAGCTGGTGGCCTTGACATTTCTGGTGGCGACGTGACTGACCTCGTGCCACTCATATATATTATATATATATATATATATATATATATATATATATATATATATATATATATATATATATATATATATACATACAATTATAAATTACTTACTAAAGAATCAAAGGTAAGCAGAGAGAGAGAGAGAGAGAGAGAGAGATTAACAGAACAACAGTAGTGAAAACGTGGCAACACTGTACAGAGACGCTCGCCCCCCCACGGCCATAAATTAAGTTGTGAAAAAAGGGGCATCTGATACTCTACTGCCATTGTGACTATATTTTTCTTACCCAGCAACTGATGGCGCATCCCGTGAGTCGAGGGAGGAAGGGAGAATATCATCTGGGACCACGATCGTGGACAGGAGGCATTTCCCTCAAAGCCACGATTGTGGTCCGGAGCACTGAAAGGGTTAAGCAGAGTATTGCTGTAACAATATTTTCTGTTTATTTCTTTTGCACAGTATTTTACATTTATATATATATATATATATATATATATATATATATATATATATATATATATATATATATATATATATATACATATATATACACAGTAAGGTCCCGGGTTACGTCGGTCATGAGTTACGTCAGACTCGCACTTACGTCAGTCCACTATAAGGCAATTTAAGATTTAAAAAATTGAAAATTTATAAACCGTAAAGCGTGGGGTTTATTGTTATTGTTGGCCGCCAGGCGTCACTAGTGGTTATCCGCCACACCGCCCACCTCACGCTTGAATACAATAATACTCTATGTACCTCAGTTCCACCACACCGTTGCCCCTGGCAAGAGTGTTCCTACATCTGCGTTTGCTATCTTAGTATCTTGCTCAATGGCACCAAAAAGAAAACTCCTGAGTGATAGCAGTGATGCTAAGAAAAGGAAAACCATTACGCTACAAGAAAAAGTGGACATAATTAAAAGACATGAGAAGAGAGGCAACAGTTGTGTATAAGGGAGTGAAGAAGAAAATGGGAAGCCCGTTACCATGACAACGGGGAGGTTGACGACCTTGAGGGCTCACGCACCTATCACAACAATAACAACTCAGGAGCCTTCGTCTGGGCCACACGACACTTGCAGGTCACTTGCACCGTTTGCGCCTGTCTGCTGATCCCTATTGCCCTTTCCTATTGCATTTCCTGCTTCGCTGCCCACGCTTCTACTCCCACTGCACTGCACTACGCTCCCAGCTCTCCACCCTGGACGTCACAACATTCGACCTGCCTACCCTCCTGGCGGCCTCAGGCGTCCACCCCTCTGGCAACCTGCAGTCCTTCGCGTTTGCGGCCCTAATCAACAACAAAAACAAGCTTGTGTTTCATATTCCTACATACAGGCAACCCCGTTTAAGTTACGTTCTAAAAACACTTCGTTAGCGAAACTTCGTTAAGCGAACCGATTATAACAAGTTTAACCCCTGATTTGAACTTCCATTGAGAGTAAGCAAAGTGAGAGTGCATCATAGTACAGTAAAAGGTTTAATGAAAGTAAAAATTATGAAGTTAAACATTTAGGTAGTTTAATTTAAGTCATTATAATGTACACTAATGTATATATGTACGTAACTTTATAATGTTGATGATCTTAACTTTATGAAGGGAGGGAGAGTGAAACAGGAAATACACTAACCGGCAACCTGTGGAATGTAAACAAAGTGCGCATCATGGTACTGCATACAAAACTTATGTACCATATTTCCACAAGGCTTTCCATTTTATCCATTGTAGAGTCACGAGTTCTGGTGGTTCTTTTAACTTGCAAGGAAGATGAGGTCTCACTAGCCTTCTTAATAGAGTTTCTTGACTTGAAAATAGTAGACAGTAGATGGAGTCAAGCCATGGTGGGAAGCAATGTTATTAGTTTTCTGGCCTATCTCTTGTCTGTGAATAATACCCAGCTTCACTTGAGTAAGACACTTCCTGGTCTTCTTAGGAACGTTAGGCCACATTGCAGGGGTTTTTGGTGGTAAGTTGAACTAAGGAAGATGAGCTGCTGGTGACGCTGTTATGTTTTGACTGGGCAGTGAGTGGTGCGTGTGATCTTGATCTTGATGCTAAAGGTGACACAGAATTTCTTCTGAGTCAGGCCTTTGTATCGGCAGAGCCTGTGTTGTCCACGAGAGGCTTGATCTTGATCTTTATTCTACAGGTGTCTCAGGATTTCTCCTGAGGCAGGCCTTAGTACCAGCAGCTCCTGATGTATTCAAAAGCCTGTCAGCTTGCATGATACAGTGGGGCTTTCAAATTTAGAAAAAAACTACCTGGATAAGACTTCGTTAAAGCGAGTTTGGTGTTCGTTAAACGAGCAGATGGTAGTAAAATTAAACCTTCGTTATAACAAAATTTCGTTGTGTGAACCTGCGTTAAACGGGGGTTGCCTGTACTTGTAAATAATATAACAATATAACCTTTTACTTATATAACGCTTCTACTCCTACCGCACTCCACAAAGCTCCCAGCTGTCCTGCCCTGGGCGTCACAACATTCGACCTGCCCACCATCCGGGCGGCCTCAGGCCGCCCCTCTCGGCAACCTGCAGTCCTTCGCGTTCGTGGCCCTAATCAATATATTCCTACATAGTTGTAAGTAATATAACAATATAACCTTTTACTTACCTGAAAACCATAAAAAATGATTGGTTGAAAACTCGATAATATGCTTTGAAAGTATAAAAACTCGAGTTACGTACTTACGTCATGTTTCAGGAACGTAACTCTGACGTAACTCGGGACCTTACTGTATATATATATATATATATATATATATATATATATATATATATATATATATATATATATATATATATATATATATATATATATATATACAGGCAACCCCCGTTTAACGAAGGTTCACGCAACGAAATTTCGCTACAACGAAGGTTTCATTTTACTACCAGCTGCTCATTTAATGAACACCAGACTCGCTTTAACGAAGTTTTATCCAGGTAATTTTTTTCCAAATTTGAAAGCCCCACCATATCACGCAAGCTGACAGGCTTTTGAATACACCAGGAGCTGCTGGTATTAAGGCCTGCCTCAGGAAAAATCCTGGGACCCCTATAGAATAAAGATCAAGATCAAGATCAAGCATCTCGTGGACAACACGCGCAACATTCACTCCCCTGTCAAAACATAACAGTGTCAGCAGCAGCTTGTCTTCCCTAGCTCAACTTACCACCAAAATGCCCTGCAATTGGCCTAGTATTCGTAAGAAGACCAGGAAGTCTCTTACTCTCCAAGTGAAGCTAGATATTATTCACAAACACGAGAGAGGCCGGAAAACTATAGCAGTGCTGGCCACTATCTTGACTCCATATTATACTGTCTCTATTTTCAAGTCAGGAGACTCTATTAAGAAGGCTGGTGAGACTGTATCTTCCTTGCAAGCTAAAAGAACCACCTGAACTCGTGACTCTACAATGGATAAAATGGAAAGCCTTGTGGAAATGTGGTACATAAGTTTTGTATGCAGTACAATGATGCGCACTTTGTTTACATTCCACAAGTTGCCGGTTAGTGTCTTTCCCGTTTCACTCTTCCTCCCTTCATAAAGTTAAGATCATCAACATTATAAAGTTACATACATACATACATTAGTGTACATTATAATGACTTAAAATTTAACTACCTAAATGTTTAACCTCATAATTTTTACTTTCATTAAACCTTTTACTGTACTATGATGCACTCTCGCTTTGCTTACTCTCAATGGAAGCTCAAATCAGGGGTTAAACTTGTTATAATCGGTTCGCTTAACGAAGTTTAACGAAGTGTTTTTAGAACGTAACCTTCGTTAAACGGGGTTGCCTGTATATATATATATATATATATATATATATATATATATATATATATATATATATATATATATATATATATATATATATATATATATATATATATATATATATATATATATATATATATATATATATATATATATATATATATATATATATATATATATATATATATGACTATTTTCAAATATTTTCATGTCTGTAGGGGTGACTTTCAACATGCTGGAACACATCCCCTATTATTACATGTTATAATGGGTTTGGTATACGGTAATTTCAATTTTGATAAGGTTTTCAGGAACGCATATGTACCGTTTAACAAGGACTTACTGTACTGTATTTGATGGCACATAAGACACACCTTTTTCTCCAAAATAAGTCTCAAGAAGTGGACTTGCATCCTGTGAGGCCAAGACTCAATATTGAGGCAGTGGTTGGTGGTCAGTCTATGGCAACAGAGGCTATAAAATCAAATCCCAGATATCTTCACACATGTAAACAAAATGATGATTGGTACTGCACTACAAAACAACTCTTTCTTTAAAGGTAACAATATGTAATAGATCATACGGGTAATTCACATAAAATGGCACCAGTCAGGAAGAATTTCTATACATCATATGAACCAAAACAAAACTTGCAATTGGCAGTCTTGATCTTGACAAAGGCAAGACTGACTGCATTCTTTACAGTGTTACTCCTTAAGGTAAGACACACTTTCACACAATTAAAATTGCACTATCATTTAACATTCTTACTTTACATACATGGAAAAAAAATTATGAAAAAAGAAAAATGATGACAATTAGGCCTGTAGTCTCTCACAGTCAGTGCTGACGCCATATGCCAGGTACATGTTTACATCTCACAACAAGATTGGTACTGGAGGAGGTAGTAGACACCTACCGAAACAATAACTTACTCCCAGTGAGATCTAATAGCACTAGTTCAGGAGGTGCTGTGAACCTTCCATTAAAGCTAGTTGTGGTCTCGTTGAACGTTTCCCTTTGTGTCTCACAACTCAAGGGGGTAGTAACAGCCTACCCTCTAAAGACAGCTCTCCTTCTTAACACAAAACTACATGCACTTACCACACATACACCCTTCACTCCAAATCAAAATTTAAAAGAAAAATGGGACCCAAAATAAACAACGCCTCGGAGTCCCTCTCTGGGGAGGGAACCAAAAATGTCCCCAGGTCGGACACCTCTCTTGTTGAAGACCACAAATGCCTTGACACCTCCCTCAACTTTTTCTACATTAACTTCTGCAACATTCGCAGTCTTAGATCTAATTTTCAATCTGTGGAACACCACCTCTCCTCTACTAAACCTCATCTTCTTTTCCTCACCGAAACACAGCTATCTGAGGCAACTGACAGTAGCCCTTCTCTGTTCCCTCCTACTTTCTCTATTCTCATTTTCATTCCAAAGCTGGATGTTGCGTCTATGTATGCAACGACTTAACTTGCTCTCGTGCCCACGCTCTTGAGTCTTCGAATTTTCCACCATCTGGCTACGACTTAACAGTCACTCTCAAACTAAATTCATCTGTGCTGTTTATCTCTCCCCTAACTCTTCTGACTATAGTAATTTCTTCGACTACTTAACTTCTAAAGTGGAGCACATTCTGTCCCTCTACCCTTTTGCTGAGATTTCCATTCTTGGAGATTTCAATGTTCACCACCAGCTTTGGCTTTCCTCTCCCTTCACTGACCACCCTGGTGAACTAGCCTTCAACTTTGCTATCCTCCATGACCTAGAGCAACTGGTGCAACACCCTACTCGTATTCCTGACCGTCTTGGAGACACACCCAACATTCTTGATCTCTTCCTCACCTCTAACCCTTCTGCTTATGCTGTCACCCTTTCATCTCCGTTGGGCTCCTCCGATCACAATCTCATTTCTGTATCTTGTCCTATTTTTCCAATCCCTCCAGGATCCCCAAAGCGAAGGTGCCTCTGGCGTTTTGCCTCTGCCAGTTGGGGGACCTGAGGAGGTATTATGCTGATTTTCCTGGAATGATTATTGCTTCCGTGTCAGAGACCCATCTCTTTGTGCTGAACGCATAACAGGTGTTAGTATCTGGCATGTTTAACTCAGCCTGTTCTCTGCAAAAGGTACTTGAGCCTTCCATCTCCTGAATCTCATGCACTTTATATCTCTGCCGGAATCATGCCAAGTCTGTTCTTCAACTTGCCAAACACTCTTTCATAAATAGGAAATGTCAAAATCTTTCAAACTCAAACTCTCCTCGTGACTTCTGGCATCTAGCCAAAAACATCTCAAATAACTTCACTTCTTCATCTTTCCTCCTTTATTTCATCCTGATGGCACCACTGCCATCTCTTCTGTCTCTAAAGCTGAACTCTTTTCTCAAACCTTTGCTCACAACTCCACCTTGGACGATTCTGGGCTTGTCCTCCTCTCCTCCTCCCTCTGACTATTTCATGTCTACAATCAAAATTCTTCGTAATGATGTTTTCCATGCCCTTGCTGGCCTAAACCCTCAGAAGGCTTATGGACCTGATGGGGTCCCTCCTATTGTTCTCAAAAACTGTGCTTCTGTGCTTGCACCTTGCCTGGCCAAACTCTTCCAACTTTGTCTATCGACTTCTACCTTTCCTTCCTGCTGGAAGTTCGCCTACATTCAGCCTGTTCCTAAAAGGGTGACCGTTCTAACCCCTCAAACTACCGTCCTATAGCTTTAATCTCTTGCTTGTCTAAAGTTTTTGAATCTATCCTGAATAGGAAGATTCTCAAACATCTGTCACTTCACAATCTTCTGTCTGATCGCCAGTATGGCTTCCGTCAAGGTCGCTCTACTGGTGATCTTCTGGCTTTCCTTACTGAGTCTTGGTCATCCTCTTTTAGAGATTTCGGTGAAACTTTTGCTGTTGCGTTAGACATATCAAAAGCTTTTGATAGAGTCTGGCATAAAGCTTTGATTTCAAAACTGCCCTCATACGGCTTCTATCCTTCTCTCTGCAACTTTATCTCAAGTTTCCTTTCCGATCACTCTATTGCTGCTGTGGTAGACGGCTACTGTTCTTCTCCTAAACCTATTAATAGTGGTGTTCCTCAGGGTTCTGTCCTGTCACCCACTCTCTTTCTATTATTCATTAATGACCTTCTTAACCAAACTTCTTGCCCTATCCACTCCTACGCTGATGATACCACCCTACATCTTTCCACGTTCTTTCAGAGACGTCCAACCCTTCAGGAAATTAACAGATCACGCGGGACGCCACGGAACGCCTGACTTCCGATCTTTCTAAAATTTCCGATTGGGGCAGAGAAAATCTAGTAGTTTTCAATGCCTCAAAACTCAATTCCTCCATCTATCAACTCGACACAACCTTCCAGACAACTATCCCTCTTCTTCAATGACACTCAACTGTCTCTCTTCCACAATGAATATCCTCGGTCTGTCCTTTGCTCATAATCTTAACTGGAAACTTCACATCTCATCTCTTGCTAAAACAGCTTCTATGAAATTAGGTGTTCTGAGGCGTCTCCGCCAGTTTTTCTCGCCCCTCCAACTGCTTACTCTGTATAAGGGCCTTATCCGTCCCTGTATGGAGTACTCTTCGCATGTTTGGGGGGGTTCCAGTCACACATCTTTGCTTGATAGGGTGGAATCGAAAGCTCTTTGTCTCATCAATTCCCCTCCTCTGACTAACTGTCTTCAGTCTCTTTCTCACCGCCGAAATGTTGCATCCCTTTCTATATTTTATCGCTATTTTCATGGTAACTGTTCTACTGATCTTGCTAACTGCATGCCTCCCCTCCTCCTTTGGCCACGCTGCACAAGGCTTTCTTCTTCCTCTCATCCCTATTCTGTCCAACTGTCTAATGCAAGAGTTAACCAGTATGCTCAATCATTCATCACTTTCACTGGTAAACTCTGGAACTTCCTCCCTGCATCTGTATTTCCGAATTCCTTCAACTTGTCTTCTTTTAAGAGGGAGGTATTGAGGCATTTGCTCCCTTAATTCTGGCTGACGGTTTTGGCACTTTTTTTACTCTTTGGAGAGCCAGCGCTCAAGTGGGCTTTTTTCTAACTTTCTTTTTTTTTTTGCCCTTGGCTGGCCCTCTTCCCTACGTAAAAAAAAAAAAAAAAAAAAAAAAAACATAGGCTACTAGCAAATATTAAAGTTTTTAAATGCAAAATACTGGAATCTGTTAATGATCTTAATGCATGTGAGTCTTCAAATGTCAGGTGAAATCCTTCATATCATATCCAGAGCTTAAATCTGCTCATTCACCTGTTTTTTTTTTTTATTTCAATGTCTGTCAAAACTAGATGCACCTTATGAGCCATCAAAAACAGTAGATATATGTGCAACTTTTTAAGTATGTGCAATAGCAATGAAACATAATAGCGGAAGGCACGATAGCAGAGGGTTAAGTGTACAAAGATTATTTCTAATTGTATTAATTTCATTGTTTTATTCTTGTGTTTTATTACTTTATAAAATAAGTGTTTAGGTACTTCACGACTTTTGTAGGTTTTAGGAGAAACATATAAAGCTCTTTTAATGCATTCCTATTTTTATATTCGTTCTTAAATCAACTATACAATTGTTTACTTAACGATTGGATTTTTAGGATCAATTATTATGATTGTATATCAAGGTATACCTGTTTGCTAAATTTATTTATTTATTTTTTTTTTTCCAACAATGATTTGGTGATTTGCATGGAACTTATTTTTTCTCTCTCTTGATTTGAGTAAGATATATTTTGTATTCTTATACATATTTACTGTCATCTTGTGTTGGTTGTTGGTTTTGAGTTTTCAATAATGTTTTTTCTTCTTTTCTTCTGAACAGGATTCGTTTGTAGAGAGCCTATGGCGGCTGATCCAGCACATGATGCCGTCTCTTACATCTTCTTCTTCTATTAGTATTAAAGAAGATGATAAACCTAAAACAGAAAAAGATAAAAAACGAGAAATGTTGCCTTTTCTAGCCCTACCTAATGATCCCAAAGTCATTCATATGTTGGATGATGAACTCAAGCCTTCAATTAAAAATAAGGAAGAGATAAGTCAAAAAAGTAAAATCAAAGAAAAAGAAAGAGATGAGGAATGGAATATTCGTAAATTAAAGAAAAATGAGAAGGAACTCGAAAAGACTGAACTGAAGAAGGAAAAGATTACAAAGAAAGAGTCTGAAATGGAGATGGATAATCTGATGGCCTTTTTAGAGTCTCATGCTCCATCAAAGCAAACAGAGAAGGCAAGTAATCAGGCCAAGGAGAGAAAAAGAAGATCAAGTCGCAGCCACAGTAGAGAGCGCAGGAGGTCCAGGAGTCCCAGGAAACACAAGAGGAGAAGGGAGCGAAGTCACAGCCGTGGAAGAGACAGACGAAGAAGTCACAGTAGAGAAAGACGAAGCCATAGCAACAGTAGGGAGAGAAATGATGATGGTTATGAGAAGAGGCATGGTAGAGAGAAGCATGGGAACAGAAAGGACCGACACAGGAGAGACAGAAGTCGATCTCTCAGCAAGGACGCCCACAGAAGTAGAAGTCAAGTTAGGAATAGTCACAGCACAAGTAATAGGGACGTGTTTATCAGCCGTCCTCCAGATGAAAATCCAGTCGTAGGAAAGGTAAGCCTCCAACTTGAAATTTGATTTCTTATCAAGGTTTAAGCAACATATGTTGTGGAAGTACATAGTTCATGTACTCAAATGATACCCACCTGTTCTGATTCAATGTGTTACCATTGTATATTTATTATTATTTAGTTGAAGTAGTGGTGATAGTAGTAGTGATCTTAGTAGAAATAGTAACAGTAGTAGTGTGCTAATAATATGTCATCTGTTGGTCTGACTTTTTTTTTTTTTATGCTAAGATTTTTTGTTCCAGTGCCATGAGCTTGTAAAAGTTTCTTCTGTCTACAGATGATCTCTTTGACATATGCTTTTCAGCAAGTGATCTCAAGTCCAGTGGAAAGACAAAAAATGGTTCTAAATATATATATATATATATATATATATATATATATATATATATATATATATATATATATATATATATATATATATATTAACCCGCTAAGACCGATGGCCGCAAAATTCGCACCTTCCCAGTACCGCAATTATCATAAAAAAATCAACTCTTATAAATTACTCTGGAAAAAAATCTGCTGTTAGTAGACATGACAATGCATCATCCTACAAGTTTTTATTGCTCTACTCACCATGGTTGTCTCAGAATAATAACCGATAGTTGGAGAAGATTGTGGTAGCGGCAACTCTCTGGCACGGGTCCAGCGTGGTGTTGATGAAGGCGGTATGATGTGGGGAAGCGTGGCTGGCTCGGGGAGGTGCTTTTATGTGTATTATTACATAATGTAAGGCACTGCTCATGTTTTTATGTGTTTTCACATGTTTTTCGTGTTTTCACTCATATTGGCTGATTATAGTTACGTATGTTTTTATCACTCATTATTCAGTACGCACCCACATGTGAGTATTTTTACAGCCATGAACATTCTTATCTTACACTTATATTATTTACTAATATTACACTTATTTTGCACTTATATTACACTTACAATAACACTTATATTTATGTTTGCAGTTTTCTTGTGTTCATGCTCACAGATTTTTCACAGAGTGCCACTTGATGAAGCACTCCCCCAAGCACAGCCCCACATCACACTCTGGGCACAATGTGGTGACCCTGGTGCGTACACTGGGTGTCTTCCTGCTACAGTACATGCACCGGAACTGTACATGCTGCTTCCTGGTGCCTGGTACTGCCGGAGTGCTGGTCAAGTGGTGGCGGGATATGTACTCTGCTTGCAGGATACGGTCTGGCCTGAATGTTGCTCGTCGACCCTTTCTGCTGACAGAGGTGACGGTGCCATACCTTTCTAGGAGTTGGTAGGAGACGTTGTACACAAACTCCCGGAAGAAGATTTTATGCTCGGTGGGGTCATACTTGGAACATAGCCAAGCATTGTATGCGTTGAGCATTGTCAGGTCCACGTAGTGGAAGAATAGCTTTTGGTACCACTTCGTGGACCGCCTCACGCATTCTGTGCCGCTGAGCATACAGTCAGACTTGTCAATGAGGTGCATGTTTTCATTGTAGTCTATGACCACATCCGGCTTCTCGATCGGTTTCTTTGTCTTGAAGTGCACATTGCCTGTGTCAACCATATCCCCCTCGTGGACGGTCGTCAGCATGTGGACAGCTCTGCGATCAGTCCATTTGATGGCTAGAACTTCGTCAGACTTTTGACGTGTGATGGACTTGGGGTTTTTTTCTCTCCTCTGTTTCCTCTTAGCATGGGCTTTCTTCTTCTCATTATCTGATGTATCAGGGGTTTCACTGTCGCTGGCATGAGGGAGAAGAATTCTTTCATCAACCGGGAACTTGGCCATATATTTCCAGTTGGACTTGACAGTGCCGCAGGACCCAGTCTTGTGTTCATGAAGGTATTGGCAGAGGTAGGGGCTCGTGTACCAATTATCAGTGTACACGATGTGTCCACTGCCAAGGTAAGGCTCCAGCATCTTCTTCACGATATTCCCAGACATGCCCAAAGGGTCGCCAGGTTTTGCTTGGGGCACATCAACATCTGAAGCAGAGTACACGACTGTATCAAGGATGAACCCCGTTTCACAATCACACAACACAAACAGTTTGATCCCAAACCGATGGCGCTTCGATGGGATGTATTGTTTGAAGACCAAACGACCCTTGAAAAGCATCAGACTCTCGTCAATAACTATCTTCCTGAAGGGGTAGAAATATTTTTGGAAGTTTTCTATGAGGCGTGTGATGACTGGCCTAACCTTCCAAATTGAGTCGTGTTTGTCTGGGGTTCTGTTGTCTGTGAAGTGCAGAAAGGACACTATCATCAGGTAGCGGTCCCTGGTCATGAATTTGTTGAAGATAGGGGTTGGAATCAGGGGGTCTCGCTTCCAGTAATCTCTCAACAGGTGTTTTTTGATGAAGGGCATCAGAAGAGTCAGGGCCAAGAAAACCCTTATTTCATCAACAGTAACATCCTGCCAAAACATGAAGCTGCTCCTTGGGCTGATAACTAATGTCTCGTTCTTGACCCACTGATAGTACTTGTTTGTTTCATCAACAAGGAGATCAAGAATGCCATCATCGAAGAAGGCATGAAAGAAGTCTACTTCAGTAGCTTCAGGGCCACAGGGCCAGGCCCTAGTAAGTCCTGACTGAGCAGCAGTGAAGTCATGAACCTGTGGGACGAAATCTTCTCCTGGGGACCAATCAAACTCTCTGTATAGAATGGAATGTGGTTTTGCTCGTGGAACTTGTGTGGCAGCATCCTCCTCCTCCTCCTCCTCCTCATCATCATCATCAGAGATAGGCAGGTAGTCTGCATGGCTGTCCTCATGATCACCCTCATCACCACTATCTATATCTCTTACCCACCCTGACTTACGTAACTCATCTTCACCAAAATCATCATCTTCATCATCATCATCATCATCATCGGGGAAAAGGATATTGGCAAGCTTGGAGGGTGAGGTGATTGGCTTGCTGGTGCTGGGGTCAGCCTGGGCGATGAGTGAGCGCGGGGAAGGTTGCGGGGGGTGTGTAGAACGGACTGGTATAGCCTTCCCTTTACATTCTAGTTTCACCCCTCCTTTCTTTCTACCATAAAAAGAACGAGGCGTAGAAACACCCGCAGTATCAATAGAAGGGTCAGAGGGCACAGAAGCAGCAGTAGATGTGGACTGGGTGGTGGTTGTGGCGGTGGTGGTGGCGGCGGTGGTGGTGGTGGCGGCCGTGGTGGTGGTGGTGGTGGGTCACGCTTTGTTTCACAGAACCCCGCTTTGCCCGCCCTCGTGCACTAACAACAGGGGTTGTTGGTGCCATTTTGGCACCCTGGCACGTTTCTGGTCACCACCAGATGCTGCAGCAGTGGTTGCACCACACCTGGATGATGTAGAAGGCGTGGGTGATGATGTTGTCACAATAGCGGGGTCGGGATCTACCTCCAACCTGTGCACTTTGCATCTTGTCCCGCCTTGTCTATCACTTTTATCACTATAAAGCTTCCTCTTAGCACCAGGAGCCATAGTTGTAAATAATAGTTCCGTAAATAAGTAAATACGTAAATAATTGTCACCGCGACACGACGCGCACGCACCTCACAGAAGTTTAAGGGAGACTAGCTGGCTAGAGCAGTATGCTTCCTGGGAGCCGACAGTACTACCATAGGACTACGTCATGACCAAATATAGCAGCGCTACCAATGCTAGCGCGGTTTTTATTAGCGCTCAAAGTTGCTGCCCCATTTAAGGACTGTCGGAAGTGTGCAATGCAGCCCTATTTAAGGCCTATCGAATTTTTCGGGTTAAATGAGAACAAAAGTGAGCTAACAAAAATGAGCTCCAGGGTGGAAGAAGTGGTGGGTGACATGAAAGGACGGGTGAATGGAGAAATCAAGGAAAATGCCAACCTAATAAGAGAAGAATGTGAAAGGGCTTCCTTAATTATTATATCGGGAATACAAGAACCAGTGACTGAAAGTATAGTTAAGAGACACGATCATGTCAAAAATATGGTGCATAAGATATTTGATGAAATAAAGGATGATGAAGACAGATGGATGGAAGATATATTAGATATAAGGCGAGTGGGTAGATACGATCACGATAAGAAAAGTTGTAACAAAAGAGATTCAGCTCTGAAAGAACTGTAAGGGAGGTGTTGGCCATGGCAAGCAGGCTCAGAAGGATAGAGGGAATGAAAGAAATCTATATAAATAGAGATATGTCATTACCAGAGAGAATGAAAGTTCAAGAGATGAGAAAAGTGGCTAGTAGTCAAAATGAAAACAGAACAGATGAAGAAGCTAAGAAATATTTTTTTGCTGGAAGGAGGGGAAAAATGGTGAGACTGTTCAAGAGAGGTGTGCCAGTAGAGGTGGAAGGGGCCATAGGAGGGATGATGGCCCCCAGGGAGTAGTGACAAGAGGTGTGAAGGAAGAAGTCTTTGTGGATCTAAGGTTAATTTATACCAATGTGGATGGCATAAGCTCCAAAAGACTAGAAATAGCAGACTTGCTAAGGAAAAAAAATCCCATGGTATTTTGTATGGTGGAAACTAAAGTAAAAAAAGAGATAAATTTGGAGTTGTTTGGCTGGGAAGGATACAACATTTGGAGGAAAGACAGAGTGGGTAGATTTGGTGGAGGAGTTTGTATTCTGGTCCACAATAGTTTAAGGGTGAAAAATATAGAGATTGAGTCTGAATTAGCTGAAGTGTTAGCAGTGGAAATTACAACGAAAGAAAATGAAAAAATAACAGTGATAACGACGTACATAGCACCATACACAGGAGCTTGGACAAGAGAAAGCCACGAGAGAATGAGGAAAGAGACCTTGGATACCTTAGAAAAATTAATCAGAGGATCAAATCGTATTATACTTTGTGGTGATTTTAACTGTAAAGAAATGGACTGGGAAAGTATGGAGCCGAAATGCGAGGAAGGGAGTTGGGGAGCTAAAGTATTTGATCAAATGACAGAAAATGCTCTGTACCAACACATCAAAGAAATGACAAGAGTTAGTGATGATAACCCATCAAGATTGGATCTAGTATTTACTAGAAAGGAAGAAGAAATAGGTAATATTGAAAGCCCACTAGGAAGAGGAGATCACGTAGTCCTAATATGTGAAGTGTGGCTCAGATATGGATTGGAGTGTGGGTCCCAGAAAACTGCGATTAATAAGTACAACTTTAAGAAGGCTGACATAGAGAATATGAAGAAATATTTTAGAGAGAGGAGGTGGTTCGAGAGGATTTTGGAATTGAATACAGAGGCAATGCTGGAAGAGGTACTGAGAGTATACGACGAAGTGGTTCAGAAAACAGTCCCTTTATATAAGCCAAGAGAGAGAGATAAAAAAGTGTGGTTTAACGAGCGATGCAGAAAAGCCAAAGAAGAGAGAGATAGAGCATGGAAAAATATGAGAAAAAGAAGGAATGAAGGGACAAAGGAAAAGTATCATAGAGCACGGAATATGTATACAGAGGTGAGAAGAGAGGAAGAGGCTAAATATGAGAAAAACATTGTGGATAAATATGAAAGTGATCCTAAACTTTTTTACAAATACATTAATGGTAAAACAAAAATTAAAGGTGCAATTCAGAGGCTGAAAGTGGAAGGAGAGATTATTGAAGATGAGCGAGAAATAGCTCAGGTATTAAATAACAAGTTTAAATCAGTGTTTGTAAAAGATGGTGATTATGTTGGAGAAGGAGGAGTACTAGGAGGATATCAAGGACCCAAGTTGAAAAACATTGTATTTGATAAAAAGGAAGTCATAACAAGACTTTAGATGCTGGATGTAAATAAGGCAATGGGACCGGACCAAATGTCAGGATGGGTGTTGAAATGTTGTGCTGAGGAATTAAGTTGGCCAATTCATCAGTTATACATGAAGTCATTAGAAGAAGGATATGTTCCGGAAAAGTGGAAGGAAGCGCAAATAGTGGCCATACATAAAGGAGGAAGTAGAGAGATACCGTTAAACTACAGGCCTGTTTCTCTTCTGTGTATATTAATAAAGGTGTTAGAGGGAATAATAAGAGATAGATGGATGAAGTTCCTAGAAGAAAGAGAAATTCTTTCATCAAAGCAATTTGGATTTAGAAAGGAAGATCTTGCTTACCAATCTTCTAAGTTTTTATTCAAGAGTAATTGACATAGTTGATCTGAAAGGAGGATGGGTTGACTGTATATATCTTGATCTAAAAAAGGCTTTTGATAAGGTATCCCACAAAAGACTTAAGTGGAAGATGGAAAAATATGGAGGACTTGGGGACAAGATACTTAAATGGATGACAAGTTACTTATCAGGGAAAAAATGAAGACAGTAGTACGGGGTGTAAGCTCTGAATGGGCTGAAGTAGAGAGTGGAGTCCCACAAGGGTCTGTGTTGGCACCCCTAATGTTCCTGATATATGTAAATGATCTACCGGATGGAGTGAGAAGTTATATTAATTTGTTCGCAGATGATGCAAAAATAATGAGACAAGTAAAACCCAAGAAGATTGTCAAGGTTTACAAGAGGACTTGGATATTATTCATGAATGGAGCAATAAATGGATGATGGAATTTAATGCTGACAAATGTCATGTGTTGGAAATGGGAAGAAGTATACACAGACCTCATGCAAGCTATAACTTAGGTGGAGTGAATCTAATGTGTGTAGAAAGAGAAAAGACTTGGGGTTATAGTACAAAACAACTTGTCACCTGAGGGACATATAAACAAAATTGTAGGGGAAGGTTTGGCAATAGTTGCAAATATCAGAACTACATTTACTCACCTGAATGAAACACTGGTCAAAAAAGTAATAGAATCAATTCTGAGGCCAAAATTAGAATATGCACAGGTGGTGTGGGCGCCTCATTTGAAGAAACATATACATAAACTGGAACGGGTACAAAGAGCGGCAACGAAACTGGTGCCAGCCTTGCATGATATAGATTATCAGGAAAGATTATGTAGACTAAATCTGCCACCGTTGGAAGAGAGAAGGAGAAAAGGTGATATGATCCAACTGTTCAAGTGTGTAAATGAGATTGACAAGATTGATAGAGATGACTTTCTCGAGCTGGATATGACGAGAAGACCAAGAGATAATCATGATTTGAAATTGAGGATTCCGGGGTGTACAACTGGTATTAAAAAGTTCAGTTTCCCAGCAAGAACTGTCACTGCTTGGAATAGATTACCGGAGGGTGTAGTGAGAGCAAGAAATATCCATAGTTTTAAAGAAAAGTATGATAAATGGACTCAAGCGAACGGGACACCACGAGTGTAGCTCATTTCCCGTAGCAACTTTATAGGTAAACTCTCTCTCTCTCTCTCTCTCTCTCTCTCTCTCTCTCTCTCTCTCTCTCTCTCTCTCTCTCTCTCTCTCTCTCTCTCTTTTTTTTATTTATACCAATTTACATAGATATACAGAGTTTTGTACATTATACATTACATACTTTCATACAATATTAGGCTAAAGAAGTCACAGTTAATGCCTTCTATCCGAAAGCCTGCCTCTGTCTGTCTGTCCGTAGCAGCCACTCATTCACTGTACACTTGAACTGGTGCGTGGACCAGCAGCCCTCTACACTCACTTGCACAGCAACAAAAGCGTTCCACAAGCCGATATACATGTTGAGGAACTGCCTTTGTTGGTGCCACGTTCTGCACCTGGGCTGGAGCAGCTCCCCAGGGGCACGGATGACGGTTCTGGTGGCAATCTCGGCCTGTCGGGCAGGCTGCTGGAGTTCATGCAGGTGAGCCACCCTCTGCTGCTGCACTTTGAACATGACGGTGAGGCCCGCCACGTCCCGCCGGTGTTGGAGGGTGTGCAGTGTAGGGTGGAAGCCGAGCTCCCTCTCCCTGATGAGCCTCGCCACTCAGTCCTGAACCTTGTCCAGGAGAGCGAGATGTTTGCTGGCCGCGCCGCCCCAGGCAAGGCAGGCGTATTCCAAGGAGGAGCGGACCTGCGACTTGTAGAGCAACTCCAGTCCTTTAGCGTCCAGAAGGTATGAGATTCTCCTCAGGGATGCCAGCTTCCCTGAGGCCTCTCTGGCTAGTCGCTCCAAGTGAGTCCTGAAAGTTAACTTACGGTCGTAAGTTACCCCCAGCACCTCCACCTCCTCCCGCGGCGTCAGTGTCTCCCCGTTTAAGGCGAGGCGCAGGGCTTCACTCATCCTGGTGATGCTTAGCAGCTGGGTTTTGTGAGCAGCAGACTTAACTTGCCACTTTCTTCCCCAGGCTGCGATGCAGCTCAAGGTGGCATTGATGTCACTGGTGGTTGCAGCTTCCTCCTCCAGTCCGTAGCTGTGGGATAGTGTTATATCATCTGCAAACGCCTTCGCTGCAGGAACGAGGTGTAGCAGATCATTGATATACACATTCCACAGCAAAAGGCCGAGGCAGCTGTGGTTTTGATTCCCGCCCATTGATAATTACTTTGAGGTGCCTGGCTTTCAAGTAATTTTCTAGGAGCTGGAGGAGTGCTCCCACGCCTACAGCGCGGAGCTTGGTGATGAGTGCTGCATGCCAAACTCTGTCAAACGCAGCTTCGATATCAAGAGCCACTACTGCTGTGGCCTTGCCTCGGTCCAGGGCCTCACTCCACTTCGTGGAGAGGAGCAGGTGTAGGTCTGCCGCTGACCTCCCTTGCCTGAACCCAAACTGCCTGTTGCTCAGCAGGTGGTGGCGCTCGAGATGCTGTGTCACTCGTGAGGCCACAATTGTTTCCAGCACTTTGCTCAGCACAGGCAGCAAGGACACGGGTCTGTAATTTTTTGCCTCTACCTTGGAGTTCTTGTGAAGAGGCACCACACTGCTCCCTTTCCACATTTTAGGCCATGTGGAGGTGGCGAGGCAGTGATTGAAGAGGGAAGTGAGGGGGCGCGCCAGCTCAGCAGCACACTGGCGTAGAACGCGCGGGCTGATGTCCTGAGGCCCCACAGCTTTGTTCTCGTCCAAATTTTCGAGAATCGCTCGCACTTCCACTTCACTTGTTATCACTTTCACTAGTGTCTCTTTCACTATTTGAGGCAGCAGCGGAGAGGGTCTTTCGGGTCGGGATGCACATCTTTTCAGCGAAGTGCTTGGCCAGGAGGTCTGCCTTGTCACTTGCACTGTGGGCGAAGCTGCCGTCTGCCTGGTGGAGTGCAGGGACGGAGGTGCCCCGCGACTCACCCTGCTTGTCTTTGACAAGGCTCCACCACTGCTTGCAGCCAACCTGGCCTCCCCTTAGTTTGTTTTTCAAGTTCGCTCTCCACTGCTCTATAGCCCATGCCTGCGTGGCATTCATATGCCCTGTTGCCGCTCGGTGCCTCAGCCTGTTTCTGGCCGTCGGGTGCCTCTTGAGAGCACGCCAGGCTTTATATTTGGCATCTGACGCGGCAACACAAGCAGGACCAAACCAAGGCTGATCTAATGCCTTTGTTTTATGGATCGAGTGCAGCACCCAGCAGACCTGCATGTTGTGAAGCAGCTCGGTGAGCTGCCTCACCTGCTGGTTGGCATCGCCACACAGCACTCCTCCCCACTCCGTAGTCCTCAGTGCGGCACGAAAGGCGTCCCAGTCGGCAGCCTCCCAGCTCCAGAGGGTTCGTTCGAAGCTCTCCTCACGTGGTGTCTTGAACTGTACTCTGGTGAATACAGCCACGTGGTCTGAGGTCCCTACAAAGTCGAGTGGGAAGCACTGTACTGTGTGAGAAGGAAGATCCGTCACCACCGGGTCCAGGGATGACCCTCTCTCTCTCTCTCTCTCTCTCTCTCTCTCTCTCTCTCTCTCTCTCTCTCTCTCTCTCTCTCTCTCTCTCTCTCTCTCTCTCTCTCTCTCTCTCTCTCTCTCTCTCTCTCTCTCTCTCTCTTCATGAAGAGACTTAGGGAAGGATTATCTCATTTCCCTTCCACTCATTCATATAAATAATCTTTCTGTGTTAATGTCAGTGCAATGAAAAACAACTTACTGTACCATTAGCTTTAGTATTTGAGTTACGGTTTGATACATTGTACAGTGGAACCTCAGTTCGTGAACTTATTAGTTCTTTTCTGTTGTTCAAAATCTGAAGCATACAGAAACTTAAACTATTTTTTTTATAGGAATCATGTAAAAGGGATTGATCTGTTCCTAAAAACCCATTCATGCCTTCTTAGCCGCTTATGACGAATGATCCCTCAACACAGATGGTTGCTGTACAATATCTCCAACTCGGAAATCATTTATCCAGAAATGATGTAGTGAATTTACTTAGTGACAGAACTCTTCAGAAGATGTTTGGAGTTTAGACCATGCAGTCACCAATATAGTGAGGAAAGCCTTACAGAGTGATACAGAGAGGAGTAATCCACTTACTACCAAACTGAAGATAATCTAAACACTTAGACATTTTGCTGCTGAGAAAAGCTACTGGGAAAATACATTTATTTAGTAGTGAGGGCATTGTTGGGATTATCCCTGAGCACTGAAAACTGTTTATGTCAAGGCTTTTCAATGGGATCACATGTACCATATTCCATAGATAGAATTACTGTCTAACCCATTATGTTTCTCCTCCAAATACATGAAAAATATAGGAGATATTTATGAAGCCTTTTAAATTAATAATTAACAACAGCTTTTGCTGTGTCTTTTAGTATTTTGAAATCAAGTAACTTAAGTAGTTATGAGTTCAAAATTTTTTTTCAAAAAGAAAATTTGTTTGAAAATGGAGGCATTTGGTATCTGATTTTTTTTTTTTTTTTTTTTATGCTGGAGAACCGCCAAGAGCAACAAAAATTATATGAAAAAAAGGCCCACTGAGGTGCTGGTCCCTAAACAAGTCAAAAGGAAAAGGGACTCCTTGGCTGGTCTAGAAGTTATTTATTTTATTTTATTTTTTTATTTTTTATTTTTTTTTTCAAATCTAAATCTTGAGTGAAGAATGTATGTGTAGGTAGGTGCATGTAATTTTGTGTGAAGAAAGAGAGTTGTCTTTAGAGCACAGGCTGTGAAACACACAGGTAAACATTCAGTTCGTTAAATAGAAAATTTAGTTTGAAAAAGGAGGCACTCAGCATCTGAAGTTTCACAGTAATTACTATTATTTTGTCTAAGCTTGACTGTAATTTTATAAAGTATGCTTTATTATCTTACATACTTCATGCTCTGTTTGTGCATGCTGATACGGTTAACCAGTTCATGCTGTTTCCTTCAAAAACACGTATTGTTTATATATGGTGTAGGCCCCTGAGGAGCAACTTTTCTGACTTTTTAGATAAGAAAATAAATTCTCTCTCTCTCTCTCTCTCTCTCTCTCTCTCTCTCTCTCTCTCTCTCTCTCTCTCTCTCTCTCTCTCTCTCTCTCTCTCTCTCTCTCTGTAAATAAAGTAATAGTAGACATGAATCTTCTACCTGCAATCCTCACTAATGAAGTATTGGTCCATATTGACATGATCATGAATTATTGAAATTTGTGGTAAAGGTGGGATTCAGCAAACATAATGAAGTTGGATACAAGGAGGAATGCCTAAATTATGCCAAGGGAAGATATAAGGAGTTGAGAAATTACTTTGGAAATGTGGACTAAGAAAAGCTTAAAGGGAGATCAATGGTTTAACAAAACCTGTGACAAGGCAAAAAGGGAGAAGGAAAAGGCATGGGAAAAATACAAGAGAAATAATGAGGAAGTGGAGAGAGAATCATATAAGAATGCAAGAAATAAATATGTTCAAGTGAGAAGAAGGGCACAACAAGAATTTGAACAGAGAATAGTGGAAAATTGTGAAAGTGATCCCAAAATGTTTTATAAATTTATTAATGGTAAATTAGAGAAAAAAGAAACAGTTGTTAAATTAAAGGTTGGAGATTATATATATGAAGATACAAGTGTCATTGTTGAAAAATTGAATAAGAATTTCTGCAAAGTATTCACAGAAGAAACACAATTCAATCGACGGATGTTACCTGTGACAAGATGGATGCAAGAAATTATAGTAACAAAGAGTGACATTGCAAAAGTTTTGAGTCAATTAGATGTTAACAAGGCAATGGGACCAGATGGTGTGTCTGGAAGAATGTTAAAAGAATTTCAAGAGCAGTTGCTAGATCCAGTTTTAGATTTAACAAGAAAATCTATCAACATGGGACAGGTGCCAGTAGAATGGAAAAGGGCAAATGTAGTACCAATTTACAAAAGTGGATGTCACATGGAACCATTGAATTATAGACCTGTTTCATTGACCAGCATTATGTGTAAGATATTTGAAGAAGTGATCAAAAGCAAGTGGTGTGAGTTCTTGGAAAACGAAGAAATACTAAGTGAGAAACAGTTTGGCTTTAGAAAAGGGAAATCATGTGTATCAAATTTGCTATGTTTCTACTCAAGAGTGGTCAATATTTTACAAGAGAGGGATGGATGGGTTGATTGTGTATACCTAGACCTAAAAAAAAGCATTTGATAAAGTACCACATAAATTGATGTGGAAGTTAAGTAGTATTGGAGGTATAAGGGGAAATCTGACGGAGTGGATGAGAAATTATTTGACAGGTAGAGAAATGAGGACGGTAGTGGAGGGAGTGAAGTCAGAGTGGAGGAAGGTAACCAGTGGAATTCCCCAAGGTTCGGTGCTTGGTCCCATCATGTTCCTGATCTATATAAATGACATGCCAGAGGGAGTGAGAAGTTATATGAATATGTTTGCAGATGATGCAAAGATTATGAGGAGAGTGAGGAATATGCATGACTGTAATATACTGCAGAAGGACTTGGACAAAATATATGAATGGAGCAGGACGTGGCAAATGAAATTCAATACCAACAAAAGCTGTGTAATGAGAATGGGTAGAAGTAAATATAGACCACATAAGGACTACCAGCTGGGGGGAAGACTGTAATTGAAGTCAGTGAAGAAAAAGACTTGGGAGTGACTGTACAGAGTAATCTGTCTCCAGAAAAGCACATTGATAGAATATTTGGAAAAACGTATAGCATGCTCCAAAGTATAGGGTGGGCATTTAATTACCTTGATGGGAACATGATAAAGAAAATATTGACCACCCTGATTAGGCCACAGTTGGAATATGCATCAGTAATTTGGTCACCATACATGAAGAAACATGTCAAGAAACTGGAAAGAGTACAGAGGTTAGCAACAAGAATGATACCAGACTTTAAGGAGGTACCGTATGAGGAGAGGTTAAATAGGCTGGAATTAAGCATGTTGGAAGAAAGAAGAGTCAGAGGGGATATGATAACAATGTTCAAAATAGTACATGGAGTGGACATATTGGATAGGGAGAACCTGATCATGATGGCATCCAATAATTACCTAAGAGGACACCCTAAGAAAATACTGAAAGATTCCTGCAGGAGTGACATCAAGAAGTATAGCTTCCCGTATCGGAGCATTGATGCATGGAACAAACTGAGCGTGGATGTGGTGTGTGCGGCGAGTGTCAGTCAAATGAAGGAAAAAATGGACAAGTGTGGACAAAGAGACAGGACATAGAGAGCTACGGCTCGGGCCCTGTAATCACAAATAGGTAAATACTTGTACACACCAGACGCGGTCGAGGAAGGACGCACTGGCGCCGTTCCGACAATCAGCTGATCTTCACTACGTACCTGTTGTACAGTATTTACAGTGGCCTGGGCAGTTGTGAAATCAACTGTTAAAGAATCATGAGTAAAAAAGAGTTTCCATCAAAATGCAGACATGAGACTAGGGAAAGAATTAAAGCTGATGATGACTATGTTGATGAGGGAGAGAACGCATTCGAAGGTTTCGATATGGCAAATACTTCACTACTTAAGAGAGTGTTGACTATTGAATGTAAACTAGACAAATTGATAAAGGAGAGTATGGGAATGAAAGAGAATGAAGAACAGAAAAAAGAGTTTATAAAACTGAGAGAAAGGATAAAAAAAAGTGGAAGAAAACAAAGCTAGGCTAAGAGCGGAAAACGAAGAACTGAAAAAGGAAGTAGCTAACTACAAGAAGCAGATGGAAGAAGGTATGGCTGAGCAGGATTCTATAAAACGGGTAATCGCGAATCCGATTACTTGCCCTGTTTGATTCATAGGGTTTTGAATCCTCCACGAATCCTATGTACTCTTAACAGCCCAGGACGCCCGAGATTCTTCCTCAGACAGTGATATTGTCTGCCAGGCGCGAGATTCGATGGTGTTTGCAACGGAATCCAAGCACGAAGAGAATCCAGGATTCCCCTCCACCTATCACAGACATCACGACTCTCGCCATTTGGCTAGAATTTGCCGAGATACAGACCGTGTCTCCCATGATGATTACCAAAGATATACAGGCAACCCCCGCTTAACGAAGGGGTTACGTTCCTAAAAAACACTTCGTTACGCGATACTTCATTAAGCGAACCGATTATAACAAGTTTAACCTCTGATTTGAACTTCCATTGAGAGTAAGCAAAGCGAGAGTGCATCATAGTACAATGAAAGGTTTAATGAAAGTAAAAATTATGAAGTTAAACATTTAGGTAGTTTAATTTAAGTCATTATAATGTATACTAATGTATGTATGTACGTAACTTTATAATGTTG
The DNA here is from genome assembly GCF_017591435.1 of Portunus trituberculatus. Classification (NCBI taxonomy): domain Eukaryota; kingdom Metazoa; phylum Arthropoda; class Malacostraca; order Decapoda; family Portunidae; genus Portunus; species Portunus trituberculatus. Next base: position 4,197,021 of record NC_059268.1, on the reverse strand, counting down.
ATGATCTTAACTTTATGAAGGGAGGGAGAGTGAAACGAGAAAGACACTAACCGGCAACCTGTGGAATATAAACAAAGTGCGCATCATTGTACTGCATACAAAACTTATGTACCACATTTCCACAAGGCTTTCCATTTTATTCATTGTAGAGTCATGAGTTCAGGTGGTTCTTTTAGCTTGCAAGGAAGATACGATCTCACCAGCCTTCTTAATAGAGTCTGCTGACTTGAAAATAGTATACAGTAGATGGAGTCAAGAAGGTGGCGAGCAATGTTATTAGTTTTCTGGCCTCTCTCGCTCATGTCTGTGAATAATATCTGGCTTCACTTCGAAAGTAAGAGACTTACTGGTCTTCTTAGGAACGTTAGGCCACATTGCAGGGCGTTTTGGTGGTAAGTTGAGCTAGGGAAGACGGGCTGCTGCTGACGCTGTTATGTTTTGACTGGGGAGTGAGTGGTGCGCGTGTTGTCCACGAGAGGCTTGATCTTCATCTTGATCTTATTCTAGAAGTGTCTCAGGATTTCTCCTGAGGCAGGCCTTAGTACCAGCAGCTCCTGTTGTATTTCAAAGCCAGTCAGCTTGCATGATACAGTGGGGCTTTCAAATTTGGAAAAAATTACCAGGATAAAACTTCGTTAAAGCGAGTTTGGTGTTTGTTAAACAAGCAGATGGTAGTAAAACGAAACCTGTGTTGTACCGAAATTTTGTTTTGTGAACCATCGTTAAACAAGGGTTGCCTGTATATATATATATATATATATATATATATATATATATATATATATATATATATATATATATATATATATATATATATATATATATATATATATATATATATATATATATATATATATATATATATATATATATATATATATATATATATATATATATATATATATATATATATATATATATATATATATATATATATATATATATATATATATATATATATATATATATATATATATATATATATATATATCGCGACTTCAACTATCGTGTTTTATTGCTATCACACACCCATGAAAAGCAGCTAAAATTTCATTATTGCAACCTCAGATGCCTGCTATTGCGCGCCCAGCCATGACATCATGGGATATCTGAGCGCTCATTGGCCAAAACCGCCTTCCAGCCAAGATGAAACAGTCTCTGAGTTCGTGTCCTCCCCACTAGACAGTGATAGCCAGATTCTACCATTTTTTGTGCTCACAATGGCCATCAACCCTCCACGCCGTCCTCCAATGGATTATACAGTAATTAAAAAAAAAAAGGTAAAAATGAGGGATATTAGGAGTTAAATTTGTGGTTGCGGCCCCAATAACAATTTTCACCTTTAGTTGTTAAATTCGGCTACCGCGTTTTCGGCTATGGCGCGGCTATTTCGGCCCCAATTGGACGCGATAGCCGAGGGTTAAGTGTATATATATATATATATATATATATATATATATATATATATATATATATATATATATATATACACACACAGGTAACCCCCGTTTAATGAAGATTCACACAACGAAATTTCTCTA
>NC_059268.1:4060480-4190480 GCF_017591435.1 Portunus trituberculatus | reverse complement strand
TTGCATATTACACAGTTAGTGATACCGGTCTGTAATTTAAAAGTTCTTCCTTCCTTCTGCTCTTATATATAGGAACCACCTCAGCTCTTTTCATTCTACTGGTACTGTTCCATTTTCTATTGAGCATTTTATGATGTATATAGGACTTGCTAGTTCTTCACATTCTTTCAGTATTCTGCCTGAGACTTCATCTGTCCCATTGCCTTCTCTTCATCCAGTTCCTTCATTAACTCTTTTATTTCAATCTTGGTTACTTTAATCTCTTTCATATAGACTCTCTCTATTACCCTGTGGCTTTCAAATTTGGATTCCAGTAAAGACCTCCTGAATTTATTATTTAATAGTTCTGTCATACTTTTGGGTCTTCCATGGTTCTCTCCTTTTAACCTTTCTATTGTTTCTTTTTTAATTTTCCATTTATGAATCCAGATCAATATTGGTTGCTCCTTACATTTTTCAACAATGTCCTTTTCAAAGTTCTTTTCTTCTTCCTTCCTCACCTTAACATATTCATTTCTCGCTGCCTTGAAGTTTTTCTTATTTACTGGATTTCTATTTCTCCTACACCTTTTTCATGCTCCATCTCTTTTCTCCTTTGCCCTAGCACAGGAGTCAGGGAATATGTCCCAAAATATAGACCTAAAGAAGAAGGAAGGAAAGATTGGTTTAATGCAAGGTGTGCTAGGGCAAAGGAGAAAAGAGATATAGCATGGAAAAGGTGGAGGAGAAATAGAAATTCAGTAAATAAGAACTTCAAGGCAGCGAGAAATGAATATGTTAGGGTGAGGAAGGAAAAGGAAAAGAACTTTGAAAAGGACATTGTCGAAAAATGTAAGGAGTAACCAAAATTGTTCTACAGATTAATAAATGGAAAAATTAGGCAAAAAGAAACAATAGAAAGGTTAAAAGGAGAGAACGGGATGGTGGAAGACCCAAAAAGTATGGCAGAACTATTAAATAATAAATTCCAAGAGGTCTTTACTAAGGAATCCAAATTTGAAAGGCCACAGGGTAATAGAGAGACAGTCTATATGAAAGAGATTAAAGTAACCAAGATTGAAATAAAAGAGTTAATGAAGGAACTGTGTGAAGAGAAGGCAATGGGACTGGATGAAGTCTCAGGCAGAATACTGGAAGAATGTAGAGAAGAACTAGCAAGTCCTATATACATCATAAAATGCTCAATAGAAAATGGAACAGTACCAGTAGAATGGAAAAGAGCTGAGGTGGGTCCTACATATAAAAACGGAAGGAAGGAAGAACCTTTAAATTACAGACTGGTATCACTAACTAGTGTAATATGCAAGATGTGTGAAAATAATAAAGAAACAATGGATCGAGTTCCTTGAAGACAACAAATTAATATCAAATAGCCAATTTGGTTTTAGAAAAAGACATTCGCGTGTAACTAATTTATTGAGTTTCTATTCTAGAATAGTTGATAGAGTTCAAGAGAGAGAGGAGTGGGTTGACTGTATTTATTTGGATTTAAAAAAGGTTTTTGATAAAGTGCCACATGCAAGATTACTGTGGAAGTTAGAGGAGAAGGGTGGCTTAAAAGGAAGCATATTGAGATGGATGGAAAATTATTTGAGGGGGAGAGAAACAAGGACGGTAGTTAAAGATATGAAGTCCAAGTGGAGAGCAGTATAAAGTGGAGTGCCACAGGGGTCAGTATTGGCGCCAATACTTTTTCTCATATATATATAAACGACATGCCAGAGGGAGTGAACAGCTACATAAATCTGTTTGCAGACGATGTGAAACTGTGCAGAGTTATAAAGCAAAAAGAGGATTGTGAAATACTGCAGGAAGACTTAAACAAGATCTGAAAATGGAGTAAAAAATAAGAGATGGAAGTCAATGTGGACAAAAACCATGTCATGGAAATGGGAAAGAGTGAAAGACGACCAGTGGGAATCTATAAGATGGGAGATGGAGTAGAACTAGAAAAAGTAAAAAAGAAAAGGACTTGGGAGTGACAATGGAAGAAAACAATCAACCGGCAAGCCATATTGATAGAATTTTCAGAGACATATAATTTGCTAAGGAATATTGGATTAGCATTTCACTACATGGACAAAGAAATTATGAAGAAATTGATAAGTACTATAATAAGACCCAGATTAGAATATGCAGGAGTTGTGTGGAACCCCATAAAAAGAAACACATAAGGAAGTTGGAGACTACAAAAAATGGCTACAAGAATGGTTCCACAATTTGAAGAGATGACATATGAGGAGAGACTAAAGGCTATGGATTTACCAACCCTGGAACAGAGAAGGGAGAGAGGGGATCTGATACAAGTTTGTAAGTTGATTAACGGAATGGATCAAGTGAATAATGAGAAACTGATCTTGAGAGAAAAATATGACATTAGAAGCACAAGATAGATCGCTTAGTAACAAACTGAGGGAGGGAAGATGTCTGAGAGATGTTAAAAAATATAGTTTCCCGCAAAGATGTGTTGAGACTTGGAACAGTTTGAGTGAGGAAATGGTGTCAGCAAAGGGTGTACATAGCTTTAAAGAAAAATTGGATAAGTGTAGAAATGGAGACGGGGCCACACGAGCGTAAAGTCCAGGCCCTGTAAAACTACAACTAGGTAAATACACACACACACACACACACACACACACACACACACACACACACACACACACACACACACACACACACACACACACGCAGCAGAGGAAGGACGCGATACCTTCGCTCCCGAGAATCAGCTGATCTTCACTACCTTTGTTTGGGTTTACAGTGGCCTGGGCGATAAGTGTGGACTCATTTTTCCTTTCATGAATACAGTGTTAAATAATAATGAGTGAGAAAGATATTCCATCTAAATGCAGGTATGTGACAAGGGAAAGAATGAAAGCTGATGATGACAATGTTGGTGAGGGAGGAGGAGAATTTGAAGGCTTTGATACGGCGCAAACTTCACTATTTGATAGAGTCTTAACTATCGAACGTAAATTAGATAAATTGATAAAGGAGAGTATGGGAATGAAAGAGAATGAAGAACAGGATAAAGAGCTCCAGAAATTGAAAGAAAGGATAAAAAGAGTGGAAGAAAACGAAACTAGGCTAAGAACCGAAAATGATGAATTAAAAGTCCAAGTAGCGAACTATAAGAAATTGATGGAAGAAGGACTCGGTAAAGCCGAGAAAGAAAAAGAAAAGCTAAAAGATCTAGTTAACAAAGAAGAAGAAAGAGTACAAGACGTGATTAAAAAGAAGTACAAGCATGGAGAATCCAAGATAAGAAAGACAAGGAATCATTTCAAGAAGTATTTCAAGAACAGTTAAAAGAAAGAGATGAAAATATGACAAGCAAAATGATAGGAGTCCTCAAGAAAAAGAAAATTTAGTAAGAGAAATCATGGAAAAAAGAAGAGTGTAATTATTTTTGGACTGAAAGAAAAAATGTTAAATATAGACCAAGAAGGAAAAGACGAAATGAAATCAGTAAAAGACCTACTAAAACATCTGAATGATGAGGATAGACAGAACTTAGAAGAGGAAGTAGAAGAAATCCATAGAATGGGACCATATCAAGAAGGAATAGTGAGACCAATTAAGATATTACTAAAATCACAAGCAGCAGCAGAAGAAGTACTATATAGAAAAACGAAACTCAGAGAAACAGAAGGTTGCAAAGATATATATATAAAGAAAAATAGAAACGAGGAGGAAAGGAAGAGACACAATGAACTGGTGGCAGAAGCAAGAGAAAAAATAATGAAAGGTCAGAGGAGGAGAAGAAGGCATTTTTGGAGAATTATAGGAGACAGGATAAGGAAATGGTATATAAAAGAGAAAGAAGAGAAAAGAATGGAGCAAGTTTAACTAAAATGATAAGAACAAGAGATTAAAAATGATGTATACAAACATAGATGGGATTTTATCTAGTAAATTAGAATCAAGAGATTACATAAAGAAAGAAGAACCAGATATTGTATGCCTGGTGGAAACAAAGTTAAATGAGGCAATAAAATAGACATAGATAAAAGGTATAATATATGGAGGAGAGAGAGTGGGTAAAGGAGGAGGATGAGTCACGATGATGTTAAGGAAGGAGATAGTGGTAAATCAAGTGGAGTTTGGGGAAGGAAAATCAGAAATACTGTATGTTAAGATGCATATTAACAAAAAGGAGTTAACAATCATTGGAACATATGTGCCACCAAAACAAACTCATGGACTAACCAAGAATATAGAGACATGATAGATGACACAATAAGGAGTCTTACAAGAATCATTAAGGAAAGGAGAAAAGTGATATTAATAGGAGATTTCAACTGTAAGGAGGTAGACTGGGAAAATTATGAAAGTGGTATGGGGGAAGATGCCTGGGGAGATAGATTCCTGAACCTAATGATAGATAATTTGATGGTCCAAAGAGTAAAGGAAAACACAAGATTCAGAGGAAACGATGAGCCGGCAAGATTAGACCTAGTTTTACAAGGGATATACCAATTAACGATGATATAAGATACAAGTGCCCATTGGGAAAGAGTGACCATGTAATATTAGAGATGGATATAGAAGAAGGAAAGGAAGATAGAGATGAATCATACAAAGGAGACCGATTAAATTACAGAAAGGCTGATATTGAGAATCTCAAGAACTATTTTAAAACGTAAACTGGGAGGAGATGGAAAACTCATTAACGGTTCAAGAGAAATATAACTTATTTTTGGAAATATACAAAACTGGGGTCAGGAATATGTTCCAAATATAGACCTAAAGAAGAAGGAAAGAAAGATTGGTTTAATGCAAGATGTGCTAGGGCAAAGGAGAAACGAGATGGAGCATGGAAAAGGTGGAGAAGAAACAGAAATCCAGAAAATAAGGAAAACTTCAAAACAGCAAGAAATGAATATGCTAAGGTGAGAAAGGAAGAAGAAAAGAACTATGAAAAGGACATTGTCGAAAATGTAAGGAACAACCAAAATTGTTCTACAGATTCATAAATGGAAAAATAAGACAAAAAGAAACAATAGAAAGGTTAAAAGGAGAAAACGGAATGGTGGAAGACCCAAAAGTATGGCAGAACTGTTAAATAGTAAATTTCATGAGGTCTTTACTAAGGAATCCAAATTTGAAAGACCACAGGGTAATAGAGAGACTGTCTATATGAAAGAGATTAAAGTAACCAAGCTTGAAATAAAAAGTTGATGACGGAATTGGATGAGGAAAAGGCAATGGGACCGGATGAAGTCTCAGGCAGAATACTGAAAGAATGTAGGGAAGAACTAGCAAGTCCAATATACAACATCATAAAATGCTCAATAGAAAATGGAACAGTGCCAGTGGAGTGGAAAAGAGCTGAGGTGGTTCCCATATATAAGAGCGGAAGGAAGGAAGAACCTTTAAATTACAGGCCGGTATCACTAACTAGTGTAATATGCAAGATGTGTGAAAAAGTAATAAAGAAGCAATGGATCGAGTTTCTTGAAGACAACAAAATATTATCAAATAGCCAATTTGGTTTTAGAAAAGGTCGGTCATGTGTGACAAATTTATTGAGTTTCTACTCTAGAATAGTTGATAAAGTACAAGAGAGAGAGGATGGGTTGACTGTATTTATTTAGATCTAAAAAAGGCTTTTGATAAAGTGCCACATGAAAGATTACTATGGAAGTTAGAGGAGAAGGGTGGCTTAAAAGGAAGCACATTGAGATGGATGAAGAATTATTTAATGGGAAGAGAAATAAGGACGATAGTTAAAGATATGAAGTCCAAGTGGAGAACAGTAGACAGCGGAGTGCCACAGGGTCAGTATTAGCACCAATACTTTTCTCGTATATATAAATGACATGCCAGAGGAGTGAACAGCTACATAAATCTGTTTATGGACGATGCAAAACTGTGCAGAGTCATTAAACAAAAGAGGATTGTGAAATACTACAGGAAGACTTAAACAAGATCTGGAAATGGAGCAAAAAATGGGAGATGGAATTCAATGTGGACAAAAGCCATGTCATGGAAATGGGAAAAGTGAAAGACGACCAGTGGGAATCTATAAGATGGGAAATGGAGTAGAACTAGAAAAAGTAAAAAGGAAAAGGACTTGGGAGTGACAATGGAAGAAAATAATCAACTGGTTAGCCATATTGATAGAATTTTCAGAGAGACGATAATTTGCTAAGGAATATTGGAGTAGCATTTCACTATATGGACAAGGAAATGATGAAGAAATTGATAAGTACTAAAATAAGACCTAGATTGGAATATGCAGGAGTTGTGTGGACTCCCATAAAAAGAAACACATAAGAAAATTAGAGAGACTACAAAAATGGCTACAAGAATGGTTCCAGAATTTAAAGGGATGGCATATGAGGAGAGACTAAAGGCAATGGATCTACCAACCTTGGAGCAGAGAAGAGAGAGAGGATCTGATACAAGTTTATAAATTGATTAACGGAATGGATGAAGTGGATAATGAGAAACTGATCCTGAGAGAAGAATATGACTTTAGAAGCACAAGATCGCATAGTAAGAAACTAAGGAAGGACGATGTCTGAGAGATGTTAAAAATTTAGTTTCCCAAAGATGTGTTGAGACTTGGAACAGTTTGAGTGAGGAAGTGGTATCAGCAAAGAGTGTACATAGTTTTAAAGAAAAATTGGATAAGTGTAGATATGGAGACGGGACCACACGAGCATAAAGCCCAGGCCCTGTAAAACTACAACTAGGTAAATACAACTAGGTAAATACATACACACACACACACACACACACACACACACACACACACACACACACACACACACACACACACACACACAATGGAATGGACCAAGTGAATAATGTGAAACTGATCCTGAGAGAAGAATATGACATCCGAAGCACAAGATCGCATAGTAAAATGCTGAGAAAAGGAAGATGTTTGAGAGATATTAAATAATATAGTTTCCCGCAGAGATGTATTGAGACGTGGAACAGTTTAAATGAAGAAGTAGTGTCTGCAACGAGTGTGCATACTTTTAAAAGTAAGATTGGATGAGTGTAGATATGGAGACGGGGCCACACGAGCATAAAGCCCAGGCCCTGTTAAACTACAACTAGTAAATACACACACACACACACACACACACACACACACACACACACACACACACACACACACACACACACACACACACACACACACACACAAGAAACTAGAGAAAGTACAGAGGGCTGCAACAAAAATGGTGCCTGACTTAAGAGGTTTGATTTATGAAGACAGACTGAAAAGAATGCAACTTCCAACCCTGGAAAACAGAAGAGAAAGGGGAGACCTGATAGCAATATACAGAGTGATGATTGGCATGGAAAAAATGGATAGGAAGATCTGTGTATGTGGAATGAAAGAATGTCGAGAGGGCATGGGAAAAAACTAAAATGGCCACTTATAGGAGAGATGTGAAAAATATAGCTTCCTCATAGAAGGGTGGAAACATGGAATAGTTTAGACGTGGAAGTGGTCAACGCAAGGAATATTCATGATTTTAAGAAAAAGCTGGACATTAATAGATATGGAGACGGGACAACACGAGCATAGCTCTTTTCCCGTATGTTACAATTAGGTAAATACAATTAGGTAAATACACACACACACACACACACACACACACACACACACACACACACGGCCCGGTAGCTCAGTGGTTAGAGCGCTGGCTTCACAAGCCAGATGTCCGGGGTTCGATTCCCTGGCCGGGTGGAGATATTTGGGTGTGTCTCCTTTCACGTGTAGCCCCTGTTCATCTAGCAGTGAGTAGGTACGGGATGTAAATCGAGGAGTTGTGTTGTGACCTTGTTGTCCCGGTGTGTGGTGTGTGCTTGGTCTCAGACCTATCCCAAGATCGAAATAATGAGTTCTGAGCTCGTTCCGTAGGGTAACGTCTGGCTGTCTCGTCAGAGACTGCAGCAGATCAAACAGTGAATTACACACAAAGAAGTACGAGCATGGAGAGTCCAAGATAAGAAAGATAAGGCTGAATTTCAGGAGGTGATTCAAGAACAACTAAAAGAAAAAGAAGAAAATATGACAAACAAAATGATAGGAGTCCTCAAGACAAAAGAAAATCTAGTTAGAGAAATTGCAGAAAAAAAGAAGAGTGTAGTCGTATTTGGAATAAAAGAAAAAAAATATAAAATATAGACCAAAAAGAGAAAAAGAAGAAATGAAATCAGTCAAAGACCTACTGAAGAATCTAAACGACGAAGATAGGCAGAACTTGGAAGAGGAAGTAGAAGAAATAAACAGAATGGGACCATGTCAAGAAGGAAAAACGAGACCAATTAAAATGCTACTAAAATCACAAGCAGCAACAGAAGAAATATTATGTACAAGAACAAAACTTAGAGAAACAGAAGTTGCAAGGATATCTATATAAAGAAAAATAGAAATGAGGAAGAAAGGAAGAGATACAATGAACTGGCAGCAGCAGTAAGTGAAAAGAATAATGAAAGGTCAGAAGAGGAGAAGAAGGCATTTTTTTGGAGAATTCCAGGAGACAGGATAAGGAAATGGTATATAAACGAGAAGGAAGAGAAAAAAGGGGAACAAGTTTAACTAAAAATGATAAAGGCAAAAGACTAAAAATGATGTATACGAATATAGACGGGGTTTTATCAAGTAAACTAGAATTAAGAGATTACGTAAATAAAGAACATCCAGATATTGTATGCCTGGCTGAAACAAAACTATATAAGGCAATCAAAATAGACTTGGATAATTGGTATAATGTATGGAGAAGAGACAGAGTGGGTAAAGGAGGAGGAGGAGTCATGATTATGTTAAGGAAGGAGATAGTGATAAACCAAGTGGAATGTGGGGTAGAAAAAGCAGAAGCATTATATGTTAAGATGCATATTAATAAAAAAGAGTTAACAATCATTGTAACATGTACCACCAAAAACAAATTCATGGACCAATCAAGAATATAAAGACATGATAGATGAAACAATAAGGAGTCTAACGAGAATCGTTAAAGAAAGGAAAAAAGTTATGTTAATAGGAGATTTCAACTGTAAAGAAGTGGACTGGGAAAATTATGAAAGTGGTATGTGGGAAGAAGCCTGGGGAGAAAGATTCGTGAACCTAATGATAGACAATATGATGGACAGAGAGTAAAGGAATGCACAAGATTCAGAGGAAACGACGAGCCGGCGAGATTGGACCTAGATTTTACAAGGGGTATACAAATGAATGATGATATAAGATATAAGTGCCCATTGGGAAAGAGTGACCATGTAATATTAGAAATAGATATAGAAGAGGGAAAGGAAGATAGAGACGATTCATACAAAGGAGACCAATTAAATTACAGAAAGGCTGATATTGAGAATCTCAAGAACTATTTTAAAAACTTAAACTGAGAGGAGATGGAAAACTCAGAGATGATGCAAGAGAAATATAACTTATTTTTGGAAATATACCAAACAGGAGTCAGGGAACATGTCCCGAAATATAGACCTAAAGAAGAAGGAAAGAAAGATTGGTTTAATGCAAGGTGTGTTAGGGCAAAGGAGAAAAGAGATGAAGCATGGAAAATCCATTAAATCCATTAAATAAGGAAAACTTCAAGGCAGCGAGAAATGAATATGTTAAGGTGAGGAAGGAAGACGAAAGAACTTTGAAAAGGACATTGTAAAAAATGTAAGGAGCGACCAAAATTGTTCTGTAGATTCATAAATGGAAAAATCAGGCAAAGAGAAACAATAGAAAGGTTAAAAGGAGAGAACGGGATGGTGGAAGACCCAAAAAGTATGGCAGAACTATTAAATAATAAATTCCAGAAGGTCTTTACTAAGAAATCCAAATTTGAAAGGCCACAGGGTAATAGAGAGACAATCTATAGGAAAGAGATTAAAGTAACCAAGCTTGAAATAAAAGAGTTAATGAAGGAACTGGATGAAGAGAAGGCAATGGGACCGGATGAAGTCTCAGGCAGAATACTGAAAGAATGTAGGGAAGAACTAGCAAGTCCTATATACAACATCATAAAATGCTCAATAGAAAATGGAACAGTACCAGTAGAATGGAAAAGAGCTGAGGTGGTTCCCATATATAAGAGCGGAAGGAAGGAAGAACCTTTAAATTACAGACCGGTATCACTAACTAGTGTAATATGCAAGATGTGTGAAAGAATAATAAAGAAACAATGGATTGAGTTCCTTGTAGACAACAAATTAATATCAAATAGCCAATTTGGTTTTAGAAAAAGACAGTCGTGTGTAACTAATTTATTGAGTTTCTATTCTAGAATAGTTGATAGAGTACAAGAGAGAGAGGGATGGGTTGATTGTATTTATTTGTATTTAAAAAAGGCGTTTGACAAAGTGCCACATGCAAGATTACTATGGAAGTTAGAGAAGGGTTGCTTAAAAGGAAGCACATTGAGATGGATAGAAAATTATTTGAGGGGGAGAGAAATAAGGACGGTAGTTAAAGATATGAAGTCCAAGTGGAGAGCAGTAGAAAGCGGAGTGCCACAGGGGTCAGTATTGGCACCAATACTTTTCCTTATTTATATTAACGACATGCCAGAAGGAGTGAACAGCTACATAAATCTGTTTGCAGATGATACGAAACTGTGCAGAGTTATAAAGCAAAAGAGGATTGTGAAATACTGCAAGAAGACCTAAATAAGATCTGGGAATGGAGTAAAAGTGGAAATGGAATTCAATGTGAACAAAAGCCATGTCATGGAAATGGGAAAGAGTGAAAGATGACGTGTGGGAATCTATAAGATGGGAGATGGAGTAGAACTGGAGAAAGTTAAAAAGGAAAAGGACTTAGGAGTGACGATGGAAGAAAACAATAAACCAGTAAGCCATATTGATAGAATTTTTAGAGAAACATATAATTTGCTAAGGAATATTGGAATAGCATTTCACTACATGGACAAAGAAATGATGAAGAAATTGATAAGTACTATAATAAGACCCAGATTGGAATATGCAGGAGTAGTGTGGACCCCTCATAAAAAGAAACACATAAGGAAATTGGTGAAACTACAAAAAATGGCTACAAGAATGATTCCAGAATTTGAAGGGATGGCATATGAGGAGAGACTAAAGGGTATGGATCTACCAACCCTGGAACAAAGAAGGGAGAGAGGAGACCTGATATAAGTTTATAAATTGATCAACGGAATGGACCAAGTGGATAATGAGAAACTGATCCTGAGAGAAGAATATGACATCCGAAGCACAAGATCGCATAGTAAAAAGCTGAGAAAAGGAAGATGTCTGAGAGATGTTAAAAAATATAGTTTCCTGCAAAGATGTATTGAGACGTGGAACAGTTTAAATGAAGAAGGAGTGTCTGTAACGCGTGTGCGTACTTTTAAAGTAAGATTGGATAAGTGTAGATATGGAGACGGGGCCACACGAGCATAAAGCCCAGTCCCTGTAAAACTACAACTAGATAAATACAACCAGGTAAATACACACACACACACACACACACACACACACACACACACACACACACACACACACACACACACACACACACACACACACACACACACACACACACACTGTTCATCATGACTTGTTATAGCCTGTGTATATCAGTGGAGTTGTACTGGTTGATGATGGTGAAGACAATAGTAATTGTGATACGGTAAAGTCTGTGTACTGTCATTTATTAGTCTATAATCAACTTTTGTATTGCATTGAAGCCAGCTACTTATTTTTCTTTTCTTTATGTGCTATGAATAAATTTTTTAATTTTCAGGTTTATGAAGGGAAGGTAACAAACATCTTAAACTTTGGATGTTTTGTTCAACTAGAAGGGCTACGGAGGAGGCTGGAAGGCCTTGTGCACATTTCACAGCTACGGAGAGAAGGACGTGTCACCAATGTATCAGATGTTGTCGTTCGAGGACAAAAAGTTAAGGTTTGTAGCTTATGTGGTACTTTTTGTTTAAAAAAAAAAAAAACTAAGGAAATAGTATCTACAAAATTATTTGTTTATTTAGCTAGCTTATATTGCGGCTTATAATTTGATATGGCACATTAGTCTACTTGTAGAATTTGATCTCAAAATGCTGTACTATAGGTTTACATTGCAGATAAGTGAATCTGCCTAAACTATTACAGGTTTACCTCACTATTCGATGCCCCATTATTCAATATTTCATTTTCCATTGTCCCCGGTTTTTATCTGATTTTTAACTGATCACCAGAATATAAACAAACCAAACTGACTGCTATTGCATCGACACCCATGCCAGAGCCACCACCCATCAAAACTCATTATCACTATAAGTAGGGATAATTAGTGAACAGGATACTGCTCTTTTTTTTCTGCTTGTCTTTTGTCTTTTCCTCTACAGGAATTGCTGATCCAAGGTTCAAGGTTCTAGCATAGCATTTGCAGTGGCACTTGATAGAATTATTGTTTCTTCCTTGATTTACTACAATTGGTTCTTTCATTTAATTTTTTTAATTTTCCTTTCTTTGGCCACAGATGATTATGCACTATTTTTTTAATAACCTTTTGTCTGAAAGGTGGAAAGTGATCTCAAGCCACCTGTGGCATCAAAATTAAAATCAAGATCAGTCTTTTTGGTTGTGTTTAGCCACAATTGTGTGCATTTTTTTGCTAAAAATTCATTCATTGTTGGATATTATGAGTGATAAACATGATGGCTTTCAAGCGGCCTGCAACACCTAGTGCTGGTGAATTGTAGGCCAAAAGACCAAGGAAAAGCTTATCTTAGAGAAAAGCTTAAAATTGCTAATGCCATGAGGGAGCTAGAGAGCCAACTTCATCAACAGAATCCTGTAGTTGCCCCACTCCACTGTCTCTGCTGTCATTAAACAAGTAGTAAATGTGAAGAAAGGAGGTGAGACACCTTCTACATTAATGGTAATGATGCTAACAATGAATAGGGAACCAATAATAGAGGAAATGGTAAGACTTAAGGCTGTGGATTGATGACCAGACTCACAGCCAATTAGCACCTACTAACTTAAGTGAAGCTCATTTTTCTTCACTTGCCCGTGAATATTGGCTTGAAGGGGATATCACTGAATAAAGAAAATAATAAGCCTATACTCGTAACACTACCTCTGTCGGTAGTGCAGAAAAGTGTTCCCTATCTCTCATGACAAGTTGGGCTTAGATTACTCTCCCCATTAAATTAAATCCTTTTGAACCTTAAGTTCACTATTCCATTGTTCATTATTCTGTATAGTTTTCAGGAATATAATCCAGTCACAAAATGAGGGAAACCTGTACTTAGCCTGTGCCAATGGTGGCCTTAGTCACTAAGTACAGTGGTGCCTCACAATAAAAGACCTCGCAGCAACAGATTTAGTTTTTCTCCCGTGAATCCGTAGTTCTTGAGTGGCTGCACAGATGAATACACATGACATGATAAACAAGCTAAAAAGGCATGCTAAATACCATTGTAACTCATTTTGTTTGTCTGCGATTTACAATACTTGTAATTAGGGGGAAAGTGGCAATTGCTTGCCTGTGGGGATCACTGGAGTGATAATCATGATGATTTGTGGTCCCTATCTGGTTGGACCCACAGCCTGCCTAAGTGAAATGCTAGCTATGCATTTCTGTTTGAATGTTGTTGGGCAAGCAAGGATAATGACACTGCCACACACAGAGAGAGAGAGAGAGAGAGAGAGAGAGAGAGAGAGAGAGAGAGAGAGAAGTGTGGAGGAAGGACGTGCAGGTGACTGCTCTGCTATTTATTGTGGCAGAGTGATATCTATGGCTGTGTGAACGTGGTTGAATGAAAGAGCTAGTGTTACAATATGTGTTATAGAAAATTTATATCACTTGTAATCCACATTGCCTATTATAAAGTTTTTTTTTAAATGACAAGTGTATACAAGGCACAGTGACCTTGGCTGACAGTGACTGGCCACTTGCTTTGCTTGGTAACCCCACAACTGCACCCTTCCAGTGTTGCCATCTCTCTCTCTCTCTCTCTCTCTCTCTCTCTCTCTCTCTCTCTCTCTCTCTCTCTCTCTCTCTCTCTCTCTCTCTCTCTCTCTCTCTCTCTCTCTCTCTCTCTCTCATCATCTCATCCTCCTCCTCCTCTCTCTCTCTCTCTCTCTCTCTCTCTCTCTCTCTCTCTCTCTCTCTCTCTCTCTCTCTCTCTCTCTCTCTCTCTCTCTCTCTCTCTCTCTCTCTCTCTCTCTCTCTCCTCATCATCATCATCCTCCTCCTCCTCTCTCCTCCTCCTCCTCCTCCTCCTCCTCTTCTCTTCCTCTTCCTCCTCCTCCTCCTCCTCCTCCTCCTCCTCCTCCTCCTCCTCCTCCTCCTCCTCCTCCTCCTCCTCCTCCTCCTCCTCCTCCTCCTCCTCCTCCTCCTCCTCCTCCTCCTCTCTCTCTCTCTCTCTCTCTCTCTCTCTCTCTCTCTCTCTCTCTCTCTCTCTCTCTCTCTCTCTCTCTCTCTCTCTCTCTCTCTCTCTCTCTCTCTCTTTCATTGGGTGAATAATTAGTACCTCAACATGGTTGTTGTTGGGGAGACCACACACCGGCAGAAAGAGAGACTCAGTGGGATTCCTGGGTACAGACTTGCCCATTAGTGTGCAGTGTGAGGGCACAAGGCTGATCCAAGCAAAGATCTGCACTGCACTGAGGAAGGATGTTCCAACCTCTGCCACAAAAGCTGCCTGGATGTTGTAGTTGAGTATAACTGTGACAACACCACCACTTCTTCATGATTGCTTAGGTCTCAACAACCATGTGACCTACACAAATCAAGACCTGACTAACACCCTACTCTTGGACCCCGCCCAGCCTCTTCTTGACCCCACAGAGAGGGAAGACAGACAATCTCCCTAATGAGGAATTTATAACGTTGGTGGTGACCTTGAGATGGGAGCTTGTCACCAGCAAAGTCAACATCAGGATATATAGTGACGTTATTGATGAGCTGCCTGAAAAGCGCAGTGTGTTAGTTGAGGTGCTCTCATTGGTGGACATGTTGCTTGCCCTTGGGAAAGATGGCAGGCACATTTCCTGTATTGCAAAGCAGGACAAAATAGACAGTGACTGGGATGATCACATACTCGTAAGAGTGAATGAGTGGTGGACATCATTGGTAGACCAGGTAAACCAGGCCGAACCTAAAGTGAGTAAGAACTGTGTCTTACCTGACTCTCTCACGGACTTTTTTGCCTGACACACTGCTGCCAATCACACCCCTGTCTCCACTTGGCCAACCTTCTTCCTCACCTCCCCCCTCAACCACTACCTGAGCACACCCAGCCACTTCAATCCCAACCTACTAACCCACCTCACCCTCGGTTTGACTGTGAGCTGCTCCTACTACCTGAAGCAGAGAGGAGAAACCCAACCATGTCTAGTCTCAGGCTGGGAGCACACAGCCACCTCAACAACAATCAAGCCGGAGATGGCCTGCAAGACTTAGTGGTAGGTCTGCAAATGAAAGCGTGGGCATCACAGAGGAAATGAGGTCAAGTCAGGTTAGGTGTTCCAGTTGCCATTGGCAGGGCCACTCTAGAGAGGAGTGTCCTAAGAGGCTCACTTGTGAATACTGTCAAGGATACTTCCATAGCACACAAACCTGCAGGGAGTGGCTGGCAGACAGGAGACAATAGGACTTGATTGAAGTAGTCTGGTTAAGTAATCAGGAGACATTGGTGGCAATTAGAAGTGCTTCCTGGCAACATCCTTCATCCACCTCCTAGGGAGCCCCAACAACTTTGCTCCAAGCACCTCATGCCCACCTTCCTCCCCAGGATGTAAGATGCTCACTCCTATTTACACCACACAGCTATGGCAATGTATTCCAACAGCAGATGACATGGATGTGGCGGTCCTTGGCGGCCTGAATCCACCAGCGATAAATATCGCCTTCATTTCCCTACTGGCTACATTTGACTTGCACAATCATGTCACCTTCCCCACTCATTGCACTGGCTCCTCTCTTGACCCCTAAGTGATAGACTTCCGCCCCCTTGAAGTGCACTCTTAGTTACTGTGTCCCATTTCCAGCTCAGATCACAAGGCAGTCATCAGCAGGATACCGCTGCAGAGGCCCCAGGATAAGAGTGCCACCTACACTCTCTGGCAATGGAAGAAGGCTGACTGGCCAGGATTTTGATGTGGAACAAAAGTTAGAAGGAATTCAGAAGTAATTTTGGAAACACACCAGTTTATATAGTAAACAGAGGGAGAGAAAGAAAGACAAGAGACAAAGAGTAAGGAGATGGAGCGCCATTAGAGAAAGAATGTAAGCCCGTGACCTATGGGGAGGTGACAGTAGTGTAAAGGTAGTCTACTCTGACTCTGACAATCCCTTGTCTACCTCCCCTCCTTTGTCATCTCAGCAATGCCCTTCAGAGAGTCATTAAATGTTTGTTGAAGATGCCACTGGACCACTTGGACATTGGCAATTATACTAAATGGAAAGCTATATCTTTAATTCATCTATTCTTGGTGAGACAAACTTTATTACTGTATTTTTCATAAATAATAATGATCTTTTTTATTTCAACATTGATTGTAGAATAAGACAGCTTAAATTATGAATTTTTTTTTTTTGCATTATTTAAAGAAAATAAACTACCAAAAAAAAAAGGGCAAGGTCATGTTTAAGGATCTCATAAACAAACTACTCTCAGTAACAATCAATTTGCAGTAATGGGCAGCCCCTCACCCCCGAAGTATATCCTATCGCAAGTCACCACTGACTTTTTATCTACAGTAAAATAGATAAAACAATTCAACAGATTGAAAACACCACTGACTTCAAGCATTTCAACATAACAAGCATTCAGTTTTTACTTTTCTGTACTCACCTGTTTCACCACTATATCAGCCTCCCAAGATGTGAACACACTGTGTTTCATCTTGAGAAACTGAAGGACTTGACATGTATCCAGGAGTATGCAGTTAGTCTCAAACGGTTTGGAGTGCTCAACACCCTTGTGGACCTTGTAGAGCTATGGGATACCTTCAAACATGAGACTCTTGAGGCTGCCAAGGAGGACGTTGGGGATTACCCAAGGTCACGGAGTTGCTTTGCCTTGGTAGAGACGCTGGACAGTATTGAGGAGAGTTGCGCTGCCAGACTTGCTGAGAACTGCAACTAATACAGGGCTCTTTCACGTAGGACTAGAGCTCTCCTGAGGAGAGACAAGGAGAGATATGTCAGGAGTCTTTCTGAGGATGTAGAGTGTCATTTAAATGCTAATGACCTCCGACTTGCCTATCGAGTCCTGAAGAAATTGCTCCAAGTCTACATCTCAGGCGAGTGCTATCCAAACAGCAAGTGGTTTTTTGTATTGGATGCAGATGGGCAGATGGCTTGTTGGGCTGAGTACTTTGAGCAGCTGTTCATGGTAGATCCTCCAAGCGGACAGCTCCAAACTGCAGGGTTACAGATGCTGGATGCTGATCCACCCATTGATGAAACTGCATCCTCCATTGATGTGAAAGAGGCTGTGGCAAAGTTGAAGGGTGGAAAGGCAGCTGGCATCTGCAACATAAGTGTAGAGCTGCTCAAAGCGAAGGGTGAGGCCATGGGTTGCATGCTGTCTTGACTGCTATATGGCATTCAGGTACCATTCCCCCTGACTGGAAAAAGGAGTTGGTCATTCCTATCTGGAAGGGGAAAGGGGACTGTCAGGACTGCAACAACTACCACGGTATATCACTGGTCAGTGTACCAGGCAAGGTGCTTGCCCATTTGCTGTTGATACATATCTGCAGTCACCTGCTGAAACACCAGAGACCTGGACAGTCTGGGTTCACACTCGGTAACTCAACAACTGACCAGATCCTAGCGTTTCATGTACTGGTGAAGTGCTGACGTGAGTTTCAACAAGGGATACTTGCAGTCTATCTCAGTCTCAAGAAGTCATTTGATTCAGTGCATCGAGAGACACTCTCAGATCTTCTGCATCTCCGTAGGATTCCTGCAAGGATTATTGGTCTATTAACTGGCCTCTACTCTGGGACTGTGAGTGCTGTGAAGTGTGGAGGGAGCTTGTCCAGCTTTTTCCCTGTGAATATGGGAGTGAGGCAGGGATGTGTGCTTGCTCCATCACTTTTCAACATTTGCATGGACTGGGTACAAGGCAGAGTTGTAGACCAAAGTCATTGTGGAGCATCTGTTGGCAATATTGGGATTACTGATCTTGTTTTTGCCAATACTGTAGCATTAGACATATCAAAAGCTTTTGATAAGAGTCTGGCATAAAGCTTTGATTTCAAAATTGCCCTCCTACAGCTTCTATCCTCCTCTCTTCCAACCATTCTATTGGTGCTGTGGTAGATGACCACTGTTCTTCTCCTAAATCTATTAATAGTGGTGTTCCTCAGGGTTCTGTCCTGTCACCCACTTTCTTTCTATTATTCATTAATGATCTTACCCAAACTTCTAGCCCTATCCACTCTTACGCTAATGATGCCACCCTACATCTTTCCACGTCCTTTCAGAGACGACCAACCCTTCAGGAAGTCAACAGATCATGTAGGGACACCACAGAACGCCTGACTTCCGATCTTTCTTTGATTTCCGATTTGGGCAGAAAAATCTAGTAGTTTTCAATGCCTCAAAAACTTAATTCCTCTATCTATCAACTCGACACAACTTTCCAAACAACTATCCCCTCTTCTTCAATGACACTCAACTGTCTCCCTCTTCCACACTGAATATCCTCGGTCTGTCCTTTACTCAAAATCTTTATTGGAAACTTCACATTTCATCTCTTGCTAAAACAGCTTCTATGAAGTTAGGTGTTCTGAGGCGTCTCTGCCAGTTTTTCTTGCCTCTCCAACTGCTTACTCTATATAAGAGCCTTATCTGCCCCTGTATGGAGTACTCTTCACATGTTTTTTTTGGGGGGGTTGTTCCAGTCACACAGTTTTACTAGATAGGGTGGAATCAAAAGCTTTTTGTCTCATCAACTCCCCTCTTCTGACTAACTATCTTTAGTTTCTTTCTCACTGCTGAAATGTTACATCTCTTTCTATCTTTTATCGTTATTTTCTTGCTAACTGTTCTACTGATCTTGCTAACTGCATGCCTCCCCTCCTCCTGCAGCCTCGCTGCATAAGGCTTTCTTCTTCCTCTCATCCCTAATCTGTCCAATTCTCTAACGTAAGAGTTAACCAGTACTCTCAATCATTCATACCTTTAACTGGTAAACTCTGGAACTCATTCCTTGCATCTGTATTTCCGACTTCCTACGACTTGTCTTCTTTTAAGAGGGAGGTATCGAGGCATTTGCTCCCTAATATTGACTGACGTTTTTCTCTTTGTAGAGAACCAGCACTCAAGTGGGTATTTTTTTAATCTTTTCTTTTTTTTTTGCCCTTGGCTGGTTCTCTTCCCTTCATAAAAAAAAAATCTTTGCTGAGTCACTGGAGATTCTGGTAATGGCCCTAAAGACACTACTCAAGGAGGCAAGGCCCTTGGGACTCCAGGTTTCCTTGCCTAAGACCAAGCTTCAGGTGTTTGGAGGCTTACTGGATAAAACAGTACAGTCCGTCCATGCATGTGGTGAGGACATTGAGGGCTTGGAAAACTTCACATACCTTGGTAGTGTAGTGCGTAATGACAGTGGGTTGAGCCAGGAAGTTGTACGGTGGATTGGTCTTGCCCACAGTGTTATGGACTCACTCAACACAAGTATTTGGCGTTGTCGGTACCTGTGCAGATGGACGAAGATTCAGATCTTCAGGTTGCTGGTGATCCCTGTCTTACTCTGTGGTTTTGAGACATGGATGCTAAACACCAATCTGAAGAGGCACATTGATGTCTTTGGTGCTGGATGCTTTTGCAGGATAATGGGGTACCACTGATATGACTTTGTGTCAAATCAACAATTGCTCCATGAGACTGATTTGAGGCTGATTACCAGCTTAGTCTGTCAATGCCAACTGCAACTATATGGGCATGTGGCACACTACCCAGAAGCCAATCCTGTATATCGGGTTGTCTCCAAAAGGGATAACCCAGCATGGAGGAGGCCAAGGGGATGTCCACAGAACTCATGGCTGTGGCAAGTTGATGCTTCTTGCTGAGAGTTACTTGGCACAGGAAGGGAGTTTGTATTGAGACTTGTGAGGCATGACTGCCTGTAATGGTACCATAGGGTAAGCGAGGCAATATGCCCCCTGGTGTATGGACCCCATGATTGATTGATTGATCTCTTCCATCTGTCCTTCAAAAATGGTTGTTCCATTTCCTTCAGTCTTTTTTCATATTGAAGATCCTTTATTTCTGGCACCATCTTTGTAGCAGTCCTTTGGATTCTTTCCATTTTCTTGATCTCCCATTGCTGCATATTCTAATCTAGGTCTTATCATAGTGGTTGTGATCTTTTTCATCATACTCTTGTCCTTGTAGTGAAATGCCACCATGATGTTAGTGTCCTGTATGTTGAAGCAAATAACCCATTTATATGTCTTTCTGGAGTCAGGTTGTCTTTTATAATCATTCCCAGTTTTTTTTCTTCACTCCTTTTCATTATAATCTCTTCTCCCATTTTGTAGTCCAACATATAAAGGTCTTTTCTTACCCATTTCCATTACATGGCATTTTGTAGTATTAAGATATAATTTCCACTCTTGGCTCCACTTCCAGATCTTGTTAATATCTTCCTACAATTCCCTACAGTCTTTAATGTTCCTTACTACTCTCAAAAATTTTGCATCATCCACAAATAAATTTATGTAGCTACTCAGACCCTCTTGCATGTCGTTAATATATATATAGTGGATCCTCATGATTCGACCGTTCACAGTTCAAATTATTGCCAATTTGAATTCATTTAATTAATACCCTCAAGGCTCAACCGACTGACTCGCCAATTCGACATTCATATCTCGTGTGCCACCCACCCAGTCAGTTCCGCCCGCCCCAAATTCGCCGTAAATTCATGTAAGGGGTTATCACACTGGCCTATGATACACGGAACGAGGAACATCCACTCCAGATAGCTGGAACTTTCCCGGGATTAGTGGAGCAAAGTTGGGATGGTTTCATATCCATTCCGGTTCTTTGTATGCCGTCCCAATGAAAAAAAAATAAACATAAGCTATGTAATAAAACGCTATCATTCAAACTAAAAAGAACGTGCCTGAATTTTTCATATATTGAATATTGAATATTTCTTCAGTCTTGAAAGATGAAATATATGTTTATCATGTCGATAGTTTGGGTTCATATCAACTCCAAAAGTTGCTGATGCGCAGCTCTTGGTTCTTCCCTAGTTTCCTTTTCTTCCTTTTCTTCAATAACTGGAAGTGCAAGTGCAATGGCAGCACAAAGCACAGGTTGAGATATAAGCAGCATGGTTTTGTTCAGGTTTGCATTGATTAGACTTGGTCTTGGTTGCTGGGCCGTTTGCCTAGCATAGGAAAAACGCAGCCAGCTTGTGTGTGATAATGTTCCTGGTTTCGCACCAAGAACCATGGCCCGCGTTCTGTGTATCATAAGCCAGTGTGATACCCCGTTAAAATGACGCCACCCTGTGCGATATAAATGAAGCCTTTAATAGTACTGATTTACTCTAAATTAGTGTTTTTTAGAGGTTATAGTGATGTTTTTTGGGGGGTCTAGGCTGGAGGTTGGTCTCTATCCCCCGTAATTCTTAAGTATCTTATGGGAAAAATTGCTTCACGATTCGAATAAACGCTGATTCGACCAATGAAAAACTGCCCTAACCCTGTCGAATTGCAAGGATCCCCTGTACTTGGAACATAATTGGTGCCAGCACTGAACCCTGTGGTATGCCATCAGTGATTGTGCTCCAACTTGATGGGGTGTCTCTTATCATTGTCCTCATTTCCCTATCTGTTAAGTAGTCTGTCATCCATTATATGTGCATTTACCTAGTTGTATTTACCTAGTTGTATTGTACAGGGTTCGAGCGAGGCTCATAGTGTCCTGCCTCCATGCCTCCATTTATCCAATTTTTCCTTAAGTTATGCACATTATGTGCTGTAACAACTTCATTATTCAATGCATTCCACTTTTTCCACCATTCTGTGTGGAAAACTGTATTTTCCAATATCCTTTACACATTGCCTCATCCTGATTTCCTTTACATGATCTCTTGTCCTTCCATCCTCTTCTGTCAACAGCACTATATCATCTTTGTCTATCTTTTCAAAGCCATTGACTATCTTGTACATTGTTATTAGATTTCCTTCTTCTCTTCTACCTTGTAAGGTGGGTAGTCTCATTTCCTTTAGCCGCACTTCATATTTTAGGTCCTTTAGTTCCGGCACCATCTTTGCGGCAATCTTCTGTATCCATTCTAATCTTCTTGTATCTTTTATAGAGCTCGGAGACCACACCACTGCTGCATATTCCAGCTTTGGACATATCATGCTTGTGATGATTTTTTTCATCATATCTTTGTCCATAAATTGAAATGCCATTCATATATTAGTCAACATTTTATATGATATACCAAATATCTTGCTTATATGTTTTTCAGGGTTCAGATTTTCCTATATAAGCACTCCCAGATCTTTTTCCTCTTTAGTCTTTGTTATTTGTTCCTCTCCAATCAAATAGTCCCATACTGGTCTTCTTTTGCTTTTTCCTAGTTCCATTACATGACATTTCTTGGTATTAACCCTTAGCCGGCGGTGGAACTATATATAGACGGTCCTGATTGTATCAAAATTTGGGTGACTATATATAGACTCGTCTCCAAAATTTATCCCTTGTATTTCTAAGCATCGACTATATATAGACGGCCACGTGTGAGTGCCCCCGAGCCACAAAAATGATAACTGGCAAGTCAAGAGTGGCCTTGTGCACGTGACTTCTCACACTCATACGACACTCTGTTCCCAGCTTTCAGGCAGGGTGGAGTGCTCCTGTCTGCCTGTCATTCCACCAATATAGTATTATTTCTTGGACATATTTGGGAATTTTAGGCACAACCATGCTTCCTACAAGGAGGAGAATCACTGATGAGGATTTACAGCTGATTCTAGCGCATGATTTAGATGATGAGTTAGTAAGAGAGGAAACCATCACATAACTGAAAAAGCAAAAAACAAAAACAAAAAAATTGGGAGGGTGGAGGAAACCACATCCAGGTCACAAGTCCTGGACACATTTTTACTGTGGGTGTGAGTGACTCCATTATTCTAGTAAACATATAAAGAAATTTCACTTTAAAGCCTAAAGTTTGATTTGAGAAACTTGTAAACACGGCGCGAAATTGCGGTAGAGTCTATATAAAGATGCTGTCAAAACGTAACAAAATGCGGTGTAACTAAATTTATGCTGCACACCAGTAGGCGGCAGAAGCTATATATAGACGATTCACATTTTAGGAGACAGCCAACGTCCACTGCCGCCGGCTAGGGGTTAATCTCCAATTTCAACTTCTTACTCCACTCGTAGATCTTGTTTATAT
The DNA here is from genome assembly GCF_017591435.1 of Portunus trituberculatus. Taxonomy (NCBI): domain Eukaryota; kingdom Metazoa; phylum Arthropoda; class Malacostraca; order Decapoda; family Portunidae; genus Portunus; species Portunus trituberculatus. The sequence goes on along the minus strand of NC_059268.1, from coordinate 4,167,084 downwards.
CTTCCTGTAAGAGCAAACAGTCATCTTGGGTTTTGATAACTCTTAGTAGCTTTGCATCATCAGCAAATAGATTAATGTAACTGTTTATCTCATTGTGAATGTCATTTACATAAATCTCAAACATAATAGGGGCTAACACTGACTCTTGTGGCACTCCACTTATTATTTTACCCCAAGATGAGTATGTATCTCTGATCACAGTTCTCATCTCCTTGTCTTCCAAATAATCCCTTGTCCATTCTAACAAAGTTCCTCGCAGTTCTCCTATGTTCTCTAATTTCCAAAGTAGTCTTCCATGAGGGACTTTATCAAAAGCATTTTTTATGTCAGGTATACTGTGCTCACCCATCCATTTCTGTTATCCAGTCCTTCTATTACCCTAGAGTAGAAGCTTAATGAATTTGACACACATGACCAACTTGTTCTGAACCCAAATTGTATGTTTGTTATGACTTGTTCTTCTTCCAGATGTTCAACCCATTTTTCCTCAATAATTATTTCACACAACTCTCCCATTGCGCTTGTAAGTGACACCAGTCTGTAATTTAACAGCTCACTTGCCTTTTCTCCTTTAAATATCAGTATTATGTTGGCTCTTTTCCATTCTAGTGGAACTTTCCCTTCATTTAGTGAACTTGTAATTATATCCAAAATTGGATCCAGTATTTGCTCTTTACATACTTGTAGCACCCAGCCTGAAACACCATCCTGCCCCGTTGCTTTTCGGACATCCAAATTGTCCAATAATCTTCTAATATCTTCTTTGTGCACTGTGATTTCCTGTAATCATTTTTTTTTTTTTTTTTTTTTTTTTTACATTACAAGGGCACTGGCCAAGGGCAAACAAAGTGTTGGAAAAAAAAAAATCCCGCTGGTTGCCAGGCCCTGTTAAGAGGAAAGTAGAAAGAGAAAAACAAAAAATCTAAAAGGAGGGTCCAGTTAACGAAGAGGTGTCTTGACACTCCTCTTTTGAAAGAGTTTAAGTCATAGGCAGGTGGAAATACAGACACAGGTAGAGAGTTCCAGAGTTTACCAGTGTAGGGAATGAAGGAGTGAAGATACTGGTTAACTCTTGCATTAGGAAGATGGACAGAATAGGGATGAGAAGAAGTAGAGAGTCTTGTGCAGCGAGGCCGCAGGAGGGGAAGGCATGCAGTTAGCAAGTTCAGAAGAGCAGACAGCATGAAAACAGCGGTAGAAGACAGATAAAGATGCAACATTGCGGCGGTGACTTAAAGAATCAAGACAGTCAGTTAGAGGAGAAGAGTTGATAAGACGAAAAGCTTTAGATTCCACCTTGTTTAGTAAAGCTGTGTGTGGATCCCCAGACATGAGAGCCATACTCCATACACGGGCGGATAAGGCCCTTGTACAGAGCAAGCAGCTGGGAGGAGAGAAAATGGACGAAGACGCCATAGGACACCTAACTTCTTGGAAGCTGATTTAGCAAGAGTAGAGATGTGAAATTTCCAGTTTAGATTTTTAGTGAAGGATAGACCGAGTGTGTTTAATGTAGAGGAGAGGGAAGTTGAGTGTTATTGAAGAAGAGAGGATAGTTGTCTGGAAGGTTATGTCGAGTAGATAGTTGTAGAAATTGAGTTTTGAGGCATTGAACAAAACCAGGTTTCTCTGCCCCAATCAGAAACAAGTGAAAGATCAGAAGTTAGGCGTCCTATAGCATCTCACCTTGAGTCATTTAATTGTTGTTGGGTTGGGCGTCTGTTGAACGCTGTTGAATAATGCAGGGTGGTATCATCAGCATAGGAGTGGATAGGGCATTGAGTCAGATTTAGGAGATCATTGATGAATAATAGAAAGAGAGTGGGTGATAGGACAGAACCCTGTGGAACACCACTGTTGATAGTTTTAGGAGAAGAACAGTGACCGTCTACTACAGCAGCAATAGAACGATCGGAAAGGAAACTGGAGATGAAGGTACAGAGAGAAGGATAGAATCCGTAGGAGGGTAGTTTAGAAATTAAAGATTTGTGCCAGACTCTATCGAAGGCTTTCGATATGTCAAGGCCGACAGCAAAGGTTTCACCGAAGTCCCTAAAATTGGTAATGCAATGTCTTATTTGGTTCTGTAAAATCTAGAGTGAACACTGTTTTGAAGCTCTCATTCATTATTTTGCACATTTCCTTCTCTGATTGGTATGCCCTCCCTCCTTTAATTATTTTTTCTATTGTTTCCATGTTTTTCATTGTACCATTTATGAATTTGTAGAAAAACTTGGGTTTGTCTTTTTGCTGTTACTCACCACATCCTTCTCAAAGTTTCTTTCTTTCTCTCTCCTTACTCTAATATATTCATTTCTCACATCCTTATGTTGCTGTCTGTTATTGTCATTTCTCTGCTTTGAGTTTCTTCCAAGCTTTATCTTTTGCCTTTTTCATGTCTGCATACCTAGCATTGTACCAAGTGTGAATTTTTTTCTTAACTCTATAAAAAGGTACATATTTCTTTACTTCTTCATTATATTTATGTAAGAATATTTCATATTTTTCTTGTATTGTACTTTTGTACATAATGTCAGCAAAAAAGTTCTTCAATTTTTCAAAATCTGTTCTTGCATAATTTAATCTCTCTTTTTTGTAGACTTCTGTGTAACTTATCCCATCCTCCTCCTGTATTTCCAGCTCTAATGTCACATGATCACTTCTTCCCATTGGACTGAGGAGGAGGCTCTGGTTTCTTTGTGAATACTAGGTCAAGTAATGATGATTCTTCTTCTCCCCTGTACCTTGTTGACTCGTGCGTGTGTGTGTGTGTGTGTGTGTGTGTGTATTTACCTTGTTATATTTACCTAGTTGTAGTTTTACACGGCCTGCGCTCTATGCTCATGTGGCCCCGTCTCCATATCTACACTTATCCAATTTTTCTTTAAAACTTCTGTGTATTTACCTAGTTGTAGTTTTACAGGGCCTGGGCTTTATGCTCATGTGGCCCCGTCTCCATATCTACACTTATCCAATTTTTCTTTAAAACTATGTACACTCTTTGCTGACACCACTTCCTCACTCAAACTGTTCCAAGTCTCAACACATCTTTGTGGGAAACTAAATTTTTTAACATCTCTCAGACATCTTCCCTTCCTCAGTTTCTTACTATGCGATCTTGTGCTTCTAATGTCATATTCTTCTCTCAGGATTAGTTTCTCATTATCCACTTGATCCATTCCGTTAATCAATTTATAAACTTGTATCAGATCCCTCTCTCTTCTCTGTTCCAGGGTTGGTAGATCCATAGCCTTTAGTCTCTCCTCATATGTCATCCCTTTAAATTCTGGAACCATTCTTGTAGCCATTTTTGTAGTCTCCAATTTTCTTATGTGTTTTTTTTATGGGGGTCCACACAACTCCTGCATATTCCAATCTAGGTCTTATTTTAGTACTTATCAATTTCTTCATCATTTCTTTGTCCATATAGTGAAATGCTAATCCAATATTCCTTAGCAAATTATACGTCTCTCTGAAAATTCTATCAATATGGCTTACCGGTTGATTGTTTTCTTCCATTGTCACTCCCAAGTCCTTTTCCTTTTTTACTTTTTCTAGTTCTACTCCATCTCCCATCTTATAGATTCCCACTGGTCGTCTTTCACTTTTTCCCATTTCCATGACATGGCTTTTGTCCACATTGAATTCCATCTCCCATTTTTACTCCATTTCCAGATCTTGTTTAAGTCTTCCTGTAGTATTTCACAATCCTCTTTTGTTTAATGACTCTGCACAGTTTCGCATCGTCCGCAAACAGATTTATGTAGCTGTTCACTCCTCTGGCATGTCATTTATATATATGAGAAAAGTATTGGTGCCAATACTGACCCCTGTGGCACTCCGCTGTCTACTGTTCTCCACTTGGACTTCATATCTTTAACTATCGTCCTTATTTCTCTCCCCCTTAAGTAATTTTTCATCCATCTCAATGTGCTTCCTTTTAAGCCACCCTTCTCCTCTAACTTCCATAGTAATCTTTCATGTGGCACTTTATCAAAAGCCTTTTTAAATCTAAATAAATACAGTCAATCCATCCTCTCTCTCTTGTACTTTATCAACTATTCTAGAGTAGAAACTCAATAAATTTGTTACACATGACCGACCTTTTCTAAAACCAAATTGGCTATTTGATAATAATTTGTTGTCTTCAAGAAACTCAATCCATTGCTTCTTTATTACTTTTTCACACATCTTGCATATTACACTAGTTAGTGATACCGGTCTGTAATTTAAAGGTTCTTCCTTCCTTCCGCTCTTATATATGGGAACCACCTCAGCTCTTTTCCACTCCACTGGCACTGTTCCATTTTCTATTGAGCATTTTATGATGTTGTATATAGGACTTGCTAGTTCTTCCTACATTCTTTCAGTATTCTGCCTGAGACTTCATCCGGTCCCATTGCCTTTTCCTCATCTAGTTCCATCATCAACTTTTTTATTTCAAGCTTGGTTACTTTAATCTCTTTCATATGGACAGTCTCTATTACCCTGTGGTCTTTCAAATTTGGATTCCTTAGTAAAGACCTCATGAAATTTACTATTTAACAGTTCTGCCATACTTTTGGGGTCTTCCACCATTCCGTTCTCTCCTTTTAACCTTTCTATTGTTTCTTTTTGTCTTATTTTTCCATTTATGAATCTGTAGAACAATTTTGGTTGTTCCTTACATTTTTCGACAATGTCCTTTTCATAGTTCCTTTCTTCTTCCTTTCTCACCTTAGCATATTCATTTCTTGCTGTTTTGAAGTTTTCCTTATTTTCTGGATTTCTGTTTCTTCTCCACCTTTTCCATGCTCCATCTCGTTTCTCCTTTGCCCTAGCACATCTTGCATTAAACCAATCTTTCTTTCCTTCTTCTTTAGGTCTATATTTCGGGACATATTCCTGACCCCTGTTTTGTATATTTCCAAAAATAAGTTATATTTCTCTTGAACCGTTTCTGAGTTTTCCATCTCCTCCCAGTTTACGTTTTAAAATAGTTCTTGAGATTCTCAATATCAGCCTTTCTGTAATTTAATCGGTCTCCTTTGTATGATTCATCTCTATCTTCCTTTCCTTCTTCTATATCCATTTCTAATATTACATGGTCACTCTTTCCCAATGGGCACTTATATCTTATATCATCGTTAATTTGTATATCCCTTGTAAAACTAGGTCCAATCTTGCCGGCTCATCGTTTCCTCTGAATCTTGTGTTTTCCTTTACTCTTTGGACCATCAAATTATCTATCATTAGGTTCAGGAATCTATCTCCCAGGCATCTTCCCCATACCACTTTCATAATTTTCCCAGTCCACCTCCTTACAGTTGAAATCTCTACCAATATCACTTTTCTCCTTTCTTTAATGATTCTTGTAAGACTCCTTATTGTGTCATCTATCATGTCTTTATATTCTTGGTTAGTCCATGAGTTTGTTTTGGTGGCACATATGTTCCAATGATTGTTAACTCCTTTTTATTAATATGCATCTTAACATACAGTATTTCTGATTTTCCTTCCCAAACTCCACTTGATTTACCACTATCTCCTTCCTTAACATCATCATGACTCCTCCTCCTCCTTTACCCACTCTGTCTCTCCTCCATATATTATACCTTTTATCTATGTCTATTTTATTGCCTCATTTAACTTTGTTTCCACCAGGCATACAATATCTGGTTCTTCTTTCTTTATGTAATCTCTTAATTCTAATTTACTAGATAAAATCCCATCTATGTTTGTATACATCATTTTTAATCTCTTGTTCTTATCATTTTAGTTAAACTTGCTCCATTTTTTTCTCTTCTTCTCTTTTATATACCATTTCCTTATCCTGTCTCCTATAATTCTCCAAAAATGCCTTCTCCTCCTCTGACCTTTCATTATTTTTTTTCTTGCTTCTGCCACCAGTTCATTGTGTCTCTTCCTTTTCCTCGTTCCTTCTTTATATTTTATATATATATATATATATATATATATATATATATATATATATATATATATATATATATATATATATCTTTGCAACCTTCTATTTCTCTGAGTTTTGTTTTTCTATATAGTACTTCTTCTGCTGCTACTTGTGATTTTAGTAATATCTTAATTGGTCTCACTGTTCCTTCTTGATATGGTCCCATTCTATGGATTTCTTCTACTTCCTCTTCTAAGTTCTGTCTATCCTCGTCATTTAGATGTTTTAGTAGGTCTTTTACTGATTTCATTTCGTCTTTTTCCCTTCTTGGTCTATATTTAACATTTTTTTCTTTCAGTCCAAAAATAATTACACTTTTTTTTCTGCAATTTCTCTTACTAAATTTTCTTTTTTCTTGAGGACTCCTATCATTTTGTTTGTCATATTTTCATCTCTTTCTTTTAACTGTTCTTGAAATACTTCCTGAAATGATTCCTTGTCTTTCTTATCTTGGATTCTCCATGCTGTACTTCTTTTTAATCACGTCTTGTACTCTTTCTTCTTCTTTGTTAACTAGATCTTTTAGCTTCTCTTTTTCTTTCTCGGCTTTACCGAGTCCTTCTTCCATCAATTTCTTGTAGTTAGCTATTTGCACTTTTAAATCTTCATTTTCGGTTCTTAGCCTAGTTTCGTTTTCTTCCACTCTTTTTATCCTTTCTTTCAATTTCTGGAGCTCTTTATCCTGTTCTTCATTCTCTTTCATTCCCATACTCTCCTTTATCAATTTATCTAATTTACGTTTGATAGTTAAGACTATATCAAATAGTGAAGTAGGCGCCGTATCAAAGCATTGGAATGCTCTTTCTCCCTCACCAACATAGTCATCATCAGCTTTCATTCTTTCCCGTGTCTCATACCTGCATTTAGATGGAATCTCTTTCTCACTCATGATTTTGTAACACTGTATTCATGAAAAAAACGAGTCCACACTAATCGCCCAGGCCACTGCAAACCCAAACAAAGGTAGTGAAGGTCAGCTGATTCTCGGGAGCGACGGTATTGCGTCCTTCCTCGACCGCGTCTCGTGTATTTACCTAGTTGTATTTGCCTAGTTGTAGTTTTACAGGGCCTGGGCTTTATGCTCGTGTGGCCCCATCTCCATATCTACACTTATCCAATCTTACTTTAAAAGTGTGCACACTCGTTGCAGACACTACTTCTTCATCTAAACTGTTCCACGTCTCAATACATCTCTGGAAACTATATTTTTTATATCTCTCAGACATCTTCCTTTCTCAGCTTTTTACTATGCGATCTTGTGCTTGGTGTCATATTCTTCTCTCAGGATCAGTTTCTCATTATCCACTTGGTCCATTCCGTTGATCAATTTATAGACTTGTATCAGGTCTCCTCTCTCCCTTCTTTGTTCCAAGGTGGGTAGATCCATAGCCTTTAGTCTCTCCTCATATGTCATCCCTTCAAGTTCTGGGACCATTCTTGTAGCCATTTTTGTAGCCTCCAATTTTTTATGTGTTTCTTTTTATGAGGGGTCCACACTACTCCTGCATATTCCAATCTGGGTCTTATTATAGTATTTATCAATTTCTTCATTATTTCTTTGTCCATGTAGTGAAATGCTACTCCAATATTCCTTAGCAAATTATATGTTTCTCTAAAAATTCTATCAATATGTGTGTGTGTGTGTGTGTGTGTGTGTATTTACCTAGATGTATTTACCTAGTTGTAGTTTTACAGGGCCTGGGCTTTATGCTCGTGTTGCCACGTCTCCATATCTACACTTATCCAATATTACTTTAAAAGTATGCACACTCGTTGTAGACACTACTTCTTCATTTAAACTGTTCCACATTTCAATACATCTTTGCGGGAAACTATGTTTTTAACATCTCTCAGACATCTTCTTTTCTCAGCTTTTTACTATGCGATCTGCTTCGGATGTCATATTCTTCTCAGGATCAGTTTCTCATTATCCATTTGGTCCATTCCGTTGATCAATTTATAAACTTGTATCAGGTCTCCTCTCTCCCTTCTTTGTTCCAGGGTTGGTAGATCCATATCCTTTAGTCTCTCCTCATATGTCATCCCTTCAAATTCTGGAATAATTCTTGTAGCCATTTTTTGTAGTCTCCAATTTCCTTATGTGTTTCTTTTTATGAGGGGTCCACACTACTCCTGCATATTCCAATCTGGGCCTTATTATAGTACTTATGAATTTCTTCATTATTTCTTTGTCAATGAAGTGAAATGCTATTCCAATATTCCTTAGCAAATTATATGTTTCTCTAAAAAATTTGATCAATATGGCTTACTGGTTGATTGTTTTCTTCCATCATCACTCCTAAGTCCTTTTCCTTTTTAACTTGCTCCAGTTCTACTCCATCTCCCATCTCATAGATTCCCACAGGTCATCTTTCACTCTTTCCCATTTCCATGACATGGCTATTGTTCACATTGAATTTCATTTCCCACTTTTTTACTCCATTCCCAGATCTTATTTAAGTGTTCTTGCAGTATTTCACAATCCTCCTTTTGCTTTATAACTCTCCACAGTTTCGTATAATCTGCAAACAGATTTATGTAGCTGCTCACTCCTTCTGGCATGTCGTTAATATAAATGAGGAAAAGTATTGGTGCCAATACTGACCCCTGTGGAACTCCGCTTTCTACTGCTCTCCACTTGGACTTCATATCCTTAACTACCATCCTTATTTCTCTCCCCCTCAAATAATTTTCTATACATCTCAATGCACTTTCTTTTAAGCCACCCTTCTCCTCTAACTTCCATAGTAATCTTGCATGTGGCACTTTATGAAATGCCTTTTTAAAATCCAAATAAATACAGTCAACCCATCTCTCTCTCTCTCATGTACTCTATCAACTTTTCTAGAATAGAAACTCAATAAATAAGTTACACACGACCATCTTTTTCTAAAACCAAATTGGCTATTTGATATTAATTTGTTGTCTTCAAGGAACTTTATCCATTGTTTCTTTATTATTCTTTCACACATCTTGCATATTAGACTAGTTAGTGATACCGGTCTGTAATTTAAAGGTTCTTCCTTCCTTCCACTGTTATATATGGGAACCACCTCAGCTCTTTTCCATTCTACTGGTACTGTTCCATTTTCTATTGAGCATTTTATGATGTTGTATATAGGATGTGCTAGTTCTTCCCTACATTCTTTCAGTATTCTGCCTGAGACTTCATCTGGTCCCATTGCCTTCTCTTCATCCAGTTCCTTCATTAACTCTTTTATTTCAAGCTTGGTTACTTTAATCTCTTCCATATAGATTGTCTCTCTATCTGGCCTTTCAAATTTGGATTCCTTAGTAAAGACCTCCTGGAATTTATTATTTAATAGTTCTGCCATACTTTTTGGGTCTTCCACCATCCCGTTCTCTCATTTTAACCTTTCTATTGTTTCTCTTTGCCTAATTTTTCCATTTATGAATCTATAGAACAATTTTGGTTGTTCCTTACATTTTTAGACAATGTCCTTTTTGAAGTTCTTTTTCTCTTCTTTCCTCACCTTAACATATTCATTTCTCACTGCCTTGAAGTTTTCTTTATTTGCTGGATTTCTATTTCTCCTCTACCTTTTCCATGCTCCATCTTGTTTCTCCTTTGCCCTAGCACACCTTGCATTAAACCAATCTTTCTTTCCTTTTTCTTTAGGTCTATATTTCGGGGCATATTCCCTGACTCCTTTTTTGTATATTTCCAAAAATAAGTTATATTTCTCTTGCATTGTCTCTGAGTTTTCCATCCCCTCCCAGTTTACGTTTTTTAAATAGTTCTTGAGATTCTCAATATCAGATTTTCTGTAATTTAATCGGTCTCCTTTGTATGAATCATCTCTATCTTCCTTTCCCTCTTCTATATCTATTTCTAATATTACATGGTCACTTTCCCAATGGGCACTTATATCTTATATCATCATTCATTTGTATACCCCTTGTAAAAACTAGGTCCAATCTGCCTCTCGTTTCCTCTGAATCTTGTGCATTCCTTTACTCTCTGGTCCATCATATTGTCTATCATTAGGTTCAAGAATCTTTCTCCCCCGGCTTCTTCCCCCATACCACTTTCATAATTTTCCCAGTCCACCTCCTTACAGTTGAAATCTCCTACTAATATAACTTTTTTCCTTTCTTTAACAATTCTCGTTAGACTCCTTATTGTTTCATCTATCATGTCTTTATATTCTTGATTGGTCCATGAATTTGATTTTGGTGGCACATATGTTACAATGATTGTTAACTCTTTTTTATTAATATGCATCTTAACATACAATACTTCTGCTTTTCCTTCCTCACATTCCACTTGGTTTATCACTGTCTCCTTCCTTAACATAATCATGACTCCTCCTCCTCCTCCTTTACCCACTCTGTCTCTTCTTTATACATTATACCTATTATACTTATTGCCTTATTTAGTTTTGTTTCAGCCAGGCATACAATGTCTGGATTTTCTTTCTTTATGTAATCTCTTAATTCTAGTTTACTTGATAAAACCCCGTCTTTGTTCGTATACATCATTTTTAGTCTTTTGCCTTTATCATTTTTAGTTAAACTTGTTCCACTTTTTTCTCTTCCTTCTCGTTTATATACCATTTCCTTATCCTGTCTCCTAGAATTCTCTCAAAAAAATGCCTTTTTTTTCCTCTTCTGACCTTTCATTATTCTTTTCCCTTACTGCTGCTGCCAGTTCATTGTATCTCTTCCTTTCTTCCTCATTTCTATTTTTCTTTATATAGATATCCCTGGAGCCTTTTGTTTCTCTGAGTTTAGTTGTTCTATATAATATTTCTTCTGTTGCTGCTTGTGATTTTAGTAGTATTTCAATTGGTCTCGTTTTTCCATCTTGATATGGTCCCATTTTGTTTATTTCTTCTACTTGTGTGTATTCACCTAGTTGTATTCACCTATTTGTAATTTTGCAGGGCCTGGGTATCATACTCGTGTGGCCCTGTCTCCATATCTACACAGATCCAACTTTCCTTTAAAACTATGCACAGTCCTCGCTGACACCACCTCCTCACTCAAACTATTCCACACCTTCACACATCTCTGTGGGAAACTATATTTCTTCACATCCTTCAAGCATATTCCCTTGGGTATCTTTTTACTATGCAATCTCGTAGTTCGATTTAAATTTTCTTCTCTCAACATCGTTTGGTCATTATCCACTTCATCCAAACCGTTCAACAGTTTATAAACCTGTATTAAATCCCCTCTTTCTCTTCTTTGTTCCAAGGTAAGCAAATTAATTTCTTTTAATCTCCTCATAGGTCATTTCTGCCAGTTCTAGAACCATTTTTGTTGCCATTCTCTGCAATCTCTCCAGCTTCCTTATATGCTTCTTTTTATAAGGGGACCAAACCACCCCAGCATATTCCAATCTTGGTCTAATTACCGTACTAATTAATTTCTTCATCATATCTTTATCCATATAATGAAAGGCTAATCCAATATTTCTAATCAAATTATATGTTTCTCCAAACATCTTGTCAATATGAGCCTCAAACTGCCCATGGTCTTGTATTATCACTCCCAAATCCTTTTCCTTTTCCACCTTTTTCAACACTACTTCTTCACCCATCTTATATGAATCTCTTGGCCGTCTTCCACTCTTCCCCATTTCCATTACTTGACTTTTGCTCAGATTAAATTTCATCTCCCACCTCTTGCTCCACTCCCAAATCCTATCCAGATCTGCCTGTAAAATTTCACAATCTTCTTCACTCTTCACACACCTACACAAATTAATATAACTGTTTACTCCCTCTGGTGCCAGCACTGAACCTTGTGGGACTCAACTCTTCACCACCAACCAGTCCGACTTTGCATCCCTTATTACCGTTCTCATCTCCCTCCATCTCAAGTAGTTTTCCATCCACTTTAACACTTTTCCCTTCAGTCCTCCATAAATCTCTAATTTTCATAGCAGACTCATGTGAGGTACCTTGTCAGAAGCTTTTTTTAAATCCAAATTTACACAGTCCATCCATCCCCCTCTCTCTTGTATTTTGTCAACCACTCTCGAATAAAAGCTCAGTAGATTTGTTACACAAGACCTCCCTTTCCTAAAGCCAAATTGATGATCCGATAATAACTTATGATCCTCCAGGATCACCCTCTCACAAATCTTACTGACCACACTTGTTAAAGACACAGGTCTATAGTTAAGAGGCTCTTCCTTTCTGCCTCCCTTATAAATGGGCACCACTTCAGCTCTTTTCCACTCTACCTGTATTTTCCCCGGTTTCTAATGAGCACCTTATAATATCATATAATGGATCTATAAGTTCTTCTCTACATTCCTTCAATAATTTGCCTGAAACTTCATCTGGTCCCATCGCTTTATCATCTTTAAGTTCCTCCAACATTTTATATAACTCCTTTTTAGGTATCTTAATGTCATCCATGAGCACATTTCTTTCTACATTCTGAGGCTTTACAAACATTTTTTCTTTAGTAAATACTTGTTGAAACCTATTATTTAGCAATTCGCTATATTCTTAGGGTCATCTACTATCCCTTGCTCTCCTTTTAACCTTTCAATGGACTCTCTTTTAAGTTTACCATTTATGAACCTGTAAAACAATTTTGGATGTTCCTTACTCTTGTCTACAATATCTTTTCAAATTTTCTTTCCTCCTCCTCCTTACCCTCACATACTCATTTCTGCCACTCTATAATTCTCCTTATTTAGTATATTCCTGCTCTTTTCCATCTTTTCCAAGCCACATCTCTCTTTTCCTTAGCCTTAACACAAGTTGCATTAAACCAATCCTTTCTTCCTTCCTCTCTCGGTTTATACTTTGGTACAAATTTCATAACTCCTTCTTTATAATATTTCATAAAATCTCATATTTTTTTTTGCACTTCTCTGATTTGTAACATCTCCCAATCTAATTTTCTGAAATAATTTTTCAAACTTTCTGTGTCCATCTTTCTATAATTCAATCTACCACTCCTGTATGTCTCATCTCCTTCTGTGTTATTGCCATCTGCATTTCCATAACCACATGATCACTCTTCCCAAAGGACATTTATATTGTATATCTCCACATAGGTACACTTCTCTGTTAACACCAAATCCAGTCTAGCCGGTTCATCATCTCCTCTATATCTAGTATTTTCTTCACCCTCTGTTCCATCATATTTTCCATCATTAGATTAAGAATCTCTCTCCCATGCTTCCTCTCCAACACCACTTACTAGATTTTCCCAATCCACCTCTTTACAATTAAAATCTCCTACTAGTATCACCTTTCTTTTCCAGATAATACACTTTCCAAACTCTGTAAAGTATCCTTGATCATATTGTCATATTCCCTTAATGTCCAAGAATTTGTTTTAGGAGGTACATAGGTCACCATGATTATTAATTCTTTTCCATCACTTTTTAACCTTATGCTTATCACTTCTGCTTGTTCTTCCCATACCAAACCTTATCCACATTTATCTCTTTCTTCGTCATAATCATAACTCCTCCTCCACCTTTACTCTCTATCCTTTCTCCATATATTATATTTATTATCCAAATTTACCTTTGTTTTTTTATGTAATTTTGTCTCAGTCAAACACACTATATCAGGCTTCTCCATCATCACATAGTCTTGCAATTCCAATCTACTTGACAGTATCCCATCTATATTAGTATACATTATGGTCCACCCACTGCTCCTCTAGGGTTCCTCTGCATTCCTTCTTTCCACATACCATTTTTGACACTCTCTCCTATAACTCTCCAAAAACTTTTCTTTTCCTCTTCAGACCGCTCATCATTTTTCCTTCTCGCCTCTTCCAACAATTCCTTATATCTTCTCTCTTCCTCATTTCTATTTTTTTCACACACCTCTTTACAACCTTCTATCTCTTAATTTTGATGTTCTATATAAAATGTCCTCCAGATTGTTGTGACTTCAGTACTACTTTAATCGGTCTTTTACTCCTCCTTATACGGACCCAGTCTATGGATCTCTTCCACTTCTTCTTGTAGGTCTTTTTTCATCATCATTTAGATTTTTAACAGATCTCTTACTGTTTTAATTCTTCTTTAATTCTCTTAGGCTTATATGTTATATTTTGTTCTGTCATCCCAAATATTAACACACTCTTCTTCTTTTCTACTATATTTCTTATCAATGTTTCCTTATTCTTCATAACTTTAACCAGTTCCTTAGACCTTTCTTTTTTGTCTTCATTCAACTGATCTTTAATTATTTCTTATAATCCATCCATCTCTGCTTCCCTCGACTCAGTCCATTGTGTTTTCTTCAGTTCCCACTTCCCTTTAAACCTTTCATTTGCTCACTGATCATTTCCTTAAAGTCATCTTTCTCCTTTACGACTTTCTCCATTTTCTCCAACCGTCTCTTATATTTTTCAACCTCCACTCTCAAGTGTGCATTCTCATCCACCAATCGTTTTTCATTTTCCTCCAGTCTCTTGACTCTTTCCTTCAAAACCTTGGAATTCTCTATCCTGCTCCTCCTCACTCCTCTGAACTTTTAATTCCTTCACCAACTCCTCAAATTTCTTTTCTACATTACCAATCTACCTTGCATTGTTGCCCCTGTTGATGATGGACTCATATTTTGAATGGTTACTTTTGGTTTTGCTCCTGGGCCTCATCGGCATATTTTGAATTTGGTAACTTATTTCACGGGTCTATCCATTTCATTTCACTCTTCCTGGGAGCATGTGGGTGTGTGGTGGTCACTGTCAGGCCTGGTAGCTTTGTGTGTGGTGGGATCATGGCTGTTTATGGCTGGCCTTTGTGTGGTTTCTCTGTCGTTTAATGGAGGTTCCAACACCTCCGATCACTCTTATGTACATGCCACCTGGCTACGTTCACTCTGTACACTTGTTCACTCGCTCTGGTTGCCCTTTTGTACTAATGATTCTCACTCAAGCACATTGTTTATGTGTGGAGTGTTATGACTACTCTCAAACAGGCACGTCCGCTCTCCACGGAGCGCGGAGTGTGTGTATTTACCTATTTGTGTATTACAGGGCCCGAGCTAAGCTCTCTGTGTCCTGTCTCCTTGTCCTTTCCTGTCATATCTCTCTTTCATCTGATTGACACACACCCCGTCAACGACATGACTGCTCAGTTTATTTATTGCACGGTTACTCCTAAGTTTTTCTCCTCATTGGTCTCTTTAATTTTCTCATCACCCAGTCTGTAATCCCAGTTTGGTCTGTATCTACTTCTTCCCATTTTCATAACATGGGTCTTGTCTATATTAAATTCCATCTGCCACTCTTTACTCCACTCATATATTTTATCAAGATCTTCCTGTAACTTGTTACAATCTTCCACATTCTTTACTCTCCTCATAATTTTAGTATCGTCCGCAAACATGTTCATATAACTGTCAATTCCTACTGGCATATCATTAACATAAATTAAAAACATGATGGGACCCAGCACTGACCCTTGTGGAACTCCACTGGTTACCTTCTTCCACTGGACTTCTTTCCTCTCACCACTGTTCTCATCTCTTCCCATTAAGTAATTTTCCATCCATTTTGCTAGTTTATCATTTACTCCTCCAGTCATCTTTAGTTTCCACATCAGTCTATTGTGTGGTACTTTATCAAAGGCCTTTCTCAAGTCCAGGTAGATAGCATCCACCCATCCCTCTCTATGTTGCAGTATGTCAGTCACTCTTGAATAAAAACATAATAAATTGGATACACACGATCTTCCTTTTCTGAAACCAAACTGCCTTTCACTCAAAATGTTTTCACTTTCTAGATACTCACTCCACTTAGCTTTAATTACTTCTTCACATACCTTGCACAATATACTAGTCAACGATACTGGTCTATAATTTAGCAGTTCCATTCTACTACCATTCTTATATATAGGCACAATGTCAGCTCTTTTCCACTCTTTCGAGACTAATCCTGTTCGTATGGAGGTATCCACAATATCAAATATGGGGTTCAACAATTGATCCTTACATTCTTTTAGCAACCTCCCAGATATGCCATCAGGCTCCATTGATTTATTAATATCCAGATTGCTTATAATTTTCCTTACATCTTCCTTAGTAACCATGATGTCCTGGATTTGCTTTATTTCCGTAGGCCTTCCTCCCATAAAATGCTCCTCCTTTGTAAACACTTTGAAAAAGTTGTCATTCAAAATTTCAGCTATATCTCCAGCATCTTCATATACTTCTTCCCCATTTTTTACCTTTTCTATTGCCTCCCTTTTATTTAGTTTTCCATTTATGAATTTATAAAATATTTTTGGGTCACTATCACAGTTTTCCACCACCCTCTGTTCATATTCCTTCTGTGCTGTTCTCCTTACTTCAACATATCTATTTCTTGCTGTTTTGTAGCCTTCCCTTGATAATACATCACTGCTTTTCTTAAGTTTCTTCCATGCCTTTTCTTTGTTCTTTTTTGCTTCTTCACGATTTCTATTAAACCACTGTTTATTATGTAAAGTCCCCTTCCTATATGAGCCTCAAACTGCCCATGGTCTTGTATTATCACTCCGAAATCCTTTTCCTTTTCCACCTTTTTCAACACTACTTCTTCACCCATCTTATATGACCCTCTTGGCCGTCTTCCACTCTTCCCCATCTCCATCACATGACTTTTGCTCAGATTAAATTCCATTTGCCACCTCTTGCTCCACTCCCAAATCTTATCCAGGTCTGCCTGTAAAATTTCACAATCTTCTTCATTCTTCACACACCTACACAACTTCGCATCATCCGCAAACAAATTAATATAACTGTTTACACCCTCTGGCATGTCATTAATATATACAAGGAAAAGTATTGGTGCCAGCACTGAGCCTTGTGGGACTCCACTCTTCACCACCAACCAGTCCGACTTTGCATCCCTTATTACTGTTCTTATCTCCCTCCATCTCAAGTAGTTTTCCATCCACTTTAACACTTTTCCTTTCAGTCCTCCATAAATCTCTACTTTCCATAACAGTCTCTTGTGAGGTACCTTGTCAAAAGCTTTCTTTAAATCCAAATATACACAGTCCATTCATCCCTCTCTCTCTTGTATTTTGTCAACCACTCTTGAATAAAAGCTCAGTAGATTTGTTACACATGACCTCCTTTCCTGAAGCCAAATTGATGATCCGATAATAACTTATGATCCTCCAGGAACCGTATCCAATATTTCTTTATCACCCTCTCACAAATCTTACCGACCACACTTGTTAGAGACACAGGTCTATAGTTAAGAGGCTCTTCCTTACTACCTCCCTTATAAATGGGCACCACTTCAGCTCTCTTCCACTCTACTGGTACTTCCCCTGTTTCTAATGAACACCTTATAATATCATATAATGGATCAATCAATTCTCTACACTCCTTCAATAATTTTCCTGAAACTTCATCTGGTCCCATCGCTTTAT
Source organism: Portunus trituberculatus (assembly GCF_017591435.1). Lineage (NCBI taxonomy): Eukaryota > Metazoa > Arthropoda > Malacostraca > Decapoda > Portunidae > Portunus > Portunus trituberculatus. Next base: position 4,149,760 of record NC_059268.1, on the reverse strand, counting down.
CATCTTTAAGTTCCTCCAACATTTTATATAACTCCTTTTTAGGTATCTTAATGTCATCCATGTGCACATTTCCTTGTACATTCTGAGGCTTTACAAACATTGTTTCTTCAGTAAATACTTGCTGAAACCTATTATTTAGCAATTCCGCTATATTCTTAGGGTCATCTACTATCCCTTGCTCTCCTTTTAATCTTTCAATGGACTCTCTCTTTTAAGTTTACCATTTATGAACCTGTAAAACAATTTTGGATGTTCCTTACTCTTGTCTACAATATCTTTTTCAAATTTTCTTTCTTCCTCCCTCCTTACCCTCACATACTCATTTCTCGCCACTCTATAATTCTCCTTATTTAGTATATTCCTGCTCTTTTCCATCTTTTCCAAGCACATATCTCTTTTCCTTAACCTTAACACAAGTTGCATTAAACCAATCCTTTCTTCCTTCCTCTCTCGGTTTATACTTTGGTACAAATTTCATAACTCCTTCTTTATAATATTTCATAAAAATCTCATATTTCTTTTGCACTTCTCTGATTTGTAACATCTCCTCCCAATCTAATTTTCTGAAATAATTTTTCAAACTTTCTGTGTCCATCTTTCTATAATTCAATCTACCACTCCTGTATGTCTCGTCCTTCCTTCGCTGTGTTGTTGCTATTTGCATTTCCATAACCACATGATCACTCTTTCCCAAAGGACACTTGTATTGTATATCTCCACATAGGTACACTTCTCTTGTTAACACCAAATCCAGTCTAGCCGGTTCATCATCTCCTCTATATCTAGTATTTTCCTTCACCCTCTGTTCCATCATATTTTCCATCATTAGATTAAGAAATCTCTCTCCCCATGCTTCCTCTCCAACACCACTTACTAGATTTTCCCAATCCACCTCCTTACAATTAAAATCTCCTACTAGTATCACCTTTCTTTTTCCAGATAATACACTTTCCAAACTGTAAAGTATCCTTGATCATATTGTCGTATTCCATTAATGTCCAAGAATTTGTTTTAGGAGGTACATAGGTCACCATGATTATTAATTCTTTTCCATCACTTTTTATCCTTATGCTTATCACTTCTGCATTGTTCTTCCCATACCAAACCTTATCCACATTTCTTTCTTTCTTCGTCATAATCATAACTCCTCCTCCACCTTTACTCTCTATCCTTTCTCCATATATTATATTTATTATCCAAATTTATCTTTGTTTTTCCATGCAATTTTGTCTCAGTCAAACACACTATATCAAGCTTCTCCACTATCATATAGTCTTGCAATTCCAATCTACTTGACAGTATCCCATCTATATTAGTATACATTACGGTCCACCCACTGCTCCTCTAGGGTTCCTCCGTATTCCTTCTTTCCACATACCACTTTCTGACACTCTCTCCTATAACTCTCCAAAAAACCTTTCTCTTTCCTCCTCAGACCGCTCATCATTTTTCCTTCTCGCCTCTTCCACCAATTCCTTATATCTTCTCCTCTCTTCCTCATTTCTATTCTTTCTCACAAACACCTCTACAACCTTCTATCTCTTAACTTTGATGTTCTATATAGGATATCCTCCGCAGATTGTTGTGACTTCAGTACTACTTTAATCGGTCTGCTCACTCCCTCCTTATACGGACCCAGTCTATGGATCTCTTCCACTTCTTCTTGTAGGTCTTTTTTCATCATCATTTAGATTTTGAACAGATCTCTTACCGTTTTAATTCTTCCTTAATTCTCTTAGGCTTATATGTTATATTTTGTTCTTTCATCCCAAATATTAACACACTCTTCTTCTTTTCTGCTATTTCCCTTATCAATGTTTCCTTATTCTTCATTACATTAACCAGTTCCTTGGACCTTTCTTTTTTGTCTTCCTTCAACTGATCTTTAATTATTTCTTTTAATCCAACCATCTCTGCTTCCCTCGACTCAGTCCATTGTGTTTTCTTCAGTTCCCATTCCCTTTCAAGCCTTTCATTCTGCTCACTAATCATTTCCTTAAAGTCATCTTTCTCCTTTACTACTCTATCCATTTTCTCCTCCAACCGTCTCTTGTATTTTACAACCTCCACTCTCAAGTGCGCATTCTCATCCACCAATCGTTTTTCATTTTCCTCCAGTCTCTTAACTCTTTCCTTCAAAGTCTTGCGGAATTCTCTATCCTGCTCCTCCTCACTCCTCTGAACTTTTAATTCCTTCACTAACTCCTCAAATCTCTTCTCCAACATTACCAATCTACCTTGCAATGTTGCCCCTGTTGAAGCTGGACTCATGCTTTGACTGGCTACTTTCGGCTTTGCTCCCTGGGCCTCATCAACATATTTTGAATTTGGTAATTTATTTCACCGGTCTATCCATTTTTGTTACTCTTCCTGGGAGCATGTGTGGTCACTCCAGGCCTGGTAGCTACGTGTGTGTGGTTGGATGCGTTGGCTGCTATGGCTGGCCTTTGTGTGGTTCCCGCTCTGTCGTTTGGAGTGTGGAGGTTCTCACACCTCGATCACTCGTACATGCCACCAGGCTCGTTCACTCTGTACACTCTCACTCGCTCTGGTCGCCTCAATAGCAATAACTATTCTCACTCAAGCACATTGCTTAGCGTGTGGAGTGTTAGTTAGATGCCGCTCTTCAACACGTCCGCTCTCCATGGAGCTCGGAGTGTGTGTGTGTGTGTGTGTGTGTGTGTGTGTGTGTGTGTGTGTGTGTGTGTGTGTGTGTGTGTAATTCACCACGGTTGTCAGCTTGTCACCCAGCCAGTCTTCCCCATTATGGAGCAAGCTCAGAGCTCATAGACCGATCATCGGGTAGGACTGAGACCATAACACACTCCACACACCGGGAAAGCGAGGCCACAACCCCTCGAGCTACATCCCATACCTATTTACTGCTAGATGAACAGGGTCTACACATTTAGATGCTTGCCCATTTGCTTCATCGCCCCCGGGACTTGAACCCGGGGCCTCTCAATTATGTCTGTTGACCACTACACATGTGTGTGTGTGTGTGTGTGTGTGTGTGTGTGTGTGTGTGTGTGTGTGTGTGTGTGTGTGTGTGTGTGTGTGTGTGTGTGTGTATTTACCTAGTTGTATTTACCTAGTTGTAGTTTTACAGGGCCTGGGCTTTATGCTCGTGTGGTCCTGTCTCCATATCTACACTTATCCAATTTTTCTTTAAAACTATGTACACTCTTTGCTGATACCACTTCCTCACTCAAACTGTTCCAAGTCTCAACACATCTTTATGGAAACTAAATTTTTAACATCTCTCAGACATCGTCCCTTCCTTAGTTTCTTACTATGCGATCTTGTGCTTCTAAAGTCATATTCTTCTCTCAGGATCAGTTTCTCATTATCCACTTCATCCATTCCGTTAATCAATTTATAAACTTGTATCAGATCCCCTCTCTCTTCTCTGCTCCAAGGTTGGTAGATCCATTGCCTTTAGTCTCTCCTCATATGCCATCCCTTTAAATTCTGGAACCATTCTTGTAGCCATTTTTGTAGTCTCTCTAATTTTCTTATGTGTTTCTTTTATGGGGAGTCCACACAACTCCTGCATATTCCAATCTAGGTCTTATTTTAGTACTTATCAATTTCTTCATCATTTCCTTGTCCATATAGTGAAATGCTACTCCAATATTCCTTAGCAAATTATACGTCTCTCTGAAAATTCTATCAATATGGCTAACCGGTTGATTATTTTCTTCCATTGTCACTCCCAAGTCCTTTTCCTTTTTACTTTTTCTAGTTCTACTCCATCTCCCATCTTATAGATTCCCACTGGTCGTCTTTCACTTTTTCCCATTTCCATGACATGGCTTTTGTCCACATTGAATTCCATCTCCCATTTTTGCTCCATTTCCAGATCTTGTTTAAGTCTTCCTGTAGTATTTCACAATCCTCTTTTGTTTAATGACTCTGCACAGTTTCGCATCGTCCGCAAACAGATTTATGTAGCTGTTCACTCCTCTGGCATGTCATTTATATATACGAGAAAAGTATTGGTGCCAATACTGACCCCTGTGGCACTCCGCTGTCTACTGTTCTCCACTTGGACTTCATATCTTTAACTATCGTCCTTATTTCTCTCCCCTTAAGTAATTCTTCATCCATCTCAATGTGCTTCCTTTTAAGCCACCCTTCTCCTCTAACTTCCATAGTAATCTTTCATGTGGCACTTTATCAAAAGCCTTTTTAGATCTAAATAAATACAGTCAATCCATCCTCTCTCTCTTGTACTTTATCAACTATTCTAGAGTAGAAACTCAATAAATTTGTCACACATGACCGACCTTTTCTAAAACCAAATTGGCTATTTGATAATATTTTGTTGTCTTCAAGAAACTCGATCCATTGCTTCTTTATTACTTTTTCACACATCTTGCATATTACACTAGTTAGTGATACCGGCCTGTAATTTAAAGGTTCTTCCTTCCTTCCGCTCTTATATATGGGAACCACCTCAGCTCTTTTCCACTCCACTGGCACTGTTCCATTTTCTATTGAGCATTTTATGATGTTGTATATTGGACTTGCTAGTTCTTCCCTACATTCTTTCAGTATTCTGCCTGAGACTTCATCCGGTCCCATTGCCTTTTCCTCATCCAATTCCGTCATCAACTTTTTATTTCAAGCTTGGTTACTTTAATCTCTTTCATATAGACAGTCTCTCTATTACCCTGTGGTCTTTCAAATTTGGATTCCTTAGTAAAGACCTCATGAAATTTACTATTTAACAGTTCTGCCATACTTTTGGGTCTTCCACCATTCCGTTCTCTCCTTTTAACCTTTCTATTGTTTCTTTTTGTCTTATTTTTCCATTTATGAATCTGTAGAACAATTTTGGTTGTTCCTTACATTTTTCGACAATGTCCTTTTCATAGTTCTTTTCTTCTTCCTTTCTCACCTTAGCATATTCATTTCTTGCTGTTTTGAAGTTTTCCTTATTTTCTGGATTTCTGTTTCTTCTCCACCTTTTCCATGCTCCATCTCGTTTCTCCTTTGCCCTAGCACATCTTGCATTAAACCAATCTTTCTTTCCTTCTTCTTTAGGTCTATATTTGGAACATATTCCTGACCCCAGTTTTGTATATTTCCAAAAATAAGTTATATTTCTCTTGAACCGTTAATGAGTTTTCCATCTCCTCCCAGTTTACGTTTTAAAATAGTTCTTGAGATTCTCAATATCAGCCTTTCTGTAATTTAATCGGTCTCCTTTGTATGATTCATCTCTATCTTCCTTTCCTTCTTCTATATCCATCTCTAATATTACATGGTCACTCTTTCCCAATGGGCACTTGTATCTTATATCATCGTTAATTGGTATATCCCTTGTAAAAACTAGGTCTAATCTTGCCGGCTCATCGTTTCCTCTGAATCTTGTGTTTTCCTTTACTCTTTGGACCATCAAATTATCTATCATTATGTTCAGGAATCTGTCTCCCCAGGCATCTTCCCCCATACCACTTTCATAATTTTCCCAGTCTACCTCCTTACAGTTGAAATCTCCTATCAATATCACTTTTCTCCTTTCCTTAATGATTCTTGTAAGACTCCTTATTGTGTCATCTATCATGTCTCTATATTCTTGGTTAGTCCATGAGTTTGTTTTTGGTGGCACATATGTTCCAATGATTGTTAACTCCTTTTTGTTAATATGCATCTTAACATACAGTATTTCTGATTTTTCTGTGTGTGTGTGTGTGTGTGTGTGTGTGTGTGTGTGTGTGTGTGTGTGTATTTACCTATGGAACTATTTACCCATCCCAAACTGCAAGGAAACCTCTTTATAAGTATATTATTTTTTTTAGCAACATTGTAAAATATGTATGCCACGTTTCTTGCCAGACTTATGAATATATTATCAATAATAAGTTTACTGTTCTCTCATACGTTGTAATACTAAGGTTAAATGCGTATGTATATTTGCTGACCCTATTTGCTAAAGTTTTACTAATATTAGAACTGCTGCATCGCTGGCTATGAGACATGCGGCACCACTGTACAGCGGGAATTCCCCAACAAGCCGCACCCAATCCACATTTTTAGACGAGCAGGACTATAGTTGTAGTTTTACAGGGCCTGGGCTTTATGCTCGTGTCGCCCCGTCTCCATATCTACACTTATCCAATCTTACTTTAAAAGTGTGCACACTCGTTGCAGACACTACTTCTTCATCTAAACTGTTCCACGTCTTAATACATCTCTGCGGGAAACTATATTTTTTAATATCTCTCAGACATCTTCCCTTTCTCAGCTTTTTATTATGTGATCTTGTGCTTCGGATGTCATATTCTTCTCTCAGGATCAGTTTCTCATTATCCACTTGGTCCATTCCGTTGATCAATTTATAGACTTGTATCAGGTCTCCTCTCTCCCTTCTTTGTTCCAAGGTTGGTAGATCCATAGCCTTTAGTCTCTCCTCATATGTCATCCCTTCAAGTTCTGGGACCATTCTTGTAGCCATTTTTTGTAGCCTCTCCAATTTCCTTATGTTTCTTTTTATGAGGGGTCCACACTACTTCTGCATATTCCAATCTGTGTCTTATTATAGTATTTATCAATTTCTTCATCATTTCTTTGTCCATGTAGTGAAATGCTACTCCAATATTCCTCAGCAAATTATATGTTTCTCTAAAAATTTTATCAATATGGCTTACTGGTTGATTGTTTTCTTCCATCGTCACTCCTAAGTCCTTTTCCTTTTTTACTTTCTCCAGTTCTACTCCATCTCCCATCTTATAGATTCCCACAGGTTGTCTTTCACTCTTTCCCATTTCCATGACATGGCTTTTGTTCACATTGAATTCCATTTCCCACTTCTTACTCCATTCCCAGATCTTATTTAGGTCTTCTTGCAGTATTTCACAATCCTCTTTTTGCTTTATAACTCTGCACAGTTTCATATCATCCGCAAACAAATTTATGTAGCTGTTCACTCCTTCTGGCATGTCGTTAATATAAATGAGGAAAATGTGTGTGTGTTGAGTATTTTGACCACTGTAAATATGATAAAGTAGTGAACAAAAGATGGCTCCATAATATTATGTTCTTGAGCATTCATAGCTACAGTGTCTCAGGTGTTAACAGTGTAAAAGATGCAATCCCATCATAAGTCTTGTAAATTATGACTTGTATTTTATCCAGGATAAAAATAATATGGTAAAATGTATTCAAATAGAAGTCAGTATAGGCTCATCTTTAACATAAATATTTTATGTTACTATGAGTTTGAATATTGATTTATGTTACTGAAAAGAAGTATTGATGTGATATTGATTTCATCCCACACAGGTGAAGGTGCTGTCATTCACTGGACAGAAGACTTCTCTGTCAATGAAAGATGTTAATCAGGAGACAGGAGAGGACCTCAACCCTAATGTAGCACCTGTAGGGATTAGCAACATGGAAGAAGACTCCATGAGAAATCCAGACAGACCTATGTCTCTCATGGAACTAACTAAAGGTATATTGTTGCTACATATACTAATTACCCATATGTAATTACATATGCCTATATGCCATTATTTCCCACACTCAGCACAGAAAATCAACCAGCACCTCTATATATGTATATAGAGATCATGCCTATAGAAGTTCCACATCACCTCTGTGCACATGCGCGCTGGGAACCACCAGCCCAGCTGGCCAACCCTACCTCAGATCCTTTTTGTGCTCGGCACAGTGTTCACCTGTGCCTCTTCTCGCTTCTTCCTGCCTTTTTTTTTTTTTTTTTTTTTTTTAATTATTTTTTTTTATTTATTTATTTATTTTTTTTTTTTTTGTGCCCGCTTCTTTGTCGCTTCCATTTCTACTTCTCCCTGAGTTGCCATGGGCGCTAAGAGTTGTGTTAGATGCAAGAGGTGGTTGCTGGGCAAGGCTTTAGAACCGCATTCCTGCTGTGTGTCTTGTCGGCCCGCCATGTGTTTGGTCGAAGACCAGTGTAGTGAGTGTTCCCACCTCTCCCTTCTCCAGTTCCAAGCGTATGTGAAGGATGCTGAGAAGCGTTTTGCTAAGGAGAAGAAGCAGGCCAAGTCATCTGGTGGTTCTAGTGAGAAGCGTTCTCACCGGCAGGAGCCGGCTTCTGAGGCCCCTTGGGCCAGCAGGTTTGTCGCTATAGAGGCTGATCTGGCTACTATGATGGCTTCTATTGGCCAGTTGACAGCGGTTTTGTTGCCCCTTGCCTCCAGTTCCGCGTTTTCAGGGTTTGTGGCCGGCGAAGCAAGTGTGCGTCTGGCCCCCAGGTTGGTGCCAGGTGTAGCAGGACCCTGGTCTTCCTCCGGTTCAGGCCCTTCGGTGGCAGCTGCTGGTAATAGTCGAGCAAGTCTCAGTGTGTCCCCTCTCCCTGGTTTGGCTCTGGGAGTGAGTGGGGGGCAGGCTCCCTCTGTTCCAAGCTCTGCCCCGGAGTTGACGGTCAGGGGAGTGAGTTTGCGTGCGGCCCCGCGCTCTGCTCCGCTGCTGGTCGCGAGTGGCATGCCTTCTCCCACTGTTCCTGGCCCTTCCAACGAATTTTTGGGGCTTGGTGGAGTTAGCGTATGTGCGGCCCCTCTCCCTAGTTTGGCTCTGGGAGTGAGGGGGGTCCAGTCCCCCGCTGTTTCAGGCTCTTCCGCGGACTTTTCTGGCTTTGGGGGTGTGAGTTTGAGTGTGGCACAAACTCCTGCTGTGTCAGGTGCTTCCAGGGAGTTTTCAGGTCTTGGTGGAATGAGCGTGCGTGCAGCCCCACTCCCGGATTGAATGGTTTCTTCCGTGGCCAGTCCTGGGGTCGGTGGATTGAGTCTACGCGCTGTTCCTCTCTCTGGTAAGGCCTCGGGGTTTGTGGGGAGCCAGCTCCCACCGGGCCAGTCTCCTCCTTGGGCCTTGTTGGTGGCAGAGAAATGAGACTTAATGCAACACCACTCCATGGTGGGTTGCCGGGTGATGGCAATTTTACTGGCTCGGCGGGCGTGTCTTCCATGGGCCTGCCTCATGTTGATTAGGCTGCAGGGGTCAATGCCCTTGCAGGTTCGACCCTGTCCAGTTGATGCGGGCATGTACCCTCTAACTGACTGTCTTGATTCTTTAAGTCACCGCCACAATGTTGCATCTTTATCTGTCTTCTACCGCTGTTTTCATGCTGTCTGCTCTTCTGAACTTGCTAACTGCATGCCTTCCCCCCTCCTGCGGCCTTGCTGCACAAGACTCTCTACTTCTTCTCATCCCTATTCTGTCCATCTTCCTAATGCAAGAGTTAACCAGTATCTTCACTCCTTCATTCCCTACACTGGTAAACTCTGGAACTCTCTACCTGTGTCTGTATTTCCACCTGCCTATGACTTAAACTCTTTCAAAAGAGGAGTGTCAAGACACCTCTTACGTTAACTGGACCCTCCTTTTAGATTTTTTGTTTTCTCTTTCTCCTACTTTCCTCTTAACAGGGCCTGGCAACCAGCGGATTTTTTTCCAACACTTTGTTTTCCCTTGGCCAGTGCCCTTGTAATGTAAAAAAAAAAAAAAAAAAAAAAAAAAAAAAGTTAGTTAGGCTGCTGCCACGGGCTGGCCTTCGTTTTCTGAGGAGGTGGATCAGGTTTTTGATGACGTTCCCTCGGGGAAGGCTGGCATTCTGGATGAGGAAGGTGCGGCCTCCTTTTGTGAGCTTAATACCTCAGTGAGAGAGTCCTTGGGTCTCCCCATGCCCTCTTCTCTTGCTTCCACTCTTCAGATTGGGGTCAAGCGCACCTCTGGGACTTCACAGCCTCGCCCCACTCCCTTGGTGCTGCCTCGTTCTCTTCTGGCTCTGGAGGTTCGCAGGGAACAGCTGGGCTGTTCCCTGGGGATCTCTAATCCTGCTTCAGCCAAGTTTGCCTTGCCCAGGAGATGGGCTTCAACAGCAGTGAGGTGGTACACTCCAGAAGGAGATTCCTGTGGGGCTCCTCCTCTCAATGATGAGCTGCTTCATTTGGTGGAGAATAGAGATCTGTCTGTGAGTCTTCCCTGGCGTATGGCTACTCAATTAGAGGATATTTTGAGTAGTCTGGTTGATATCACTTCCTGGACAGATCAGGTTCTGGGGCCCCTTGCTGGCCTTTCCAGAGGGATTTGGACTGCCTGGGAGCTCTTGCCAGGGCAAATTTAGAAATTATGCAGCCCTGCTCCGTTTGAGAATGATGATGTTACGCAGACAGGCTGTGGTGAGAAACCTCCTTAATACTTACAGTGATCGGGAGAGACAGCAGTTGATGTCTTCCCCCATTGGCTCCCACCTTTTTGATGGTTAGACTCTTGCAGTAGTGGAGCAGAGGGAGCTTGAATCCTCACAACGGTCACTCGTTTCCCAGATTGCTCATGGCCTGGCTTCCACAGCTTGGGGCGTCAGGGCTAAAGCTGGTCGTGCTGTTGGTTCCCGGTGCCTTGCACCGGTTGCGCCTCCTTTGGTTCTGCCTTCTCCTGCTCCTAAGGTGAGCGGTTCCTTTCGCTCTCGAGGAATCTTCTGTGGCTGATCTATGGGCCGTTGGAGCTCTCGCTAGGGACGCTGCAGAGGTGCCGCTGCTAGTTGTGGCTTGTCTGCAGCAGCACTGGCAAGAGTGGGAGAACATCGGGGCCCGTGAGTAGGTGGTCAAGACCCTTCGGCATGGTTACATTCTTCCCTTCCTCAAGCATCCTCCCCTCTTGAGCACGCCTGTGGAGTTTCCGGCGTACAGGAAGGGCTCAGACCGTCATTCGGCTCTGGAGGCCGCGGTTTCCGAGATGCTGATAAAGGGCGCTATAGAACCGGTGGTAGACCCTCAGGCCAGATTCTGTTCTCGTGTCTTCCTTGTGCCCAAGTCCACTGGGGGCTGGAGGCCGATTTGCAACCTTTCAGTCTGAAATTGTTTCCTGGTGGTGACCCACTTCCGCATGGAGACAGTTTCGTCAGTGCTGGAGTCAATGGCCGAGGGCGAGTGCATGGTGTCCTTGGACCTGCGGGACGCTTACTATCAGGTTCCTGTCCACCCTCGGTCACGCAAGTACATGCGGTTCATCTGGCAGGGCAGAGTTTACCAGTTTTGGACTCTGTGCTTCGGCCTTGCCACGGCTCCTCATATCTTTACCAAGGTGATGGCTCCCATGTCGGCTTGGGCCCATCGCCTCGGCATACCCCTGTGTCGCTATCTGGACGATTGGCTGATTTCTGGTCCTTCTTGGGCTTCATGCCTCGACAATGCCCGGTCTCTTCTGCTTCTGTGTTCTCGGGTGGGGATTCAGGTCAACTGGGCCAAATCCAATCTGTCTCCCAGCCAGAGGAAGCAGTTTTTGGGTATGGTTCTTGACATTGTCAGAGCCTGAGTCTTTCCATTTTCAGATCAGGTCAACCGATTTCTGGCAGTGTCTTAACACCTTCTGCTAGCCAAGGCTCCACCAGTGTCCCTCTGGAGGTCTTTGCTGGGACATCTTGCTTCCCTAGCATGGTTAGTGCCAGGTGGGCTCCTGCGGATGCGGGTTCTGCAGTGGTGCCTAAAGAGGCATTGGAGGGCTGCTTTCGACCCAGATTGGTGGCGGGTGGCTTCAAGTCGTCAGTGTTTGCAAGACCTTTCTTGGTGGTTGGTTCCGAATCCAGAACAAACCTTGTTCTCAGATGCTTCCTAGCTCAGGTGGGGAGCTCACCTGGGAGATTCTCTGGCTTCAGGAGTCTGGACTGGGCAGTCTTTTGGGCTCTCTAGAGTTTTCAGCAGGCCTTGTCAAGATTGGTGGTGTCTGTGATGTCTGACAACTCGACAGTGGTCGCCTATCTCAGGAAGTCAGGGGGCACTTGTTCCAAACCTCTGTCAGCCTTAGCAGGGACAGTTCTCCTGTGGTGCAAGAGCCGTTCCATCTCTCTGTGTCCTGTTTTCGTTCCAGGACACCGCAATGTAATTGCAGATGTTCTCAGTCGGGAGTGTGTCGGTTCAGATGGTTCTTACAGATCAGGGAACCTGGCGACAGGATGCGTTCTCTTTTCCGTGGGACGGTCTGGATCTGTATGCCTTTCCTCTGTTCGCTCTGATCCGCCGTGTTCTGGTGAGGATTCGCGATTCTCAGGCTGTGCGTATGACACTAGTGGCTCCTCTTTGGCCTCAGGGAGACTGGTTTTTCCTGTTGCTTGACCTGCTCGTGGACAGTCCCCGGGTTCTTCCCATGTGACAGTCTCTCCTTCGACAACCTCACCGCCCCCTCTTCCATGGTTCTCCAGAGAAGCTCCATCTTCACGCGTGGCGACTGTCCAGCGTCTCTTCCGAGCGTGAGGTTTTTCACGCAAGGCTGCTTAGTGGCGGGTTCTGACATGAATTTTTTTATAAGCAATAACTTTGCTCTCAGAGGTTATAACATGTTAAAAACTACATCGTTGTACTCAGAATAACACAAAGAAATGTGTTTAGCATTTTTGACTGGTGTGATTTTTCCCTGCTGTAACAGACAGAAAGTAAATCAACCCCCCATACTTTAAGGGCTAAGTGGATTTGTCAGGTGATTCAGAGGGCCTGTGTGAGTGTCTCAGAGGAGGAGTCACACCTTCTGAAAGTGAACACACATGAGGTTCGGGCTATTGCAACCAGTGTTCTCTTTAGAAAAGTTAAGAATCTGGACTTGGTCCTCAAGGCTGGTATGTGGAAGAGTATGACCACATTTGCCTCCTTTTACCTAAGGGATGTTACTCACAGGTATTTAGATACTTTTTCCCTTGGGCCGATAGTTTCAGCACTGAGGGTTGTTCACTAATGTTGGCTTAGTTTCATTCCTTGTTGTCAGCAACAAGATTTATGGGTACATTGTTTTTCCGTTTTCGGGGTTTTGGCGATTTTGGAGATCATACCTTCCATCTTCGGGGTTCTGTTACACCCTACCACCTATACTTAGGAATCTGGCATATATAATTACATATGGGTAATTAGTATATGTAACAACAAAATAGTTCTTTAAAGTAAAAACTTTTTTTGTGAATATACTTACCCATATGTAATTACATAGTAAGAGGATCCCTTCCTTCCTCCCCTGTGTTTCTGTCAATTTTGGCAGAAAGGATCTGAGGTAGAGCTGGCTAGCTGGGCTGGTCGTTCCCGGTGCGCATACGCACGGAGGTGACATGGAACTTCTATAGGCATAATCTCTAAATGTATATAGAGGTGCTGGTTGATTTTTTTTTTTTTTTTTTTTTTTTTTTTTTTTTCTCATAGGGAAGAGGACTGGCAAAAGAAAAGATAAAAAAAAAAGGCCCACATGAGTGCTGGCTCTCTAAAAAGTTGAAAAGCGTCAGCTGAAATTGGGGAGCAAATGCCTCGATACCTCCCCCTTAGAAGACAAGTCGTAGGAATTTGGAAATACAGATGCAGGGAGAGAGTTACAGAGTTTACCAGTGAAAGGGATGAATGATTGAGAGTACTGGTTAACTCTTGCGTTAGAGAGTTGGACAGAATAGGGATGAGAGGAAGAAGAAAGCCTTGTGCAGCGAGGCTGCAGGAGGAGGGGGAGGCATGCAGTTAGCAAGATCAGTAGAACAGTTAACATGAAAATAGCAATAAAAGATAGAAAGAGATGCAACATTTCGGTGGTGAGAAAGAGGCTGAAGACAGTTAGTTAGAGGAGGGGAGTTGATGAAACGAAAAGCTTTTGATTCCACCCTATCTAATAAAACTGTGTGACTTGAACCCCCCAAACGTGCAAAGAGTACTCCATACAGGGGCAGATAAGGCCCTTATACAGAGTAAGCAGTTGGAGGGGCGAGAAAAACTGGCGGAGATCTCGCCTCAGAACACCTAACCTTCATAGAAGCTGTTTTAGCAAGAGATGAGATGTGAAGTTTCCAGTTAAGATTATGAGCAAAGGACAGACTGAGGATATTCATTGTGGAAGAGGGAGACAGTTGAGTGTCATTGAAGAAGAAGGGATAGTTGTCTAGAAGATTGTGTTGAGTTGATAGATGGAGGAATTGAGTTTTTGAGGCATTGAAAACTACTAGATTTTCTCTGCCCCAATCGGAAGTCTTAGAAAGATCTGAAGTCAGGCATTCTGTGGCGTCCCTGCGTGATCTGTTGACTTCTTGAAGGGTTGGTCATCTCTGAAAGGACGTGGAAAGATGTAGGGTGGTTATCAGCGTAGGGGTGGATAGGGCAAAAAGTTTGGTTAAGAAGGTCATTAATGAATAATAAAAAGAGTGGGTGACAGGACAGAACCCTGAGGAACACCACTATTAATAGATTTAGGAGAAGAACAGTGGCTGTCTACCATAGCAGCAATAGAACAGTCAGAAAGGAAACTTGAGATAAAGTTGCAGAGAGAAGGATAGAAGCTGTAGGAGGGCAGATTTGAAATCAAAGCTTTATGCCAGACTCTATCAAAAGCTTTTGATATATCTAACGCTACAGCAAAAGTTTCACCGAAATCTCTAAAAGAGGATGACCAAGACTCAGTAAGGAAAGCCAGAAGATCACCTGTACAGCAACCTTGACGGAAGCCATACTGGCAATCAGACAAGATTGTGAAGTGACAGATGTTTGAGAATCTTCCTATTTAGGATAGACTCAAAAACTTTAGACAAGCAAGAGATTAAAGCTATAGAATGGTAGTTTGAGGGGTTAGGTTAGGGTTATGTCCCTTTTTAGGAACAGGCTGAATGTAGACAAACTTCCAGCAGGAAGGAAAGGTAGAAGTAGATAGACAATGTTGGAAGAGTTTGGCCAGGCAAGGTGCAAGCACAGAAGCACAGTTTTTGAGAACAGTAGGAGGGACCCCATCAGGACCATAAGCCTTCCGAGGGTTTAGGCCAGCGAGGGCATGGAAAACATCATTATGAAGAATTTTAATTGTAGACATGAAATAGTCAGAGGGAGGAGGAGAGGGAAGGACAAGCCCAGAATTGTCCAAGGTGGAGTTGTGAGCAAAGGTTTGAGAGAAGAGTTCAGCTTTAGAGACAGAAGAGATGGCAGTGGTGCCATCAGGATGAAATAAAGGAGGGAAAGATGAAGAAGTGAAGTTATTTGAGATGTTTTGGCTAGATGCCAGAAGTCTCGAGGGAGTTTGAGTTTGAAAGATTTTGACATTTTCTATTTATGAAGGAGTGTTTGGCAAGTTGAAGAACAGACTTGGCATGATTCCGGCAGAGATATAAAGTGCATGAGATTCAGGAGATGGAAGACTCAAGTACCTTTTGTGGGCAACCTCTCTATCATGTATAGCACAAGAACAGGCTGAGTTAAACCAAGGTTTAGAAGGTTTAGATTGAGATAAAGAGTGAGGAATGTATGCCTCCATGCCAGACACTATCACCTCTGTTATGCGTTCAGCACAAAGAGATGGGTCTCTGACACGAAAGCAGTAATCATTCCAGGGAAAATCAGCATAATACCTTCTCAGGTCCCCCCAGCTGGCAGAGGCAGAACCCCAGAGGCACCTTCGCTTTGGGGGATCCTGCAGAGGGATTGGAGAAATAGGACAAGATATAGAAATGAGATTGTGATCGGAGGAGCCCAACGGAGATGAAAGTGACAGTATAAGTAGAAGGATTAGAAGTGAGGAAGAGATCAAGAATGTTGGGTGTCTCCAAGACGGTCAGGAATACGAGTAGGGTGTTGCATCAGTTGCTCTAGGTCATGGAGGATATCAAAGTTAAGGGCTAGTTCACCAGGATGGTCAGTGAAGGGAGATGAAAGGCAAAGCTGGGGGTGAACATTGAAATCTCCAAGAATGGAAATCTCAGCAAAAGGGTAGAGGGACAGAATGTGCTCCACTTTGGAAGTTAAGTAGTCAAAGAATTTACTATAGTCAGAAGAGTTAGGGGAGAGATAAACAGCACACATGAATTTAGTTTGAGAGTGACTGTCAAGTCGAAGCCAGATGGTGGAAAACTTGGAAGATTCAAGAGCGTGGGCATGAGAGCAAGTTAAGTCGTTGGGTACGTAGGCACAACATCCAGCTTTGGAATGAAAATGAGAATAGAGAAAGTAGGAGGGAACAGAGAAGGGGCTATTGTCAGTTGCCTCAGACAGCTGTTTCGGTGAGGAAAAGAAGATGAGGTTTAGTAGAGGAGAGGTGGTGTGCTACAGATTGAAAATTAGATCTAAGATCGTGAATGTTGCAGAAGTTAAAGTTGCGGGAGGTGTCAAGGCATTTGGGGTCGTTATCAAGAGAGGCATCCTACCTGCGGACATTTTTTGGTCCCCTCCCCAGAAGGGGACTCTGAGGCATTGTTATTATGAGTACCCATTTTTCTTTTAAATTTTGATTTTCAAGTGAAGGGTGTATGTGTGGTAAGTACATGTAGTTTTTTTTGTGAAGAAGGAGAGTTGTCTTTAGAGGGTAGGCTGTGGCTGCCCCCTTGAGTTGTGAGACACAAAGGGAAACGTTCAGCAAGATCACAACTAGCTTTAATGAAAGGTTCACAGCACCCCCTGAACTAGTGCTATTAGATCTCTCTGGAAGTAAGTTAATGGTTCAGTAGGTGTCTACTACCTCCTCCTGCAGAGTGTGGGAAATATGGCATATAGGCATATGTAATTTTATATGGGTAAGTATATTCACAAAAAAAAGTTTTTACTTTAAATAACTATTTTTCGTATATGCTTAGTGGGTATTATAGTAGGCATAGTAACCTTGCTAATGCAAGAATTACTCAGTATTCTCAATCTTTTATCTTTTTTTTTTTTTTTTTTTTTTTGCAAACTCTGGAACTCTCTGCCTGCCTTTGAATTTCCTCTTTCTTAACCCCTTCAATACGGTGACACCTATGTAGGCGTCATGAAGCCCCAGTAGCATATACAGTGACGCCTACGTAGACGTCATATTTCTTTTCTGAGCTTTCTTCAGTTCAGTTGTCCCGTATAGTGTGTTGGATACCAACTACACACGCCGTATGCTGTCCTTGAAATCCCAGTGCTCCTCCCACCATCCTTGTCTCCACCAATCACTAAAGATAAGCTACATGCATCCTGCCTTGTGTCTAAAATTAACCAATGGCATAGACTGTTCCCATCTCTCTCTCTCTTTCTCTCTCTCTCTCTCTCTCTCTCTCTCTCTCTCTCTCTCTCTCTCTCTCTCTCTCTCTCTCTCTCTCTCTCTCTCTCTCTCTCTCTCTCTCTCTCTCTCTCTCTCTCTCTCTCTCTCTCTCTCTCTCTCTCTCCCTCCTCCTCCTCTCCCATCTCTTCCCTCCCTCCCCTCTCCTCTCGAAAGATAAGTTACATGCCTTGTAACATCTGTGAAACACACACACACACACACACACACACACACACATTGAGATGGATAGAAAATTATTTGAGGGGGAGAGAAATAAGGATGGTAGTTAAAGATATGAAGTCCAAGTAGAGAGCAGTAGAAAGCGGAGTGCCGGGGTCAGTATTGGCACCAGTACTTTTCCTCATTTATATTAACGACATGCCAGAAGGAGTGAACAGCTACATAAATTTGTTTGCGGATGATACGAAACTGTGCAGAGTTATAAAGCAAAAGGAGGATTGTGAAATACTGCAAGAAGACCTAAATAAGATCTGGGAATGGAGTAAGAAGTGGGAAATGGAATTCAATGTGAACAAAAGCCATGTCATGGAAATGGGAAAGAGTGAAAGACTACCTGTGGGAATCTATAAGATGGGAGATGGAGTAGAACTGGAGAAAGTAAAAAAGGAAAAGGACTTAGGAGTGATGATGGAAGAAAACAATCAACCAGTAAGCCATATTGATAGAATTTTTAGAGAAACATATAATTTGCTAAGGAATATTGGAGTAGCATTTCACTACATGGACAAAGAAATGATGAAGAAATTGATAAATACTATAATAAGACCCAGATTGGAATATGCAGGAGTAGTGTGGACCCCTCATAAAAAGAAACACATTAAGAAAATTGGAGAGGCTACAAAAAAATGGCTACAAGAATGGTCCCAGAACTTGAAGGGATGACATATGAGGAGAAACTAAAGGCTATGGATCTACCAACCTTGGAACAAAGAAGGGAGAGAGGAGACCTGATACAAGTCTATAAATTGATCAACGGAATGGACCAAGTGGATAATGAGAAACTGATCCTGAGAGAAGAATATGACACCCGAAGCACAAGATCGCATAGTAAAAAGCTGAGAAAGGGAAGATGTCTGAGAGATATAAAAAAATATAGTTTCCCGCAGAGATGTATTGAGACATGGAACAGTTTAGATGAAGAAGTAGTGTCTGCAACGAGTGTGCACACTTTTAAAGTAAGATTGGATAAGTGTAGATATGGAGACGGGGCCACACGAGCATAAAGCCCAGGCCCTGTAAAACTACAACTAGGTAAATACAACTAGGTAAATACAAGACCAAGAAGGGAAAAAGACGAAATGAAATCAGTAAAAGATCTACTAAAACATCTGAATGACGAGGATAGACAGAACTTAGAAGAGGAAGTAGAAATCCATAGAATGGGACCATATCAAGAAGGAACAGTGAGACCAATTAAGATATTACTAAAATCACAAGCAGCAGCAGAAGTACTATATAGAAAAACAAAACTCAGAGAAACAGAAGGTTGCAAAGATATATATATATATATAAAGAAAAATAGAAACGAGGAGGAAAGGAAGAGACACAATGAACTGGTGGCTGAAGCAAGAGAAAAAAATAATGAAAGGTCTGAGGAGGAGAAGAAGGCATTTTTTTGGAGAATTATAGGAGACAGGATAAGGAACTGGTATATAAAAGAGAAAGAAGAGAAAGAAAAGAATGGAGCAAGTTTAACTAAAAATGATAAGAACAAGAGATTAAAAATGATGTATACAAACATAGATGGGATTTTATCTAGTAAATTAGAATTAAGAGATTACATAAAGAAAGAAGAACCAGATATTGTATGCCTGGTGGAAACAAAGTTAAATGAGGCAATAAAAATAGACATAGATAAAAGGTATGATATATGGAGGAGAGACAGACTGGGTAAAGGAGGAGGAGGAGTCATGATGATGTTAAGGAAGGAGATAGTGGTAAATCAAGTGGAGTTTGGGGAAGGAAAATCAGAAATACTGTATGTTAAGGTACATATTAATAAAAAGGAATTAACAATCATTGGAACATATGTGCCACCAAAAACAAACTCATGGACTAACCAAGAATATAGAGAAATGATAGATGACACAATAAGGAGTCTTACAAGAATCATTAAGGAAAGGAGAAAAGTTATATTGGTAGGAGATTTCAACTGTAAGGAGGTAGACTGGGAAAATTATGAAAGTGGTATAGGGGAAGATGCCTGGGGAGATAGATTCCTGAACCTAATGATAGATAATTTGATGGTCCAAAGAGTAAAGGAAAACACAAGATTCAGAGGAAACGATGAGCCGGCAAGATTAGACCTAGTTTTTACAAGGGATATACCAATTAACGATGATATAAGATACAAGTGCCCATTGGGAAAGAGTGACCATGTAATATTAGAAATGGATATAGAAGAAGGAAAGGAAGATAGAGATGAATCATACAAAGGAGACCGATTAAATTACAGAAAGGCTGATATTGAGAATCTCAAGAACTATTTTAAAACGTAAACTGGGAGGAGATGGAAAACTCATTAACGGTTCAAGAGAAGTATAACTTATTTTTGGAAATATACAAAACTGGGGTCAGGGAATATGTTCCGAAATATAGACCTAAAGAAGAAGGAAAGAAAGATTGGTTTAATGCAAGATGTGCTAGGGCAAAGGAGAAACGAGATGGAGCATGGAAAAGGTGGAGAAGAAACAGAAATCCAGAAAATAAGGAAAACTTCAAAACAGCAAGAAATGAATATGCCAAGGTGAGAAAGGAAGAAGAAAAGAACTATGAAAAGGACATTGTCGAAAATGTAAGGAACAACCAAAATTGTTCTACAGATTCATAAAAGGAAAAATAAGACAAAAAGAAACAATAGAAAGGTTAAAAGGAGAAAACGGAATGGTGGAAGACCCAAAAGTATGGCAGAACTGTTAAATAGTAAATTTCATGAGGTCTTTACTAAGGAATCCAAATTTGAAAGACCACAGAGACTGTCTAACCAAGCTTGAAATAAAAAGTTGATGACGGAATTGGATGAGGAAAAGGCAATGGGACCGGATGAAGTCTCAGGCAGAATACTGAAAGAATGTAGGGAAGAACTAGCAAGTCCAATATACAACATCATAAAATGCTCAATAGAAAATGGAACAGTGCCAGTGGAGTGGAAAAGAGCTGAGGTGGTTCCCATATATAAGAGCGGAAGGAAGGAAGAACCTTTAAATTACAGACCGGTATCACTAACTAGTGTAATATGCAAGATGTGTGAAAAAGTAATAAAGAAGCAATGGATTGAGTTTCTTGAAGACAACAAAATATTATCAAATAGCCAATTTGGTTTTAGAAAAGGTCGGTCATGTGTGACAAATTTATTGAGTTTCTACTCTAGAATAGTTGATAAAGTACAAGAGAGAGAGGGATGGGTTGACTGTATTTATTTAGATCTAAAAAAGGCTTTTGATAAAGTGCCACATGAAAGATTACTATGGAAGTTAGAGGAGAAGGGTGGCTTAAAAGGAAGCACATTGAGATGGATGTAGAATTACTTAAGGGGGAGAGAAATAAGGACGATAGTTAAAGATATGAAGTCCAAGTGGAGAACAGTAGACAGCGGAGTGCCACAGGGATCAGTATTGGCACCAATACCAGAGGGAGTGAACAGTTACATAAATCTGTTTGCGGACGATGCAAAACTGTGCAGAGTCATTAAACAAAAAGAGGATTTTGAAATACTACAGGAAGACTTAAACAAGATCTGGAAATGGAGCAAAAAATGAGAGATGGAATTCAATGTGGACAAAAGCCATGTCATGGAAATGGGAAAAAGTGAAAGATGACCAGTGGGAATCTATAAGATGGGAGATGGAGTAGAACTAGAAAAAGTAAAAAAGGAAAAGGACTTGGGAGTGACAATGGAAGAAAATAATCAACCTGTAAGCCATATTGATAGAATTTTCAGAGAGACGTATAATTTGCTAAGGAATATTGGAGTAGCATTTCTCTATATGGACAAGGAAATGATGAAGAAATTGATAAGTACTAAAATAAGACCTAGATTGGAATATGCAGGAGTTGTGTGGACTCCCCATAAAAAGAAACACATAAGAAAATTAGAGACTACAAAAAATGGCTACAAGAATGGTTCCAGAATTTAAAGGGATGGCATATGAGGAGAGACTAAAGGCAATGGATCTACCAACCTTAGAGCAAAGAAGAGAGAGAGGGGATCTGATACAAGTTTATAAATTGATTAACGGAATGGATGAAGTGGATAAAGAGAAACTGATCCTGAGAGAAGAATATGACTTTAGAAGCACAAGATCGCATAGTAAGAAACTAAGGAAGGGACGATGTCTGAGAGATGTTAAAAATTTAGTTTCCGCAAAGATGTGTTGAGACTTGGAACAGTTTGAGTGAGGAAGTGGTATCAGCAAAGAGTGTACATAGTTTTAAAGAAAAATTGGATAAGTGTAGATATGGAGACGGGACCACACGAGCATAAAGCCCAGGCCCTGTAAAACTACAACTAGGTAAATACAACTAGGTAAATACACACACACACACACACACACACACACACTGGTCAATGGAAGGATCAGAGACAACATGGGGAAATACACTATTGACACTGGCAATGGAAAATGTGTTAACTCAGTGGGTCAAAGAAGATACTAGGTTTGGAGGAGAGGGAGCATCGTCAAGACTGGACTTGGTCTTTAGTACAGAGCCAATGGTCATTGAGGAGATGAGGGTGGAGTGCCCTTTAGCAAAGAGTGATCATGCAGTTTTGGAGTTCAAGGTGATAGACGAAGAGAAATCTAGAAGAAATGAAGAATATAAAGTGGGAAGATGGAATTATGCCAAGACAGATTTTGGAAACCTAAAGAAATTCTTTCAAGAGACAAATTGGATGAAATTCAAGAGTGCTAAGGAGCAAATGAAAAGTGGAAGGAATTTATAAAAATATACAAAGAAGGTGAGAAAAATTTGTACCAATAAGACAACATAGAGAAGTTGGAAAGCAGGACTGGTTTAACGATAGATGTGAAAAGGCTAGAACAAGAAAAGAGGATGCATGGAAGAGGTGGAGAAGGAAAAGACGGATTAAGCAGTGGGAAAGTTACAAAAGAGCAAGAAATGAATATGTGTTGATTAGAAGAGAAGAAAGAAAGAAACAAGAAAAGGATATAATTGATAAATGTAAAGACCAACCAAGGCTTTTTTACAGACATGTGAACAACAACATCAAAAATAGAGAAAGTATTGAAAGTTTAGAAGTAAATGGAGTATACAGTGAAGATCCCAGGGAAATGGCAGAGGCTATGAATGGATGCTTTCGGAAGGTATTCACAAAGGAGACTGCTTTTGACAAACCACTGGTAATGGAACAGAAAGGGATTATGAAGGAGTTTCAAGTAACGGTGGAGGAGATCAAGAACATGATGGGGAGTTTAGAAGTGAGAAAAGCTGTGGGACCTGATGGGGTATCAGGATGGATTTTAAGAGAATGCAGGGAGCAATTGGCAGAAAAAGTTTGTGAAGTAATTGATGCCTCATTAAGGGAAGGCGTAGTGCCCCAAGACTGGAAAAGAGCTAACATTGTCCCAATCTATAAATCAGGTAACAAGAGAGACCCATTGAACTATAGACCAGTGTCACTTACAAGTGTGGTAGCTAAGATGTGTGAGAGGGTGGTGAAGACTAGATGGACAGACTTCTTGGAGAAAATGACATACTTTGTGAGTGTCAATTTGGTTTTAGGAAAGGGCGTTCATGCACGACAAACCTGATATGTTACTATTCGAGGGTGATAGATGTAATACAGGAAAGAGATGGTTGGGCTGATGGAATATATCTGGATTTAAAAAAGGCCTTTGATAAGGTACCACACCAGAGACTGATCTGGAAACTTGAAATGGTAGGAGGAGTGCATGGCAGTTTACTAAAATGGATGGAAGACTTTTGGTAGGAAGAGAAATGAGAACAATAATTAAGGACAGACCATCAGAATGGGGATTGGTGGAGAGTGGAGTTCCACAGGGATCAGTGTTGGCACCAGTAATGTTCGCAGTCTACATAAATGACATGGTGGATGGGGTGTCCAGTTATGTGAGCCTATTTGCAGACGATGCAAAATTGTTACGAAAAGTGAGATGTGACAAAGATTGCGAACTACTCCAGGAAGACTTGGACAGAATATGGAAATGGAGCTGTACATGGCAAATGGAGTTCAACACGACAAAATGCAAGAAAATAGAGTTTGGCAAGAGTGAAAGAAGAATCAGGAGTATGTACAAGATAGGAAATGAAGACATAAAACCAGTCATGAAGAAAAAGACCTTGGGGTGACAATTACCAATGACCTATCGCCAGAGAGACATATAAACAAAATAATTGGAGAAGTATTGAACTTATTGAGGAACATAAGAGTGGCGTTCAGATATCTAGATGAAGAAATGATGAAGAAAATAATTACTGCAATGATAAGACCGAGGCTTGAATATGCAACAATACAGTGGGCTCCGAACTTAAAGAAACACATAAGGAAACTAGAGAAAGTACAGAGGGCTGCAACGAAAATGGTGCCTGACTTAAGAGATTTGACTTATGAAGACAGACTGAAAAGAATGCAACTTCCAACCCTGGAAAACAGAAGAGAAAGGGGAGACCTGATAGCAATATACAGAGTGATGATTGGCATGGAAAAATGGATAGGGAAGATCTGTGTATGTGGAATGGAAGAATGTCGAGAGGGCATGGGAAAAACTAAAATGGCCACTTATAGGAGAGATGTGAAAAATATAGCTTCCTCATAGAAGGGTGGAAGCATGGAATAGTTTAGACGTGGAAGTGGTCAACGCAAGGAATATTCATGATTTTAAGAAAAGCTGGACATTAATAGATATGGAGACGGGACAACACGAGCATAGCTCTTTTCCGTATGTTACAATTAGGTAAATACAACACACACACACACACACACACACACTCTCTCTCTCTCTCTCTCTCTCTCTCTCTCTCTCTCTCTCTCTCTCTCTCTCTCTCTCTCTCTCTCTCTCTCTCTCTCTCTCTCTCTCTCTCTCTCTCTCTCTCTCTCTCTCTCTCTCTCTCTCTCTCTCTCTCTCTCTCTCTCTCTCTTGTCAAAAACATTAACCATAGAAGTCCTTTAAATTAAATCTAATTTAATTTGGGTATTTTGTACAATTGTCATAAGGCAGTTCAAATCATAAGCAGATGAAAAAAGCAAGAGCCAGAGCTTTAGAACTTCGCAGTGAAAAGATGAGAAAGTGAAAGTAGCTCTTACATTAGTGAGATGATGGCATAGGAGTGAGAGTGAGTCTTGTGCGTTAACCTTTAAACATGTGCAATCACTCTATAATTAAGCCTCTCAGGTTCCCTGATGCTCTAATCGCTTATGCAAATAGATTTTCATAACACATCTTTTGAATTTTCATGGGAGGCTTCACCTCAGCTGTGTTCTTGTAATATATGTTTACTTATTGTTGCCATCACATGGGCTTCAAAATTAATTATCTGACAATGCTCTCTGTAAAATTATTGAAAATAGGAGACATCTAACAGTTCTTTATGACTGGTTTGGTCTCCTGTACATAATAGAAAATGTGGCAAGGTAGGAGAAAATTGGATTGTAAAGACAAACACTACAAATTTTAGATGTTTATATAAAGCTGAGAATCAGAGGAGAGAATTATGATTAATTCATTATACAGTCAGTAGGGCCTACTTAAGTTAGACACAAATTTCAACTTAACTATAACCATGGACTCACCAACTACACATATGGCTAGAATGACTAAGATTTTTATTTTGACAGGTACTGATGAAGAAGATCTTGCAACATACAAGAGGGTCAACCGAATATCCTCTCCTGAACGATGGGAATTAAAGCAGATGATGGCAGCAAACTGTATCAGTAAGTCAGAAATGCCTGACTTTGATGAGGAACAGGGAGTGATGGGTGGTGAAGATGATGATGAGGAAGATGTGGAAATTGAGCTGGTAGAAGAAGAACCTGCATTTTTGCGAGGTTATGGCAGAGTGAGGGAAGAACTGAGTCCAGTCAGGATAATGAAGAATCCTGATGGCTCCTTAGCTCAAGCAGCAATGATGCAAAGTGCCCTAGCTAAAGAAAGAAGAGAAGTTAAGATGGCCCAGAGGGAAAGTGAAATGGATTCTCAACCTTCAAATCTTGGGCAAAATTGGAATGATCCTCTTCCTGAGATCCAACGCAGTGATTCTGCCATGTCACGGGGCTTGACATCTCAGCAGCAAGAAGTCCCTGAATGGAAGAGACACATCACAGGTTAGTATTGTTACCTTATATATTCCCTAATGAGACCACTCTTATGACACAAATGAGGTAATTTTCTCTTTGACTATTAGATTGTAGTTAAGAAGGTAATGATAGGTGTAAACTAATGCATACTTTTGGGCATTGCTGTGAAAGTATTTAGCCATCTGTGCTGTGCCTAAGTCCCACAGGTGCAGTAGAATGATCTTTTCCTTTACATCACCTTCATATCACCTCCTCCCCCTGTGCAGGACTTGTTACTGCAAAGCACTCCCAACACTATGATTGACAGAGGCATCCATAGTAAAAGGACGAGATAGAGTAAAAAGGCTAAAAACTAAACAAAAGGTCAAAGTAATGTTGGTTTACCATGACAAAAGGTAAGTGACAAGACCTGATAATGTATTGAATTGGGTTCTCTGCAAGTACAATCCCAACTGTCAGAAAAATTTGTGAATTGGTAAACATGTCATTGGAATGGTAATTCCTCAAAGAACTGGAAACAGGCAGATGTAATTCCAATTTATAAAATTGGAGAAAAGGTTTTTAAACTACAGACCCATTTTCTTAACAAGTATAATAGGAAAATTGTGCAAGAAAGTAGTGAAAATTAAATGGATAGAGCAAATAGAGAAGAACTCATTTATGGAAAGGCAATTTGGGTTCAGAAGGAAGACAATTATGTACTACAAATTTTATTAGTTTCTATTCCAGAGTATTAGATATAGTGAATAAGAGATGTGGAAGGGTGGACTGCATTTACCTGGATTTAAAGAAAGCCTTCTATAAGGTGTTGCACAAACAATTAATATGGAAACTTGAATATGTAGCAGGAATTAGAGAACCAATTTTAAATTGGATAGAAGATTTTTCATATAATAGATACATAAGAACAGTGATACTGATTAGTAAATCAACCTGAAAAAGGATAATAAGGATAATTCCACAAGGATGTGTCCTGGCACCAATTGTTTGCAGTTATATATGAATTATATAGTTGAAAATGTAAAAGGCAACATAAATATAAGATTTTCTAATGTAAAATCCATTTTTATCCACATACTTACCCATAATTATTAATTATTGTTTAAATCTCCATTCACACAGCAATCTTACACCATGTCTAACACCTCGAGAAATAGAAATGAAAGAAATACTTGAGGTGCCCCTTCTCATTTTTTTTTTTTTTTTTTTTTTTTTTTTGGGAGAAGACATCCAGCCCGTTTTCTACTTCCAGGTACCACCCATCAGGTTGATTTCCTCATTAGCCTCTAGCTTAAAAGGCTTAGAGGGGAGGGAGGAAGGGAAATTCTGTTATAATTAACCCTTTCCCCAACAATTTTTTTGTTAAATACGTTTCTTTTTCAGACTAATTTCTTTTATTTTGGTTCTATATAGTATTTTTCATGCTGATTATGAAAACAACTTGTAATTACTGTTTTTCCCCATTTTTGTGGTTAACTTTTTATTTTGAAAATACCTTTGTAGACATATACGAGTTAACTTGTCTTCCTATAAACTCCAAGGTCTCCCCTCACCTCTCTCCTCCTCCTCCTCCTCCTCCTCCTCACTTGTCGAGAAATATGCATTGTCTGATGAACTGGCAGTGTCATCAGAAGTATTCAAGCTTCTGAGGGAAGGTTCATATTGCTATTTTCCTCAGAACTAGACATTTGGGGTGTAAATTATTTGAAAAGGGTACAAAAAGTAAGTGGTAATGTGAATGAAAACAACACCCATGCGACGACAGTGGTTGTCGGAGCAAGTCTCGTAAGAGTGTCCTTGAAATCCCACTGCTCCACCCTGTCACCTCTGCCAGGCATACGATTTGATGAGAATACTCGTTTCACATGTAGAATGGCGTAGAAAGGCTCAGAAGCTGGTTTTCGAAGGTCAAGTTTTAGACGAGTATACTCGTCGACGACTGAAAACGGAACATTTAGTGAAAACGAATATATACATCTGTAGCTGGTTTTTGAAGGTCAAATTTTAGACGAGTATACTCGTCGACGACTGAAAACAGAACATTTAGTGAAAACGTGTATACTCGTATCTGCCGAGGAAGGGGTTAATAATTATGGGTAAGTATGTAGATGAAAATGGATTTTACATAAAAAAATCCAATTTGTTATTACACATACTACTACACATAATTATTAATTATTGCTTAAGAACTGAATCCCAAGTACGTATAGGAGGGAGGATGACCTCATCCCTAAAAACAGCTTTTCACTCCCCAAGACACACACCCTTACATACCCAAACTTTCAAAGCTGAGGCCATGCCCTGAGGTGGGTGCAACACTTATATCCTATGACAGAGGGACAAAACAAAAGGAGTGAGAGGAGCATCACAAATCTCCCCATGAGAAAGATCCAATGACCCAGAACCTCACAGAGGACAATTATAGAGCAATATGTGTAAGGACCCAAAAGAAAAATTATTTAATTACCCTGAGAGCCGAGACACAACAGGGCCCAGAGAAGAGGTATCCAAATACCTATGAGTAATATTCCTAAGATAAAAAAGAAGAAAAAGTGGTCATATCTTTCAGGTTCCTGTCTGAAGAATGGCAGGAATACTCAGAATCTTCTTGAACAAGGCACTTCTCACCACTGCTCTAACTTCATGTACCTTCACCCAAACCAAGCGCATCCTCATGTGCATGCTGGGAAACCTGACATATCCAGTGAGAAATAGTATGAGGGTGCACATCATGCAAAGGCTCAGGAACAGTCACAAAAAAGTGAGAGCATCTAGGACAACAATCCTGGGTCCTATGAAGATACAGTAATACCTCGAGATATGATCGCCTCCACATATGATGTTTTTGATATATGATGAAAAATTTCATATAATTTACGCATTGAAATATGAAGATATTTTTAAGATACGAATAGCTATCAGTAGGTGGCGCAGCGATCGCTCGGCTACCCGTGTCCACCCAAACATTCAGCCCACGTTGTGTATCGTTGTTCATCCTTAGTGCATGTATGTGTCTGTGCTCCTCGGCATTGTGTATTTTCTTAAGTTTTGTGAATTCAAGATCACGAGTCCCAAAAGTAAAAGTTTGGCGAGAAACACACAAATAGCCTGTATTCACATACAGTAGAGCCTCAACTTTCGCGCCTAATTGGTGCCAAAAAATCGGCGCGAAAGTGAAAACCGTGAAAGAGGGGGCATTGACCTTATGGAAAAATAATAATCGGTTCTGGAGCTATCCATAAAATACCTATATCTCCATATAAATCTGACAAACAAATACATTCTATTATGAAATACAATTGTACATAAAATAAAAACACCTTACACTGTATAAATGTAGTAATACTTACCAAATATACAAGTATGAGGTGCTTGATGTATGGTTATGGTGGCCACCCTACTGGGCCCACTGCTGCTGCCGCCGCCGCCGCCACTGTCTCCGCCATTCTGCATTTCTTACTCTTCCAGTCTCTGACGTAACAATTCCACCCTGTGTTGCCTTTCCACATCTGCCATTTGTTCTCGAATAAATCCAGAGAAATCTTCATCCATGTCGAGCTCAGTATCTTCGGTAGGTTCTGCTCCCTCATCAGCTTCCCCTTCTGCTTCCAAAAGACCCTCTGCCACTTCCCTTGGCCTTTGGAGGTAGCGGGTGATTAATGCCTGTTGCCCTTCATAAACTTTTTTTTTTTTAAGTTTTCCAAAGGTATCAGTGATGGTTTTTAAGCTAGCCAAGATTTTCTGTTTGTGTTCAAAGGCTAAGGGCTCTATCTGTTCAGTCAAGGACTTAAAGTTAAGTAACAATGATGACAGTACGGTGGTTGATGGTGATGAGGCTGGCGTAGCAGAGAGCCCCATGATAACAACACTTGAGGATGGTCCACTAGCAGACTCAGAAGTAGAGGAAACCCTCTGATCTGAACCCGTATCCAATGATTCAGAGTGTAGAGAGGAAAGGCATACAGATCCAAGCCCTCCCATGGAAAGGCAAATGTCCTCTTTCCAAGCTCACAGGTCTGGCAGGGGGAGACACATACATAGGTAGCTGGTGATTCAAAGCCATTGCAAAGAGATCCACCTGTGGTGCACCCCACACCTGGAAGACCTGCCTGCACACTACTGGATGCAGGGTCCACTCTGACCCCACACACTCGTAAATGAGGACGTCCGCCACTGCATAGCGCCATCTCGGCACGAACCTGGGGCGAAGAGAGACTGAGTTGTCCTCGCACCACTGAAGAATGTCACCTGCCTGACCCGACAGAGACTCGGACTGAGTGCCCCCTGAGTTCTGTAAATAGGCCACCAATGTCAAATTGTCTGACATGAGAGACACTAACACTACTGTGCCCGACAATTCCTCCTGAAAGGACTGCAGATCCTGGAAAACAGCCATCATCTCCAGGTGGTTGATGGGAAACCTCTGCTTCTGTGGAGACCACACCCCTGAGACGAGAGAATCCTCCATATGAGCATCCCAACCGTGAAGGGACATGTTGGAAAACAGAGACTGTTCTGGAGGAGTCATCACATAGGGAGCTCCCTTGAAAAGATGACCCGGATCCATCCACCAGGACAGGTCCGCTCACGATTTAGGTACAGACAAGGTTAGCGCATTCCAACATTGTTGGAACCGCCAGCTGATTGTGACATCACGCACAGTGCGGGTCGCATGTGTTTTGGTGGTATGGTGTCCACGGGGGGATTAGATTTTGGTTAGTTATTTCTATACTTTATGGGTTCATACTATGCAATTTTATTAATATGGGAAGAGCGAAAGCTTGTGCTGTTTGTAGTTGTGTACCTGCCAAGAATAACAAGTTAAAATACTACACATTCCCCACAAAAAAGATCTTGGCAAGGAAATGGGTTGAGAAATGTTCTCGTCGCAATAACATTAATGTGAAATATGCCGCGATTTGTCAGAACCACTTTAGTTCAGCACAGATTCGTAGAAATCTAAAGTATGAACTTTTAAATTTACCGGTTCCATCGAACTGGAGCCATAGGCTACTGGGTAATGAAACGGTGATCCATGATCTTAAATCGCGTGGCGATCAGTGTTTATATTCATGACGTCACGCCCAGTACCCTTTTCTAAACCTTTAACGCTAGCCCTATGAGTTTAAGACCCAAGTGCGCTAACCTTGTCTGTATCTAAATCGTGGGTCCGCTAGACACAGCTGGGAAGGAGGAACCTGCCACCACAGTGGGTCTGATGCTGGCCTCCAGTGTTTCTTCAGGCACCACTGAAAGGACTGAGAGTGTACCCGGCCGCTCAGGACCAGCTTCTCCAGGGAAGCCAGATGACCTAGGCGTGACCTCCATAGAGACACTGTATGGGCTCTGTCCTCTTGAAAACTTTGCGCCACACAGAAACCGACTGACCCTTTCTGGTAATGGAAAAACCAGAGCCCTCACCAAATCCAGCACCTTGCCCAGGCACTACTTCCTTTGGCTGGGTATCAGGTCTGATTTTGGCAGGTACTTGTGAGAACGAGAGTGAATTGGAACTTGGAAATACGCATCCCTCGGATCCAGAGGCACCATCCAATCTACCACGTTCATGGACTCCAAAACTGTTGCCACCATCTCCATCTGGAGGGGCTTTACCACTTAAAAACTTTGGGTACGAGGAACAGACAGGCATAAAAGCCTTCTAGCTTGCCCACCACAAGCTCTTTGGCCCCTTTGCCCAACATGTCCTGCACCACTAATTCCAAGATCACATAACGATCCAACCCCCTTTGCATAACTCACAAACTCTATGGGTCTGGCAAGCAAAGGAGGGGAATGCAGAAAGGGGAGGACATACCCATAATGCAGAGTCTTCACTACCTACTCTCTTGTCCCAACCTCCATCCACTCTCTCCAGTTCCGCTGCAGGCAAGCGCCCACAGGCACAGGAGAGCAAACTACTTCCCTAGCAAGATCTACCCCGGCCATGGGATCCTCCACTACGAGAACCCCTGGCCTGAAAGGACTTCTCCATAGTGGTGGGCCTGGGGGACTGGAGCTGATGAAGAGGCACTAAGAAATTATCCCCTCATCATCTGCCCTTTTACCTTGCTCTCATGGGGTGCCAAGGCTGAACCCCAAAATGAAGAGGCCAACCCCTGTACCACAGAAGAGAGTGCACGTTGCTGAGAAGCCAAGTACTCTTTGCTTTGTACCTTGGCCACCACAGCTGGGTCAAATAGCACGTCAGTAAAGGGAGAAGAAAGAAGCTGGCAATTCCCCCTGTCAGAAAAGGTATGAGGCAACGAATCCACAACAGCCTGCCTCCATAACATAAGGAGTCTACAACATAGCTCCTCAGCAAGACGAAGAATGTCTTCATTAGCCTTGGCCAGTGTCGACAAAAATTCCAAAACATTCTACTCTATGCTAAAAGCAGTGCCAGCCCATGTAGCCAAAACCTGGTCTGTCCAAGAGACAATGTCAGCCATGGAGTCACACTTTCTCAATTTGCGCCAACAGGCGGGAGGAGACAGAGGCCGTTGGGTTGCTCACCGGCCGTAGACCACCCAACTCCTCATGAACCCTAGACAACTGAAAATTGGCTGAACAAGGCGTAGGCTCCTTGAGGGATCTGCATTAGGCTTCCTCATGGACAGCTTGAGCCATAAATGACTGTGGGAGAGTAAGTGAGGGCTGATGGGGCAAAACTGAGCCCTGTGCCCTTTCTACATCTGTAAACTGGGACGAGGAAGGAGCTTCAGGTGAAGGCAGATGAAGATAGGCCCTCACTTGGCCTATGAGGTGCAAAAAAAAGGGGAGGCACGTCCTCCTCATCAACCTCACAGGTCCCGGCTGTGGAAAGGGGTTGGCCAACTGGCATGGGAGCCGAAAGACCGTGGCCCACCTCACTGCCACCAGGCACAGGAGCTGGTTGGCCAGCATCAACAGAAGCTTCCTGAATAAGTGGAAGGCTGCCTGGCACACACCCAGCTGGGTCTACATGGCCCAAATCACTGCGAGGAAGAGGATGGCTGCCAGGTATGGGAGCTGAGAGGCACACACCTACCCTTACACAAGGCACATGAATCTGGTCGTCCAGCATGGGAGCCTTGTGGCTGACACCAACATTCATATTCTGGGTAGGGAGAAAGCCACTAGACATTTTTAGCAGCATGGCTGTGGCCAAACTTCACCACCGAAGAAAGTGGAATAGTCTCACCTATGTCTAATTCACATGAGGGGGTGATAAGATGGCCACCAGGCATGGGAGCTGTATGGCAGATGCCACCATTAATATCCCAGATAGGAGTCTGGCCGCCAGGCATGGGAGCTGTATTGCAGTCGCTGACCTCTGTATCCTGGGTAGTGGGGCAGCTGCTGGGCATGGAAGCCGGATGGCTGTCACCAAGACCACCACCGTAAACAGTGCACTGCCTTGCCTATCGCAGGAACTGGGGCATGGAAGCCACCTACTGTTGTTGTTGGGCCCATGGTGGACGCTGGTACCATCTCGACCTTGGGACCAGCGGCACTAGCTGTTCCAGCCCGCCCTGGCCTCAGCATAGCACCGCTCGTTCCTGGGTGGGAACCGTCTACCTGTGAAGCCAGAGACTGGAAATCAAGGAAGGGAGAACCCTGGGAAGAGGAGAGAAAGCAAGTCCAACATCTCCATCCTGCACATACATTTTTGCAGCAGTCGTGACGTAGGGGAAGACTTACACTTACTGGAAGAAGCCTTCCTCCTCTCAATATGGTCTTTGATACTTTCTAAAAGACATAGAAACTGGTTGTGGGGATAAGGCTTTACAACAATCACAACGTGAAGCAAGGCTACAAAACACCGTCCTACATGACAGACACTCCATATGAGGATCCACCGTAAATGATGGGAGGGAGCAAGAACACTTCACACACTTGCGTGGTATAATCACACACTTACAATCTCCCTGTAAAAGAAAGACGAACCAAGGAGCGATGAAAGGCAAACTCCACCATTGCTGAAAAGATAAAAACAACAACTAGCTGGTGCAAGAGCTGAGCCAAAGACAATGTGTAAGCCCTGCAACAGCTAAGAGGTGAATGAGGGTATTGGCCTGATGGGTGGTACCTGGGAGTAGAAAATGGGCTGGGTGTCTTCTCAAAGAAAATGAGAAAGGACATTTCAAGTATTTCTTTCATTTCTATTTCTCGAGCTGTTAGACATGGTGTAAGTTTGCTGTGAGAATGGGGGTTTAAGCAATAATTAATAATTATGGGTAGTAGTATGTGTAATAAGAACAATTTATAGATGACATCAAAATAATGAGAAGAGTGGCAAACCAGGAAGACTGTAATGCCCTGCAACAAGACCTTGAGAATTAAATTTACTACACTCGACCCTCGAAACAACGGACAAATGCGTGCACGACCCTGTCCGTAGATTGCAAAAGTACGTAAAACACTGTATAAAATGTACGTAAAATATTGTGTAATCATTAAGAAATCATTCAAGCAGTATTACAAAGCATTAAGTACAACAAATAACCTGAAGTAGATGACATGAGCATGGTCAGTTGAATAAATATTAATAAACAATGCAGAAAATGAAGTTCTCTCACCTTAATACGAACAGCAGGATTATTTACATATGTACAAGGACCTAGAACACTTGTTATTCCAGGTCATCCTCCTCAGCCCCACTCAACATCGGCATTGGGTCATCGATGTCTGGGGAGGCAGGCTGGGGGCTGGCTGGGGCTGGGCCAGAGGCAGAAGTTTGGATGGGGGCTGACTGGGGGCAAACCTTGGTGAAGAAGCTACTTACTTTTGTTTGAGTTCCCCCACTGTACTGTTCTTTAATGATGATTTTCCTAACCATCCTCAGTGAGTTGTAGTGGGTGATAATTTCAGGATACTTGCTGTAGGTGGTGTAATCCAGGAGGGCATCAATGTAGGTGCGCAGAGTTGACATTTTCACCTTCTTGACTGGCATCTCGTCCTCTCCCTCACTACTCCCATGGTCTTCTGTAGAGACAACTGAGGCTACAATATCCTCGTCAGTCAAAACTTGGTAGCCCTCCTCTGCTTCCTGCTCGTCCAGCCAGTCCCTAACGTTGTCCAAGGAAGGGCCCACTTCACCACCTTGTTGTAGCTTTTTATGAAAGTCCTTGGGCTCAAAGCCGTCAAAATCGGCTGTGACGTCAGTACCAATCAACAACGGCTTCCACGAATTGGCAAGAGAGGAAACTTTTTGTGCATTCCAACTGTAGGCAAAGTTGTAAATTGCTGATCTAATTGTGTAAGCCTTGATGTTTTCCAGTGTCCTAACCCCTCGAGTGTCCACTTCTTCGTCCTCGTCCTCCAGCACAGCCAGCACCTCCTCCAAGTAGCGCCTGGTATAATGCCTCTTCAGTGCAGAAATTACTCCCTGGTCCATAGGCTGGATGACTGAAGTGGTGTTAGGAGGGAGGTAAAGCACTCTGATGCAACCATCGTCACTTACAAGCTGTTCCTCACTATGGTGGGCTGGCGCATTGTCCAGGACCAGTACAGCTTTCACTTCTCTTGGGGCGATTTTAAGCACTTCAATCTGGAATTTCCTGACTGTAGGGATGAAGTGCTTATGGAAGCACTCCAAGAATATGGCACTAGTGAATCATGCTTTCTGTGAACTAAAATAAAGGACTGGTAGGTCATTAATGATGGGACGCAGAGCTCTGGGTGCTTTGGATTTCCCCACGATAGTGAGCTTAAGCCGGTGCATACTGGTTGCGTTGGCTCCCACTAAAAGTGAAAGTCGCTTCTTACTGGGTGTGGTTTCCTCTCCCTTTCTGACTTGACTGTTTTTTGGCATAGACCGCCAGTAAAAAACCAGTCTCATCAGCATTGTACACTTGAGAATAGGCTAGGCCTTCTTCTTCAATGAATTGCTGCAGCTTAAGCCGAAAAGGTTCGATGTTAGTCGTATCGGCATCCCCTGCTTTGCCCCTCACAGTGGCATTGAATAAGCTTAAGCCGAAAAGGTTCGATGTTAGTCGTATCAGCATCCCCTGCTTCGCCCCTCACAGTGGCATTAAATAAGCCATGGCGGTTTCTAAAGCGCCACAGCCAACCGTCACTAGCCTTGAAATCTGGTAGCCCAAGCTTGACTGCTAGACGATTGACATTATCTCCACACCATGCACATTAATCCCCACAGATCGTTCCTGCACGTACCATTTCATTACCGCGGCATCTAACCCAATTTCTCTTGCGGTCTTCATATGTTTCTTAGGTAATCCTTTGCCACTCTTACTAGCTGTGGCATCGACACAATACTGGGCAGCATATTCCATTAATTTAGGCTTGGTTTTCTTGATGTCTGAAACAGTCTGTTTGGCCACCCCATACTCCTCACACAGCTTCGCAACACTTGCTCCTTTTTCTAATTTTCGTATTAGCTCAAGCTTAGCAGCCACTGGAAGAGCCTTTCGATTATGCTTCACTGGTTTACTAGGTTTAAGAGGCATTTTGGATAGGTTAAGCACTCGTGGGAAGGGTACAAATGCATAAAATAGCCGTGGTAAGCACTGGACAATGTTCGCTGTTGGTTGAAAACGCATGGACTGAAGATTAAACATGGCGGCCAACAGCTGATGACGCGACCAACCCGCCACCTACCGGACAATAATTTGCCGGGAACGGACAATCACGCGCATTTTAATATTCGTCCGTAGATTAAACCGCACTCCAGAATTAGTCTGTAGTTTCCGAAATCCGTTGATGGGAGGTCCGTTGTTTTGAGGGTCGAGTGTACTAAATGGCAAATGGAATTCAATACAAAGAGGTGTAACATGATGGAATTCAGAAAGAGCAACAAAAGAATTAGAGGAAATTACCTCATTTGATAGCTCATAAGACACATGAGCTCATAAGATGCATACAGTTTTGGCAGATATTGAAATGAAAAAAGCTAAGCAGATTTACTACCATATTTTCTAAAACATATTTTATTTGAAATATTCTGTATATTTGCAAAATGAAAGAGAGTGTAGGAATATTTTTTCTATTCATCATGAAAAGATAGGTGCAATTTTGATTGTATGAAAGCATGTCTTACCTCAAGGAGTAACGGCGTCACACTGTAAAGAACTCAGTGAAGCTTGCCCATGTTACCAGGTTTAGCTCATAACTGACCACATTTTTTTTTCATGCATGGTCATTTAGGCAAATTCTTCCTGGTTGGTGTCATTCTATGTGAAATACCAGTATGACCTACAGTGAAGACTCAATACTCAAACTTAATTAATTCCAAATGGTTGTTCGAGTATCAAAAAAGTTTGACTATCAATAACTATAAATCAGGTAATTCATTCATATCTTAATAAAACCTTAAGTTTATAAAAATTTCAGTGTAATTTTTTTTGTAAGTTTGATTTGTACATAACATAGGTGAAGGCTGGTGATGAATAACAAAAGAGGAGGAGAGAAGGGTGGGAAGGAGGAGGGAGGTCGTCAGAGGCGAGTCACCATCCATGAAAATGGTAATTTTTCTCCTGATGTGATTCCTGTGAACCCACTAGTGGAGAACTGTGGCTCACTAACACTTGCATTCTGACTCGGTTCCCTACTTTCATCACTAACAAGCCTCTTTGGTGCCATTATAAGTTTCTAAATGAAAAAGTGTAGACAGAACGCAGAAGAATGTTGTTTTTCTCACGATTGTGGCAAGACTAGAGATGCGAACTGGTATCCGGTATACTGGAATACCAGTATTTTGCTTCAGTATTAACAGCATTACTGGTATCAGAATGGGACAATGGCAGCAGTGGGAAGAGAGAGGCCAGAGCTTTGTTAACAACCATGTGTGTGGCTGTTCAATTTCCAGATATTTTCACCACTAATAAGCCTTTGGTGTTAATGTAAGTTTATAAAGGAAAAGCTGCAGGTAACATAGAAAAATGTTATTCTGAGGATTGCGGCAGCACAAGTCAAAACTGGCAGACAGGGGAAGGGGGAGGCCAGGGAGTCTTTGTTTACAACCACACGTGTGAACGTTTGACTGTCAGATTTTTTTTTTGAGTACAGTAAGCCCCCACATTTAGCGATCCTATTAGTCTGCCGAAACCATTGCTAAATTGGAATTTCGCCAAATTTGAATACTACTTTAAATAGGGAAAATACCAATCAGTCTTTCGTCCGCCCAAAGTCCCCATTTTGAGTCCAAATTTACAGGTGCAACATCGCCACCTTCACAAGAATCAGCACCCCCCGAACCACTAGTGGAGGCCATGGTGATAGCGAAACTTGCTAAACAGCAAGGATGGGAGCACAAAAAATGAGTTCATACGCTGGATTAACACACTCAATAGCTCAAGTGTCGAGTGGGAATGCCAGAGGCACTGTTGGGCTGACGTCACGGCCAAACAGACACACTTGATTGGCTCAGAGTGAGCGGGAGGCGGGACAGTGTAGCACGGTACATTCGCTAAATATGAGAGAAAATCGCTAAACTTGAGGGCTTGGCCTTTTTCCAGACAGTCGCTAAATAAGGGTTTCACTAAGCTGGATTTCGCTAAATTCGGGGGCTTGCTGTATTAACCCCTTCTCAGTGGAGGATCTATATATAGACGTTTCGAAAATGGGACTTTTTATTGGATTGTCTATATGTAGATGCTTGTTCTTATTTTATTGCACTAAGTTGTAGTGTGGTCTATATATAGACAATTCCTTGTAACAAAATTCATAAAATAAATAATTATTTGGCATCTCAACATGTGCTTATGTGCTACGAACTTAAGGTAATATTGTAAAGTTTTGCATTTTTTACACTTGTTTTTAGTATTAGCCTATCATGTCAAGGAGAAAGAACTGTACTGCACGCCAGCAACGTTGCCTAAAAATGAATAGGTATGTAACAAGTAAATGTGTGAAAAATATGAAGAAAAGGGGAAGTAAATTACATTGAGGTCACAATTCCTGAAAGTGAGTAAATCCAAACATTCATACAAATATGTTGACATATATTATCACCAATCAAACACAAATAACACTTACATATACTCGTAGATTCAATTGTCTGTTCAGTTTTGCAACAGAGTCTATATATAGATTCAGTTGTCTATTCAGTTTTATGGCAGAGTCTATACATAGATTCAATTGTCTGTTCAGTTTTGCGGCAGATTCGATTAAAGATCCCAGTGACCAATTCTGCCATCATCAAGGCATTGAGTGTTGGTGGAAAATTAGTTCACACTGCTTTCACTTACTAATAAACTACAGTAATTCCTCAAGATACGATCGCCCCAACATACAATTATTTTTGTATACGACGAAAAATTTCATATAATTTACGCCTTGAAATACGACGATATTTTAAAGATACGAATAGCCATCGGTAGGTGGCGCAACGATCACTTGGCTGCTCGCTTCCACCAGAACATTCAGCCCATGTTGTGTATCGTTGTTCATCCTTTGTGCATGTATGTGTCTGTGATCCTCGGCAGTGTGTATTTTTTCTTAAGTTTTGTGAACTCAAATGAGTCCCAAAAGTATAAGTTTGGCGAGAAACACACAAGTAGCCTGTATTCACATACTGATTACACTTAGAAATTCAATAAACGAGTGAGTATAAATGGTGTTCTGCCCACAAGCAACTCTTCCTCTTTGCAATGCAAAAAAAGAGAAGTCTGTAGATGTCATGGTTACCAAAATATCACAGGTTGAATGAGGTAGTATCATTAGTTTACGTGGCCTTGTGTCCGATCGGGTTCAGCGGCCTTGGCTAGAATGAGAGAAATTGGGCCCCTTGTATTCTCTCTCTCTCTCTCTCTCTCTCTCTCTCTCTCTCTCTCTCTCTCTCTCTCTCTCTCTCTCTCTCTCTCTCTCTCTCTCTCTCTCTCTCGTCACCTTTTCTAATACCACTCTCATTCAAAAGTTGTCTCCCCGTAACATGGCGAGAGACCCGAGGTATAGAAGTAAGGCGCGTGGGAGAGGTGGCGGAATCAGACACAGTGAAATCACTGTCGCTCCTACCATTCATCGTTGGTGACACAGTGATGTAGAGCATATGTTTACTCCTGATGAGTGTTGCCAGCTCACAAGCAAAGAAAACATGAAGAAAATAGCCAAAACATAGCCATAAAAAGCCTAAATGTCTATCTACGTGCCCCAAGTCTTGCGTGATGAACGTCTATCGATGTGTCCCGAGTTTTGCAGGTTAAGTTGTTATTTTGGGCAATATAGTTAATTTATATCATGCATACAATAAACATTGTATTTATTTTATATTAAATCTATACAGGCACCATCCGAGCTATGACCTAGATCGGTTGTGACCAACCAGTCGTAAATCGAAATGGTCGTAAATTGGATATACGTATGCACTCAAAATATATGTATGTTTATTTTAAGATCTATCTTTCTCATCCATTTTAAGTGTGAGATACTGTATAGGTACAATAACATTTATCTTTGTATACAGCATTGTTTTCAGTTGTTTAGTTGATAATATATTAATATGATAGGTTAAAGGGAGAAAAGACTTTTACGTCATTGGGTGGTGTGCAAATAAAGTCTAAATTTTAATACAGTAATCGCTCACGTATCCGGATTATGGCAGCCAAGGGCCTGGCGGATATGCGAATTTCCTCTCCCAACCCCTTATAAATTGAGAAAAAAACATGTACATAACCCAAATGGTTAAGAAAACAATGAATGAAAGCACATTAAATGATTCTGTATACAATA
Source organism: Portunus trituberculatus (assembly GCF_017591435.1). NCBI lineage: Eukaryota > Metazoa > Arthropoda > Malacostraca > Decapoda > Portunidae > Portunus > Portunus trituberculatus. Next base: position 4,109,817 of record NC_059268.1, on the reverse strand, counting down.
ATGACTTCCTGGAGAATGATCGAATGGTAACATATTAGATACCTACTTCTCTAGAAAATGTGAGGATTGGGAAGGTGCCATCAGCAGCATCATGGCAATCTGCTGTTTCACTGCTGAACTGGACACTACCTGAGTCATTATTAGTGTGTTGAAGTGAGATAATGATAGTGATGTATTTATTGTTCGTCTGGTATAGCTTTCTACCTTTGTCTCAACATAATTTTTTGTAACAGTGTTATTGTGAGAGCTGTCATATAAAGTTGTGATGATGAAGGTAGTAAGAAAAAAAAAATGTTTGAAAAGATCATAACAGTCTTATGATATTGAGAAATGGTGGAGAAGCCTGGCAGTGAGGCATGGGGTGAGGCCAGGGTCTTGGAGGGGGAGATAACACGCATGACGGAGGGGAGACAGGAGGCCAGAATTGAAAGTCCAGTGGTCTCACAATGATACATTTGTTTGTTTGTTTGTTTCTAGTTGTCTTCTCTTCTTGATGTTTCTTATTCTAATTCTCGTCAACTTCTACCTGTCAGGCAAAAATTAGAGAGCTAAATGACACGCCTCTATACTTGACTCCTGGCAAAGTACAGTAATACGCAGCTTAATGAACGTTTGTTTAACGAATTTCCGGTTAAACGTACTATACAAAGTTAGACCAAAAATCCGCATAACGTACAACCACATCCGTTTTAGCGAATTTTCTGGGTTTGAATTTGCCGGGTGAGGGACCGAATGCGGTAGCTTTGCTGTGATTGGCTTGCTCCCCGCCTCTGTCTTTAGCGCTCCTGGAGCTGGATCCAAGATTCTTGCAGCGAAATGGCATCCAGGAATGCTTGGACGGACGGTGACAAAGTTGCTATCAAGTTGCTCTGAGGTTGCTGGGAACACCACCTCTGGAGGTGGTGTTACTGTCTTATATATGCAATTATGTTCACAAAACAACATTTGTATTAGCTTTTTACAAACCTTGCCCCCAAGAAAGGATTGTTTTGTAATGCATAAAGTGAAATCTTACATGGAATACCAAAAAATAAAGCAGAGATGAGATGAGCCACAGACAAAGCGGGAGACTCGCGACCACTTTTGCTTGAGTGTTACTTTCATCATGATCTTTATGTTTTCACTCCTCTATTGCCTGCTATGATGGATATCATATCTTAGTATTCATATACGCTCATGCCACGAGGATAACCTTGACTCCATGACACTGAGTGATAGTGAATTATTAATGAAATACCGCAGTATTTCATAAATAATTAACTATCACTCAGTGCCCCAGAGTCGAGGTTATCCTCATGGCATGAGTGTATATGAATACTAAGATATGATATCCATTATAGGAGGCAGTAGAGGAGTGGAAACAAATATCATGGGGAAAGACAACACGCAGGCTAAAAGGGTCACAAGAAGAAGAAGAAGGGGCTGAGTCGCCGCGAGTCACCCACTTCGTCTGTGGCTGATCTCATCTCTGCTTTATTTTTTGGTATTCTATGTAAGATTTCTCTTTATGCATTACAAAACAATCCTTTCTTGAGGGCAAGGTTTGTAAAAAGCTAATAGAAATGTTGTTTTGTGAACATAAATGCGAGAATGTGAGAGAATTTGTACGTAGCTCCTCTAACTTCCAATGATTCACATGACATCATAAAAGTAGTGGTACACTGGTGGCCCAATATGCTGCCAAACGTATATATAATATTTTTTTTCTAACCCATGTGGTATGTTGGGGACCAGACCAGAACGCATCCCCCCCTATTTCCATTATTTGCTATGGGAAAATTACGTCCGCTTAACGAATTTTCGCTCTACGAACAGCTTTGACACCCCCTATCCTGTTCATTAAGCGGAGTATTACTGTACTGTGTAGGGCATGAGTCATAACATATAACATAACACCAATAATAGGATAACAAAGGGCCACCAGGGCCCATAACGAATTTTCGCTCTACGAACAGCTTTGACACCCCCTATCCTGTTCGTTAAGTGGAGTATTACTGTACTGTGTAGGGCATGAGTCATAACATATAACATAACATAAATAATAGGATAACAAAGGGCCACCAGGGCCCATCTAGGTTATCCTGTATCAGTCGCACAGCGACCTCGTCATCAGTACTTAAAGATACACTTACAAGTACACAATACATTATATACTAATTCTAAATATTTGGCCCATTAACAGGGCTAACTCCTGCAGTGAATTTCTCTACAATCTGTGATCCCCATACATGGGGATCATGTCTTGTTTAACTATAGTAAATTTCTTATAAAAACTATCATGCAGCGCTATACATAATTATAAATCTAATAAATTTAAGTGCTTATCTAGTCTGTTTTTAAACATTGTCAAACTAGTGCTATTTACAACCCTCTCTGGCAATGCATTCCAGAAGTCTACCACCCTATGACTAAAGAAATATTTTCTTATATCTAACCTGCAGCCTTGCTTTCTAATCTTCCTGCCATGATTTCTAGTCCTACTTCCCTCCTCTAAGGTAAAGAAAGATCTCACATCTATGTAGTTTGTATCTGAGAACATTTTAAATAACTCTATCATATCCCTCTTATACATCTCCTCTCAAATGAAAACATGTTTAATTCCTTTAATCTATCTCTATACTCCAGGCACTTTAATGCTGGTATCATCCTAGTTGCTCTTCTCTGAACTGCTTCTAACATGTTGATATCCTGCCTATAATGGGGTGACCAGGCCTGTATGCAATACTCTAAATGGGGCCTAACATAGGAATTATATAAGCTACGCACCACTTCCTTACTTTTATAACTAACATTTCTATTTATAAAACCCAGGATCCTATTTGCCCTATTTCTTGCTTCTAAACATTGCTTTGAAAATTTCATAGTCCTGTCTATCACTACTCCTAAATCCTTTCCTCCTCTACTGCCTCTAGCCAACATCCCTCCATCTCATAGCTAAAGTTTGTGTTGTCTTTACCTAAATGCATAACCTGACACTTTTTAGAATTAAACTCCATCTGCCACCTGTCTGCCCATGCTATCAGCCTGTCCAGGTCTCGTTGTATTCTGTAATTGTCCTTTTCACCCTGTACTGCACATGCTATCTTAGTATCATCTGCAAACTTTGATACTTTGCTACTAATTCCTATATCTAAATCGTTAATGTACACCAAGAAAAGAAGAGGTCCTAGCACTGATCCTTGGGGTACCCCACTAACCACTTCCTTCCACTCAGACATTGCCCCATTTAATACTACTCTCTGTTTCCTATCAGAAAGCCATTCACTAATCCAATCAACTAACCTACCCCTATCCCATGTAGTCTCAATTTGTACACTAGCCTCCTATGCGGTACCTTATCAAATGCCTTGCTAAAATCTAGATATATAACATCTATGCTATTTCCATCATCTAACTCCTTGGTAATATATTCTAAGATATCGAGCAAATTTGTAAGACAGGACCTCCCTGATCTAAAGCCATGTTGGGTATCTCTAATTAATCTATTCTCATTTAAATGCTCCCAAATACTACCCTTAATGATTTTCTCTAGTATCTTACATACTATACTAGTTAAACTGATCGGTCTATAATTATTCGCATCATCCTTCCTACCTTTTTTAAATATTGGTGTAACATTAGCTAACTTCCAGTCCTGAGGTATCTCAGCAAACCTAAGTGATCTTTCAAAGATTAACTTAAGTGCTTCAGAAATACTGTCTACACCCTCCCTAAGTACTCTGGCATGTAGCTCATCAGGACCACTAGCTTTCCTATCGTCTAGTTCAAGAATAAATTTCCTAATAATTCCCGGTTTTATATCAATATTTTCTAAAGCTCTTAAACTACTCGTCGCACTGTTTGTAACAGGATTTCCTATTCTTTCCTAGTAAATACTGAAGAAAATTGTTCATTCAATAATTCTACTATGTCTTCATTTTGATCCACTACTACACCATCTTTTCTGAGTGGTCCAATCCTATCCTTATTTCTTTTATCACTGACCTTGTAATAACTATATAATTTTTGGGATCTTTACTCCCAGCTCTAGCTAGTTTTATCTCTGCCTGCCTTTTACTTTTTTTATAACCTTACTCAAATCATCCCTGACCTGTCTGTACCTAATCAAATCTACATCTTCCCACTTTTCTGCAACTCTCTATATGCCCTCTTCTTCTCTCTGATCTGTCTACCTATCTCGTGAGTCCACCATAATGGCTTCCTGTTTCTCTGCCTTATATCTTTGTAAGGGATACACTGCATCACTATACCCTTTACTACAACCTTAAAAATATCCCACATCTCCTGTGCAGTTTTATTTCCAAAACTATCTTCCCAGTTTACCTCTCCTAATAACTGACGTAACCTACCATAATTGCCTTTCTGATAGTTTGGGACTCTAGTCTTATTCACTATATTATCCCTACTGGAATTAATGATAAATCTAATTATATGATGGTCACTGTTTGCTAAAGTCTCTCCTACCTCAACTTCCTTTAAACAATGCTCAATATTTGTTAGTACTATGTCTAAAACCTTCCTCCCCCTAGTAGGTTTATCTACCATCTGCACTAAATAGTTATCCTGAAAACTTTCCATAAACTTATTTTCACTAGCATCTCCTACCATCCTCTCCCAGTTTACTGACTTAAGATTAAAATCCCTAAGATAATTGTCTGACTAGTACACCCCTATTTATCTCATCTACCATAAGGTTGTCTACATCTGCTGACTGGTTAGGTGGTCTATAAAAGCTCCTACTCTAATAACCTTACTTTTGTTTACTCTAACATCCAGCCATAAGGACTCTACTCTGTTATCTACCTTAATACCATTAACCTGACTGGAAATGAAGGATTTTTTACATAAATAACTACTCCTCCACCTATCCTACCAATTCTCTGGTGTAAATACATAATGTATCCATCTACTTCATATTCTTTCCTATTTTCCTAAACTTTTCCTCATTTACCCATGCCTCAGTGACACATACAACATCTAAGTCCTCCTCAACTATATAACTAGATAACTCGTCCTACTTGTTCCTAAGACTCCTGGCATTTACATAAAAACATTTAAGTCCTGCTACCTTCCTAGATGCTGTCTCCTTATTTGGAATCCTAATCTTATTCTCTCCTATTTGCACCTGGAAATCTTTCCTAATCTTTTCACCATCTCCGTTTATCCTATCTAATTTATGTCCAACATCTTTCTTCTGGAATGCATTTGCTACCTCACCCCCTACACTCCATCCCAACTCCCCCCTCCAGACATCCACTCAGCACATCCACACTCTTCCTACTCAGATGCACACCATCCCTAGCATACAAATCCCTTCACCAATAGAACCTATCCCATACATCCACAAAGCTGACACCCACATCCTTACACATCCCTTTTACCCAATCATTCACACCAATGGCCCTAGACAACCATTCCCTGGAAACATACACATGAGGCAAGATTCCTGACACTACACACCTCCTACCACTCTCCCTTATCTTGCCTAACATTTCCCGAAATCTTGCCACTAACCCTTCCGACCCACCTGCTCTGACATCGTTCCCACCTACGTGCAAAACTACTACACCCTCCCTCTCCATCCCCCCAACTCTCTTCTGCACCTCCTCACTCACTGCCTTCACACCTGCACCAGGCATACACACGTTCGTCCTCCTATCCTTGTCTTTCCCACTGAAAGTACTATCTAAGTACCTAACCTGAGAATCACCCACCACACACACCTGAGGTGTGCTAGGCACAATCCCACTCCTCCTCTCCTCTACCCCCTTCTCTCTCCTTTCACTCACCACAACCACCTCATTCACTCCACTCTCATTCTCACTCTCCTCCTCCAACAAACCAAACCTATTTTCACACTCAACAGGTTTAGTCCTATCCTCCCTAACTGCCTCCGCTTTCCTTCCCCTCGCAACCTGCCATCTCTGCCCATCCTGACTACTATCTTTCCCAGTCTGGCTCGCCTGCTCCCTCTTCCCCACTCTGCTCTTCCCAACAGATGACCAAGCCACCCTGTCGCCCTCAGAAGGTCCAACCTTCGGCCTAACACTGATCTCCTGCCTAATTTTTTCCACTGCCTCCCCAAGCCTCTTAACCTCCTCCTTCAACTCAAAGATGAGAACTTCGTTCGCACTTTTCCCCTCACTTAATTTTCTCATTTCCTCTCGCAATTTTCGGTGCTCAAGAGAAAGAACTAAATTCTTGCTCTTGAGCCTACACACCATACACTCAGAAAAGTCAACAACCTTCCTGTCATGCCCCACACATCTCACACACAACAAACTCGCCCAATCCCACCTCAACACACTCTTTCACGCACTCAATCACACTCTGATATACCTCAGTAGCTACCGCCATACTAATTTACAATCTGTTAATTCACAAGAACACTATACATAGCTAACAAACAAATAAAAATACTTGGTGACGGCGGGTTGGGGGAACCGCAGTGGTGGGGCGCCTAAGTGAGGTCAACTAATCCTCTTTCAAGGTCAACTTGACGGTTACAAGCCTAGTCTCCTCACTCTACCAAAATACTTTTAACTCACAAACACTGATTCTAACCACTATTTCACTCTAATCTAACACTTGCAGTACACACTTTCACTTCACTAACACTCAAAAGCACCACGCACAGACACCAAGCACAAACACCACTTGCTAACTATAAAAAACAAAAGCCAAAAACAGAGCGCACACACAACACGCCCACTCGCCACCGCAGCTACCAACGAAAAAAGACAAGCTATGAGACAATCACACAAGACATTTAAAAATGGCTTCCTGACGGAAAGGTTATTTAATTATCAAAAAATAAATTCATAAACGACAGAACAGCTCATCTTGGCCATTTGATACTTGGAAGTTCTTGCCTTGGAGCGTCTCACATAGAAATGTAAACAAACATCTCAACCACTTTTTGCTGCTAGTCTGGAACAATATATATATATATATATATATATATATATATATATATATATATATATATATATATATATATATATATATATATATATATATATATATATATATATATATATATAGATATATACAGTAAGGTCCCGGGTTACGTCAGTCTCGAGTTACGTCAAACTCGCACTTATGTCAGTCCACTATAAGGCAATTTAAGATTTTAAAAATTGAAAATTTATAAATCGTAAAGCACGGGGTTTATTGTTATTAGTGGCCACCAGGCGTCACTAGTGGTTATCCGCCACACCGCCCACCTCACTCTTGAATACAAAAACACTCCACGTACCTCAGTTCCACCACACCGTCGCCCCTGGCAAGAGTGTTCCTACATCTGCGTTTTCTGACTATCTTAGTATCTTGCTCAATGGCACCAAAAAGAAAACTCCTGAGTGATAGCAGTGATGCTAAGAAAAGGAAAACCATTACGCTACAAGAAAAAGTGGACATAATTAAAAGACATGAGAAGGGAGGCAGCAGCTGTGTATAAGGGAGTGAAGAAGAAAATGGGAAGCCCGTTACCATGACAACGAGGAGGTTGATGACCTTGAGGGCTCACGCACCTATCACAACAATAACAACTCCGGAGCCTTCGTCTAGGCCACACGACACTTGCAGGTCACTTGCACCGTCTGCGCCTGTCTGCTGATCCCTATTGCCCTTTCCTATTGCATTTCCTGCTCCACTGCCCACACTTCTACTCCCACCGCACTGCACTACGCTCCCAGCTGTCCACCCTGGACATCACAACATTCGACCTGCCTATCCTCCTGGCAGCCTCAGGCGTCCATCCCTCTGGCAACATGCAGTCCTTCGCGTTCGCGGCCCTAATCAACAACAAAAACAAGCTTGTGTTTCATATTCCTACATACTTGTAATTAATATAACAATATAACCTTTTACTTATATAACGGTTCAACTCCTACTGCACTCCACAAAGCTCCCAGCTGTCCCGCCCTGGGCATCACAACATTTGACCTGCCCACCCTCCTGGCGGCCTCAGGCCGCCCCTCTCGGCAACCTGCAGTCATTCGCGTTCGCTGTCCTAATCAATATATTCCTACGTAGTTGTAAATAATATACCAATATAACAATATAACCTTTTACTTACCTGAATAACTATAAAAAATGATTGGTTGAAAACTCGATAATATGCTTTGAAAGTACAAAAACTCGAGTTACGCACAAAATCGACTTACGTCATGTTTCAGAAATGTAACTCAGACGTAACTCGGGACCTTACTGTATATATATATATATATATATATATATATATATATATATATATATATATATATATATATATATATATATATATGTATATATATATATATATATATATATATATATATATATATATATATATATATATATATATATATATATACACACAACACACACACACACATTGAGATAAATGAAGAATTACTTAAGGGGGAGAGAAATAAGGACGATAGTTAAAGATATGAAGTCCAAGTGGAGAACAGTAGACAGCGGAGTGCCACAGGGGTCAGTATTGGCACCAATACTTTTTCTTGTATATATGCCAGAGGGAGAGAACAGCTACATAAATCTGTTTGCGGACGATGCGAAACTGTGCAGAGTCATTAAACAAAAAGAGGATTGTGGAATACTACAGGAAGACTTAAACTAGATCTGGAAATGGAGCAAAAAATGGGAGATGGAATTCAATGTGGAAAAAAGCCATGTCATGGAAATGGGAAAAAGTGAAAGATGACCAGTGGGAATCTAAAAGATGGGAGATGGAGTAGAACTAGAAAAAGTAAAAAAGGAAAAGGACTTGGGAGTGACAATGGAAGAAAATAATCAACCAGTAAGCCATATTGATAGAATTTTCAGAGAGACGTATAATTTGCTAAGGAATATTGGAGTAGCATTTCACTATATGGACAAGGAAATGATGAAGAAATTGATAAGTACTAAATTAAGACCTAGATTGGAATATGCAGGAGTTGTGTTGACTCCCCATAAAAAGAAACACATAAGAAAATTAGAAAGACTACAAAAAATGGCTACAAGAATGGTTCCAGAATTTAAAGGGATGGCATATGAGGAGAGACTAAAGGCAATGGATCTACCAACCTTGGAGCAGAGAAGAGAGAGAGGGGATCTGATACAAGTTTATAAATTGATTAATGGAATGGATGAAGTGGATAATGAAAAACTGATCCTGAGAGAAGAATATGACTTTAGAAGCACAAGATCACATAGTAAGAAACTAAGGAAGGGACGTCTGAGAGATGTTAAAAAATTTAGTTTCCCGCAAAGATGTGTTGAGACTTGGAACAGTTTGAGTGAGGAAGTGGTGTCAGCAAAGAGTGTGCATAGTTTTAAAGAAAAATTGGATAAGTGAAGATATGGAGACGGAACCACACGAGCATAAAGCCCAGGCCCTGTAAAACTATAACTAGGTAAATACACACACAGAGAGAAGAATATGACATTCAAAGCACAAGATCGCATAGTAAAAAGCTGAGAAAAGGAAGATGTCTGAGAGATGTTACAAAATTTAGTTTCCTGCAAAGATGTATCGAGACGTGGAACAGTTTAAATGAATAAGTAGTGTCTGCAACGAGTGTGCATACTTTTAAAGTAAGATTGGATAAGTGTAGATATGGAGACGGGGCCACACGAGCATAAAGCCCAGGCCCTGTAAAACTACAACTAGGTAAATACACACAAATATATTTACATCTACTTATGAAGATGCTGTTCCGGATAGTGGCGATCTGGATACGCAGGCGATTACTGTATTGGCATATTACAGCATGAAAAGTAACATCCAGGAAGCAGAGAGAGAGAGAGGGAGAGTAAGGAGGGGAGGTAGGCAATGAGAGACAGATGGGGGAGGAGGAAAAAAAAAGGAGTTGGAGGAGTCATAGCAAACTCTAGTGGAAACATGGTAACACTGTAAACAGGTGCGGTCAGGTACCTGACCCCACCCTGACCTTTAATTTAGGATGGTACCACTATATCCACGACGGTATCTAGTCAACAAGTGAAGTGGTAGGATGCTGTGAGTGTGAGTCTGTGAGATGCTGTGCTGCTGTAACTGTCTTATGCGATGCTGGGCGCCGCCACAACTATCTCATGTGCGCTGCGCTGCCAAACGTACAATACAGCAAACTCATAATAGGCATCTGCTGATCTGCTGGATGTGGTCGTAAGTACGGGTGGTCGTATCTCGCGTACGTCGTAAATCAAATAGTGATTGTATTTGGTTGGTATTTAAAGTATGTTATTTTTTTATTTATTTATTTATTTATTTTTTTTTTTTTTTTGTGGGGAGGGGGTAAATTCATATCACAAGAACAAATTAATTCTATTTCCATTAATTTCTATGGGAAAAATTTATTTGATATACAATTTTTTTTATATATACGTGCAACGATCGTCACGGAACGAATTAAAATGGTATGTCGAAGTACCACTGTATTGACGAAGGCACTGGTTCCCATTATCCGTGCTTTAATGATTTTGGTGAGAAGACAGATTAGCCCTTGATGGTCATAACAGTAGCTTGCAGATGCTAACTTCTGCTATTAACTACATCAATCAGCTATGGAAAGTGATTACACAGGCTCATGTGAATGACTGCCTTGGCAAACTTCTGCAATTGGAACTTTGAAGGCGGCAAGGATGAATTGTTCCCCTTCGATGTCATAAAGTAATGTCAGTATATACACAGGTCCAAAAAACTTGGAAGGCCCAATTTATGTTGTTACACAGCTCCTGGGAGATGGTTTGCTCCACCTCACCAGCTATTTTGACGACCTCACCCACAGTAGTCAAGGCCATATTTCCAGACAAGACCTTGTTAAGGTCAAAGGCCTTCCCAGGGGAGGGGGATGCTGAGACACAGAACTCCCCAGTAAGACTATCTTTGTTAAGTCCCTTGTCAATGCCTTTGGTTAGCACCCCAGATATTTTTTGTGTGAGGAAAATTTTTTTGTTGCTGAATCATAGTGGTGTTGTCTCTCCTCAGACAAATAAATTCACAATGTGGTACATGGAAAATTTTAAGTTTTTGTGGATGTTACCCTAAAGATTTGTTACCCTTTATCTACTATAATTGTTATTTCATGTCTGTTGACTTCACAAATGTATACCTCTCTGTCTATGTAAAGCCAGAGGACAGGAACTAGTTCCAATTTTTTATGTAACTCTAAGTTTCACTTCACTTGTCTTCTGCAGTTCTCAACTTCAGTGTCTTACATTTTTACCAAATTGTTGAAACCTCTCCTCTCGCATCTTTATAAGCTTGGAATTTTTGTGTCATACTACTTGGATGATTACATTTTTATTGCTGACTTTGCTGATACTTTAAGATCTAATGTGTCTTACTCCCTATGCCTTTTTGACTCCTTAAGGCCCTATCACACTGGCCTATGATACGCGGAACCAGGAACATCCGCTCTAGATAGCTGGAACTTGCCCGGGATTAGCGGAACTAAGTTGGGATGGCTTCATATCCATTCCAGTTCTCCGTATGCTATCCCAATGGAAAAGTAAACATGATATATGTAATAAAAACCTTTCATTTGAACTAAAAAGAATGTGACTAAATTTTTCATATTGGAATATTAAATAATATTTCATCAATTTAGAAAGGTAAAGTATATATATAGCATGTCGATAGGTTGGGCTCATGGCAACCACCTCCGACTCTAAAACTGTCATCGCGCACGTCTCAGCTTTTCTCTAGTTTTTTTTACTTACTTTTCTTTAACAAGAGGAAGTGCAAATGCAGTTCCTGGACAAAGCACAGGCTGAGGTATAAGCGGCATGGTTTTGTTCTGGTTTATTTTGATTAGGCTTTGTCTTGGTTAGTGGGCCATTTGCCTAGCATAACAAGAACACTGGCAGCTTGTGTGTGATAGTGTTCCTGGTTTCATACCAAGAACCATGGCCCACGTTTCGCGTATCATAGGCCAGTGTGATAGCCCCTTTAGGGCTCACTGTCAATACACAAATCTGTACTACAGCCACCCAAGATATTGAATTCCTTGGTGTGAGATTAATTTCTGTTGACATGACTTCCACTTTGACACCTAGGAGAAAAGAGCACATTAGGCACAGGGTTTCCTACTGCTGAACAAAGATGTAGTATCTTTCTTTAAGGTTTCCTTTTTTATTGGCATGGCTGTAGCTTCTGACCCCACTGTGGAGTTGGCTCCACTCAAGTTTGAGTACTTAGATGTATTTCATAGCAGAAAACTTGCTTGCCATCATGGGGATTATACTTCATCTGTTCTCTTGGACAGTCATTTTCATGACTTATTAACTGGTGGGTTAATGATATTGCTTCAAAAAAACAAAGTTGTTAAGATCCTGTCCCTACCAACTAGAATTGGTTTGTGATGCTTACCTGACTGGTTGGGTTACAGTAGTGGGGGATACCAGAACTGGTGGTCAGTTGGCTCATGATGAACTGGATCCTGTTAATTGTTTGGAATTAAAAGCCATCCTAATGGGTCTAGAGTCTCTTTGATTGGATAACGGGATTTCATGTCTGCCTCCATTCTGACAGTGTCATTGCTGTTGCTTGCTTGATCATTGTGGTATTGCAAAACTTAACCTTTATGTGATGGTAGAACAAATTTTTGAATGGGCTGTGTCAAGGGGTATTACTGTATTTGATGGCTCATAAGATGCATGGGCTTATAAGATGAAACCACTTTTGGTAGACATTGAAAAAAAATAAATAAATAAAATAAAAGAAGAAGAATGAGCAGATTTAAGCTCCGAATATGAAGTGAAAGATTTCACCTGATATTTGAAGACTCACATGCATTTAGATAATTATTAGAATCCAATATTTTTAATTTAAAAACTTTGATCTTGGCTAATAGGCTACACACCAATCCTGCTGTGACGTGTGTTATAAACATATACTGTATCTCACATATAGTGTTGGCAGTGACTGTGAGAGAGTCAGAGGACAGGGCTAATAATGATCATAATTTTTTATCATCATGTTTTTTACATGTATGCAAGGTAGAAATTTTAATAAAAGATAGGTGCAATTTTAATTGTATGAAAATGTCTTACTTCAAGGAATAATGGCATTACGTACACTAAAGAACACAGTGAAGCTTGTCTGTGTTAAGATCAGGATCACTGACACCAACCGTGTTTATTTTTGTTCATATAATGCTTGGTACGTGGTCACTTGGGAAATTCTTCCTGACTGGTATCATTCTATGTGAATTACCAGTATGACCCGTAATATATTGGTACCTTGAAAGAAAGATTTGTTTTGTGGTGTAGTACCAATCATCACATTGTTTGCATCTGCGAAGATATTTAGGATATGATTTTTGAGTCTCTGTTGCCACCAACCAGTGTCTCAATACTGAACCTTGGCCTCATAGGATGCTGGGTTATTTCCTAAGACTTTTTTTTTTGTAAGAAAAAATTGCCTCTTATGACCCATCAAATACGGTACTTTGTGAATACAGCATATACATGGTCTACGTAATACAGAGGCAGACAAAGAATCCCAAGTGAATAACTTGGATACATAATGGATGTTACAGTCCCCTATTTTTCAAGGCCTTTCTCAGCTGTATTAGTCACCTGATGTTGGTTTGTTGGCCTCTCATAAATACATAATTTCCTGCTTATGTTTCCTGGAAGCCAGATACTTGTGCCTTTCATACTAATACAGTAATACTCCGCTTAACAAACGTTTGTTTAACGAATTTCCGGTTTAACGTATTATATAAAGTTAGACCAAAAGTCCGCATAATGTACAACCACATCCGTTTTAGCGAATTATCTGGGTTTTAATTTGCCGGGTGAGGGACCGAACTCGGCAGCTTCACTGTGATTGGCTGGCTCCCCGCCTCTGTCTCTAGCGCTCCTGGAGCTGGATCCAAGATTCTTTAACAACGTCAGAGCAATCTCCTGCAGCGAAATGGCTTCCATGAACGCTTGGAGGGACAGTGACAAGGTTGCTATCAGGTTGCTCTGAGGTCTTATATATGCATTTATGTTCACAAAACATTTCTATTAGCTTTTTACAAACATTGCTCCCAAAGAAAGGATTGTTTTGTAATGCATCAAGTGAAATCTTAAATGGAATATCAAAAAATAAAGTAGAGATGAGATGAGCCACAGACGAAGCGAGAGACTTGCGGCCACTCGGGCGCTTCTTCTTCTTCTTGTGACCATTTTAGCCTGCGTGTTGTCTTTCCCCATGATATTTGTTTCCACTCCTCTATTGCCTGCTATAATGGATATCATATCATAGTATTCATATACGCTCATGCCACGAGGATAACCTTGACTCCGTGGCACTGAGTGATGGTGAATTAGTAATGAAATACTGCTGTATTTCATTACTAATTCACTATCGCTCAGTGCCACGGAGTCATGGTTATCCTCATGACATGAGCGTATATGAATACTAAGATATGATATCCATTATAGCAGGCAATAGAAGAGTGGAAACAAATATCATGGAAAGACAACATGCAGACTAAAAGGGTCACAAGAAGAAGAAGAAGCGGCCGAGTGGCCGTGAGTCTCTCGCTGCTTCTGTGGCTCATCTCATCTCTGCTTTATTTTTTGGTATTCCATGTAAGATTTCACTTTATGCATTACAAAACAATCCTTTCTTGGGGACAAGGTTTTAAAAAGCTAATAGAAATGTTATTTTGTAAACATAAATGCAAGAATGTGAGAGAATTTGTACCTAGCTCCTCTAACTTCCAATGGCTCATATGACATCATAAAAGTAGTGGTACAACAGTGGCCCAATATGCTGCCAAACGTATATATCTTTTTTTTTTTTTTTTTTTTTTTTTTTTTTTTTACCCATGTGGTATGTTGGGGACCAGCCCAGAACGCATCCCCCCTATTTCCATTATTTCCTATGGGAAAATTATGTCCGCTTAACAAATTTTCGCTCTACAAACAGCTTTGACACCCCCTATCCTGTTTGTTAAGCGGAGTATTACTGTACCTTCATGATGATCTGGTCAAGCAAAAAATTTTAGGCTTTTCCACCTTTCAGTATTATATCAAGAGTCCTCCAGAAAATCCAGGAAGACAAAGCTACAGTAATGATAATTCTCCCACTGTGGCTGACACGAGTCTGGTTCCAGACAGCTCTCCAACTCTCCTGTTTTCTTTCCTCAACTTACCGACTTTCCCTAGTGCTGCCACAATGCCCACTCTTACACATCATTGAGCTCAATGGTTAGTTTTATCAGTTATCAGGGAATTGTACACAAGTCAAGGCCTTTTGTCAGACATTGCCTGATTACTGCTTCACTCCTGGAGAGCAAACACAAGGATAAAGTATGGGTTGCATATCAAGAAATGGTTGTCGTTTTCCCTTTACAGAAAAGTTAATCTCTCTCAGCCATGTCTAACTGACTTATTAGATTTTCTCTTTGCAGAATTTAAGGAAATAGGTTGGATCTGTAGCTGCATCAACACAATACGATCAGCCATCTTGTCAGTAGGAAGTATTTTTGGCCAGATAGCAGGAACAACATCCCTTGTTTGCCAGGTTTATGAAAGTGATCTCCCAGAAGAGACCATCCTTGCCCGTACTGTCTGGGATGCTCAGTTGATCTTAGATTACCTGTAGGTCTTGGGGCCCAATGAAGAATAGTCTTTAATTCAGTTATCAAGAAAATTAACTATCCTTATGTAACTGCTTTCTGGTCAACACTGCCAGACTTTGCATCTATTAGACATCAGTAACATGACTGTTGCAGACAGTCGGGTCTCTTTCAGGATTGGTGATCTTCTAAAAACTTCTAGACCAGGGAAACATTTATCAGAATTGGCCTTTATAGCCTATCTCCCAGACAGGATATTATGGGTTGTCACCTCAATGGTGAGCTATCTCAAATGCACAAACAACTTGCAGGGCTCACTCACTGGATTTTTTTCTAACCACAAGACCTCCAATAAAGGTGGCTTCACGGGACACTTTATATATCACTGGACAAAAGATGTAATGCGGGCTGCTAGCATTGATCTTAGAATTTTTTTTTTACCTCACTCCACCAGGTCAGCGTCAGCCAGTAAGGTGGCCATGTGGCTTTCTGTGTCCACAATCTTCTCTACTATTGTTCGGTCCAGGGAATCTACATTCACTAAGTACTACAGGAGGGCTATAGGTGACGCTGTTAATTTTGAGCGATCTTTCATGATGTGAATAATTTGTTCATTTACCTTTTGGGACCTTTGTACATGTGGTAAAATGTGCTGTTATTACAATTGTTTGGCCTTTGTTACTGTTTTTTGAATAATGAAATGTCCTAGCTTCAACACTATTTCTCTTTAGCCCTCTGTTGGCTTGGTAGGCTCAAGAAACCATTCTAAAGCTCTCATTGGCTACCAGTGATATCAGTTTAACAGTCTTGAAGTGAAATGATAAGATTAAATGAGTACTTAACAAATATGATGTTTGATTGTGATTTCATGAACATTTAACTGTGTCACTGAGGTAGTAAATGCCCTCCCTACCCTTCCCTGTAGTTCTCATGTTGCTCAATTTTAGTAACAACTGGAATATACTGGCTGTTTCTTCAAACCTACTCTCTGAAGGACTGACGTGGAATTGATGAGGCGAGCATCTCATTTACTGCCTCAGTGATGTAGTTAAATGTTTGTAAAATCATAATCAGACATCATGCTTGATAGTTTTCATTTAATCTTATAATTATATTAGAAAGAGAAACTAATTTGTCAGAGTATGCAGAGATGAGCTGAAGTATTATAAAAAGAATGTTGTGGATTAATGTAAAGACCAATGAAAACTTTCATAGATTTATCAATGTAAAATTGAAGATTAGAGAAAACATCTGGTGAGTAACAGTCAGAGATGGAATGATGGAAGACCCAAAAGAGATGTCAGAAGTGCTTAACAGATACTTGCACTCATTGTTTAGTATTTTAGGAAAGAAAGAATAACTATGGAAAATGGGAATGATAGCCTGAAAGAGGTTGTGACATCAACAAAAAAATTGAAAAATACGTTGGAAGAGGTGGATGTCAGGAAAGTACAGTCAACTACCAAAAATCTGGCAACCTCGGAACCTGAGGACTGCCAGATTTTTTAAAATTCTTGATTTTTCTCTATATGTATATACTGTATACATTCAAAAGAAGTGGATTTGTTTAAGTTTAGAAAAACTGATCATGCTGCTCTTGACAGTTATTCATAACAGTGCCTTATTGTATCAAAATTTACTCATTGTTACTGATATTTAGTGATAAATTTTTAGTGAAAACAGTTCGGGATCATGTAATGTTTGTAGAATATTCTGCAGTGTGTCAAAGATCACCTGTAGTTGGGAGTTTCTCCATAATCCAGAAGTTGCCAAAGTCAACAATGCACAGTGATTGTGTTTTACACCACATCTTTTCTTTGATGAATACATAATAGGCTTACACTTTAGTAAATAAATAATTAAATGAGAAGAAATGCCTATCATCTGTTGCAAGCAGAACCAAATACATGATTTTGTAGTACATTACCATTAGAATATAAACAGTGGCTCCAGAAAACAATGGCACGCCAACGTGGTAAATTTAAAAGGCCTTTCAACAGTACTGCCAGAAAACTGATGTGTCCAGAATATAAGTTGACGGATTTTTGATAGTCAACTGTAATGGGATCTAATGGAATGTCATGCTGCATCCTGAATGCTGATCATAATGTGTGATACACAATATAATCAGCACCACGGTATTGGTAGATAAAGTGCAAGTAACTCGATATACACAATAGATGCGTTGCCAAGAGGCATCGCTTACATCAAAATTTGCTTAAAACAAACTTGTGATTTTCATAAGAAACAATAGATAATAGGGGGGGATGCGGGATGTGGTCCCCAAAAATTTGTACAAAACACTATATTTATTTGGCTAAATTAACATGTTTTTTTACTTACCATTCTAAATACAGGCAACCCCCACTTAAAGAAGGTTCACACAACAAAATTTCGCAACAATGAAGGTTTCATTTTACTACCATCTGCTCATTTAACGAACACCAAACTCACTTTAACGAAGTTTTATTCAGGTAATTTTTTCCAAGTTTGAAAGCCATGCCGTATCACACAAGCCAACAGGCTTTTGAATACACCAGCGCCTCTCGTCGACAAAACGCGCACCACTCACTCCCCCTAGTTCAAAACAATAACAGCGTCAGCAGCAGCTTGTGTTCCCTCGCTCAATGAAAGTTTTTTTAGGAACGTAACCTGTTCATTAAGCGGGGGTTGCCTGTATATATACAGGCAACCCCCGCTTAACAAAGGTTCACACAACGAAATTTCGCTACAACAAAGGTTTCACTTTACCACCATATGCTCGTTTAATGAACACCAAACTCGCTTTAATGAAGTTTTATCTAGGTAATTTTTTTTCCAAGTTTGAAAGCCCCGCTGTATCATGCAAGCCGACAGGCTTTTGAATACACCAGCTTAACAAAGATTCACGCAACGAAATTTCGCTACAACAAAGGTTTCACTTTACCACCATATGCTCGTTTAATGAACACCAAACTCGCTTTAATGAAGTTTTATCTAGGTAATTTTTTCCAAGTTTGAAAGCCCCGCTGTATCATGCAAGCCGACAGGCTTTTGAATACACCAGCGCTTCTTGTGGACAACACGCGCACCACTCACTCCCCCTGTTCAAAACAATAACAGCGTCAGCAGCAGCACGTCTTCCCTTGCTCAACATGCCACCAAAATGCCCTGCAATGTCACCTAGCATTGCTAAGAAGACCAGGAAGTCTCTTGCTCTCGAAGTGAAGCTGGATATTATTCACAAACACGAGAGAGAATGAGAAAACTAATAGCATTGCTCGCCACCATCTTGACTTCATCTACTGTCTCTACTATTTTCAAGTCAGCAGACAATATTAAGAAGGCTGGTGAGACCTTATCTTCCTTGCAAGCTAAAAGAACCACCTGAACTCGTGACTCTACAATGGATAAAATGGAAAGCCAATTGGGGAAATGTGGTACATAAGTTTTGTATGCAGTACAATGATGCGCCCTTTGTTTACATTCCACAGGTTGCCGGTTAGTGTCTTTCCTGTTTCACTCTCCCTCCCTTCATGAATTTAAGATCATCAACATTATAAAGTTACGTACATACATACATTAGTGTACATTATAATGACTTAAATTAAACTGCCTAAATGTTTAACTTCATAATTTTTACTTTCATTAAACCTTTCACTGTACTATGATGCACTCTCGCTTTGTTTACTTTCAATGGAAGTTCAAGTCAGGGGTTGAACTTGTTATAATCGGTTCGCTTAACGAAGGTTTTTTTTTAGGAACGTAACCCCTTCGTTAAGCAGGGGTTGCCTGTATATATATATATATATATATATATATATATATATATATATATATATATATATATATATATATATAGTAAGGTCTCAGTTTACGTCAGAGTTACGTTCCTGAAACATGACGTAAGTCGATTTTGTACGTAACTCGAGTTTCCGTACATTTCAAAGCATATTATCGAGTTTTCAACCAATCATTGTTTATGGTCATTCAGGTAAGTTAAAGGTTATATTGTTATATTATTTACAACTACGTAGGAATATGAAACACAAGTTTGTTTTTGTTGTTGATTAGGGCCACGACGAAGGACTGCAGGTTGCCGAGAGGGGTGGACGCCTGAGGCCACCAGGAGGGTGGGCAGGTCGAATGTTGTGACGCCCAGGGGGGACAGCTGGGAGCGTAGTGCAGTGCGGTGGGAGTAGAAGCGTGGGCAGCGGGGCAGAAAATGCAATAGGAAAGGGCAATAGGGATCAGCAGACAGGCGCAGATGGTGCAAGTCAGCTGCGAGTGTCATGTGGCCCAGGCGAAGGCTCCGGAGTTGTTATTGTTGTGATGGGTGTGCGAACCCTCAAGGTCGTCAACCTCCCCGTTGTCATAGTAACGGGCTTCCCATTTTCTTCCCTCCCTCACACACAGCTGCTGCCTCCCTTCTCATGTCTTTTAATTATGTCCTCTTTTTCTTGTAGCATAATGGTTTTCCTTTTCTTAGCATCACTGCTGTCACTAAGGAGTTTTCTCTTTGGTGCCATTGAGCAAGATACTAAGAACTTGAGTCAGTAAATGCAGAAGTAGGATAACACTCTTGCCAGGGGCGATGGTGTGGTGGAACTGAGGCAGGGTGTTATTGTATTCAAGCGTGAGGCGGGCGGTGTGGCGGGCAACCACCAACAATAACAATGAATCCCGCACTTTACGATTTATAAATTTTCAATTTTTTTAATCTTAAATTGCCTTATAGTGGACTGACGTAACTATGAGTTTGACATAACTCGAGACCGACATAACCCGGGACTTTACTGTATTTATATATATATATATATATATATATATATATATATATATATATATATATATATATATATATATATATCTACAGTGTTACCTCTAGATACGAAATTAATCTGTTCCGGAGTGGCTTTCGTATCATGAATTTTTCATATAATGAGTCGTGTTTTACATGTAAATCGCCTAATTCGTTCCAAGCTCTACGAAAGCACCACATTAAATTTTATAATAAGGGTAAAACCAGAATGAAATAAGAGCCAAATACATTTGTATCATTCAATATACCTAACCTAACCGTTAATTCCTGTAAATGAAGAAGATGATAGAACATGGTGCAATAATAAATGAAAAAAACAATACAAAAATGTGGAACCTTGCCTTTCGAGTAAAGTGATGTCCGAAAGCGAAAGTGGCGGAAGAGGATGAGGGCAAACAGCAGAAAATATAGAAAATGGCAGGAAACATTAACACTTAACTTTACAAAACACTTAAAGTTATTATTATTAGCTGTTACAAGTATATCCAATACCATAATCATTCCTGCAGCCTACTCGGCGTGTGGAAAAAATGGCCCGCTCCCTCATCTCATAGCAACGCACACGCACATATGTGCACACGAACACACACACAGGGTAATAGAGAGACCATCTATATGGAAGACATTAAAGTAACCAAGCTTCAAATAAAAGAATTAAAGAAGGAATTGGATGAAGAAAAGGCTATGGGACCGGATGAAGTCTCAGGCAGAATACTGAAAGAATGTAGAGAAGAACTAGCAAGTCCTATATACAACATGATAAAATGCTCAATAGAAAATGGAACAGTACCAGTGGAATGGAAAAGAGCTGAGGTGGTTCCCATATATAAGAATGGAAGGAAGGAAGAACCTCTAAATTACAGACCAGTATCACTGACTAGTGTAATATGTAAGATGTGTGAAAGAGTAATAAAGAAACAATTGATGAAGTTCCTTGAAGACAACAAATTACTATCAAATAGCCAATTTGGCTTTAGAAAAGGTCGTTCGTGTGTAACAAATTTACTGAGTTTCTACTCTAGAATAGTTGATAGGGTACAAGAGAGAGAGGGATGGGTTGACTGTATTTATTTGGATTTAAAAAAGGCGTTTGACAAAGTGCCACATGCAAGATTACTGTGGAATTTAGAGGAGAAGGGTGGCTTAAAAGGAAGAACATTGAGATGAATGGAAAATTATTTGAGGGGGAGAGAAATAAGGAAGATAGTCAAAGATATGAAGTCCAAGTGGAGAGCAGTAGAAAGCGGAGTGCCACAGGGGTCAGTATTGGCACCAATACTTTTTCTCATTTATATAAATGACATGCCAGAAGGAGTGGAGAGCTACATAAATCTGTTTGCAGATGATGCGAAACTGTGCAGAGTTATAAAGCAAAAAGAAGATTGTGAAATACTGCAAGAAGACCTAAATAATATCTGGGAATGGAGTAAAAAGTGGGAAATGGAATTCAATGTGGACAAAAGCCATGTCATGGAAATGGGAAAGAGTGAAAGATGACCAGTGGGATTCTATAAGATGGGAGATGGAGTAGAACTAGAAAAAGTAAAAAAGGAAAAGGACTTGGGAGTGACAATGGAAGAAAACAATCAACCGGTAAGCCATATTGATAGAATTTTTAGAGAGACGTATAATTTGCTAAGAAATATTGGATTAGCATTTCACTATATGGACAAAGAAATGATGAAGAAATTGATAAGTACTAAAATAAGACCTAGATTGGTATATGCAGGAGTTGTGTGGATCCCCCATAAAAAGAAACACATAAGGAAATTGGAGAGACTACAAAAAATGGCTACAAGAATGGTTCCAGAATTTAAAGGGATGACATATGAGGAGAGACTAAAAGCTATGGATCTACCAACCCTGGAACAGAGAAGAGAGAGAGGGGATCTGATGCAAGTTTTTAAATTGATTAACAGAATGAATCAAGTGGATAATGAGAAACTAATCCTTAGAGAAGAATATGACATTAGAAGTACAAGATCGCATAGTAAGAAACTGAGGAAGGGAAGATGTCTGAGAGATGTTAAAAAATTTAGTTTCCTGCAAAGATGTGTTGAGACTTGGAACAGTTTGAGTGAGGAAGTGGTGTCAGCAAAGAGTGTACATAGTTTTAAAGAAAAATTGAACAAGTAGACGAGACTTACCTGTAAGTTGAAGTATGCTTGGGATTTTACGAAGCAAACTGCCACTGCTGGCCTTGGAACCTTCACATGAGATATGCTTGCCTCGAACCACACCAGACTTTGAAACCAGACGACTACCCACATGCCATAAGAAAGTAAGCACATATCGTACATAATAAAAGTACCCAGACAGAGAATGATATTACCAGGGCGGGGAGTGGAGGGCATGTGAAGGTTCCAAGGCCAGCAGTGGCGGTTTGCTTCAGAAAATCCCAAGCATACTTCAACTTACAGGTAAGTCTGTCTACTTGTTCAATTTACCTCCAAACCGCCTCTGCTGGCGGAACCTCCACATGAGGCTTTAAAGCCATGTGGGTAGCAGATGTAGGAGGAAGGAACATATGTGAATGAAAGCAAAGGAAGATGCAAAACAAAATTTACTGGAAATACCTGCCAGCATACATGAAGGTACATGTACAAGATAAGAAAGTAAATGAAACCTAGAAAACTTAAATTGAAAGTACATATGCAGTTCTAAACTCATAACCATACTGAATGCAGAATGTCAACCAAAGAAACAATAAGACAACAAAAGTAACTCCAGTTAGGTACAGTAAAAAATGGCATCCTGGAAAGGATCCGACCCCAGAGCAATAGGTTTGTCATAGAACTTGGCAAAGGTAGTTTCCCTGGCCCAACCTGCCTTGTCCATAATGCATGAAATTGTCAATGACGGAGAGAGCTGTGGCAGTGGTTGTGTGTGCGCTCCGTTTTGGCTGTGGTTTTATAGTTAGCGAGTGGTGTTTGTGCTTGGTGTCTGTGTGTGGTGCTTTTGAGTGTTAGTGAAGTGAAAGTGTGTACTGCAAGTGTTAGATTAGAGTGAAATAGTGGTTAGAATCAGTGTTTGTGAGTTAAAAGTATTTTGTAGAGCGAGGAGACTAGGCTTGTAACTGTCAAGTTGACCTTGAAAGAGGATTAGTTGACCTCACTTAGGCCCCCACCACCACCGGTTCCCCACCCCGCCGTCACCAAGTATTTTTATTTGTTTGTGAGTTAACAGATTGTAAGTTAGTATGGCGGTAGCTACTGAGGTATATCAGAGTGTGATTGAGTGCGTGAAAGAGAGTGTTGAGATGGGATTGGGAGAGTTTGTTGTGTGTGAGATGTGTGGGCATGACAGGAAGGTCGTTGACTTTTCTGAGTGTATGGTGTGTAGGCTCAAGAGCGAGAATTTAGTTCTTTCTCTTGAGCACCGAGAATTACGAGAGGAAATCAGAAAGCTAAGTGAGGGGAAAAGTGCGAACGAAGTTCTCATCTTTGAGTTGAAGGAGGAGGTTAAGAGGCTTGGGGAGGCAGTGGAAAAAATTAGGCAGGAGATCAGTGTTAGGCCGAAGGTTGGACCTTCTGAGGGCGACAGGGTGGCTTGGCCCTCTGTCGGGAAGAGCAGAGTGGGGAAGAGGGAGCAGGCGAGCCAGACGGGAAAGATAGTAGTCAGGATGGGCAGAGATGGCAGGTTGCGAGGGAAGGAAAGCGGAGGCAGTTAGGGAGGATAGGACTAAACCTGTTGAGTGTGAAAATAGGTTCGGTTTGTTGGAGGGGGAAGGGGAGAGTGAAAGTGAGAGTGGAGTGAATGAAGTGGTTGTGGTGAGTGAAAGGAGAAAGAAGGGGGTAGAGGAGAGGAGGAGGATGGTTGTGCCTAGCACACCTCAGGTGTGTGTGGTGGGTGACTCTCAGGTTAGGTATTTAGATAGCACTTTCTGTGGGAAAGACAGGGATAGGAGGACGAACGTGTGTATGCCTGGTGCAGGTGTGAAGGCAGTGAGTGAGGAGGTGCAGAAGAGGGTTGGGGGATGGAGAGGAGGGTGTAGTAGTTTTGCACGTAGGTGGGAACGATGTCAGAGCAGGTGGGTCGGAGGAGTTAGTGGCAAGATTTCGGGAAATGTTAGGCAAGATAAGGGAGAGTGGTAGGAGGTGTGTAGTGTCAGGAATCTTGCCTCGTGTGTATGTTAGCAGGAATGGTTGTCTAGAGCCATTGGTGTGAATGATCGGGTAAAAGGGATGTGTAAGGATGTGGGTGTCAGCTTTGTGGATGTATGGGATAGGTTCTATGGGCGAAGGGATTTGTATGCTAGGGATGGTGTGCATCTGAGTAGGAAGGGTGTGGATGTGCTGAGTGGATGTCTGGAGGGGAGTTGGGATGGAGTGTAGGGGGTGAGGTAGCAAATGCATTCCAGAAGAAAGATGCTAGACATAAATTAGATAGGATAAACAGAGATAGTGAAAAGATTAGGAAAGATTTCCAGGTGCAAATAGGAGAGAATAAGATTAGGATTCCAAATAAGGAGACAGCATCTAGGAAGGTAGCTGGACTTAAATGTTTTTATGTAAATGCCAGGAGTCTTAGGAACAAGAAGGACGAGTTATCTAGTTATATAGTTGAGGAGGACTTAGATGTTGTATGTGTCACAGAGGCATGGGTAAATGAGGAAAAGTTTAGGAAAATAGGAAAGAATATGAAGTAGATGGATACATTATGTATTTACACCAGAGAATTGGTAGGATAGGTGGAGGAGTAGTTATTTATGTAAAAATCCTTCATTTCCAGTCAGGTTAATGGTATTAAGGTAGATAACAGAGTAGAGTCCTTATGGCTGGATGTTAGAGTAAACAAAAGTAAGGTTATTAGAGTAGGAGCTTTTATAGACCACCTAACCAGTCAGCAGAGGTAGACAACCTTATGGTAGATGAGATAAATAGGGGTGTACTAGTCAGACAATTATCTTAGGGATTTTAATCTTAAGTCAGTAAACTGGGAGAGGATGGTAGGAGATGCTAGTGAAAATAAGTTTATGGAAAGTTTTCAGGATAACTATTTAGTGCAGATGGTAGATAAACCTACTAGGGGAGGAAGGTTTTAGACATAGTACTAACAAATATTGAGCATTGTTTAAAGGAAGTTGAGGTAGGAGAGACTTTAGCAAACAGTGACCATCATATAATTAGATTTATCATTAATTCCAGTAGGGATAATATAGTGAATAAGACTAGAGTCCCAAACTATCAGAAAGGCAATTATGGTAGGTTACGTCAGTTATTAGGAGAGGTAAACTGGGAAGATAGTTTTGGAAATAAAACTGCACAGGAGATGTGGGATATTTTTAAGGTTGTAGTAAAGGGTATAGTGATGCAGTGTATCCCTTACAAAGATATAAGGCAGAGAAACAGGAAGCCATTATGGTGGACTCATGAGATAGGTAGCCAGATCAGAGAGAAGAAGAGGGCATACAGAGAGTTGCAGAAAAGTGGGAAGATGTAGATTTGATTAGGTACAGACAGGTCAGAGATGATTTGAGTAAGGTTATAAAAAAAGTAAAAGGCAGGCAGAGATAAAACTAGCTAGAGCTGGGAGTAAAGATCCCAAAAATTATATAGTTATTACAAGGTCAGTGATAAAAGAAATAAGGATAGGATTGGACCACTCAGAAAAGATGGTGTAGTAGTGGATCAAAATGAAGACATAGTAGAATTATTGAATGAACAATTTTCTTCAGTATTTACTAGGAAAGAATAGGAAATCCTGTTACAAACAGTGCGACGAGTAGTTTAAGAGCTTTAGAAAATATTGATATAAAACCGGGAATTGTTAGGAAATTTATTCTTGAACTAGACGATAGGAAAGCTAGTGGTCCTGATGAGCTACATGCCAGAGTACTTAGGGAGGGTGTAGACAGTATTTCTGAAGCACTTAAGTTAATCTTTGAAAGATCACTTAGGTTTGCTGAGATACCACAGGACTGGAAGTTAGCTAATGTTACTCCAATATTTAAAAAAGGTAGGAAGGATGATGCGAATAATTATAGACCGATCAGTTTAACTAGTATAGTATGTAAGATCCTAGAGAAAATCATTAAGGGTAGTATTTGGGAGCATTTAAATGAGAATAGATTAATTAGAGATACCCAACATGGCTTTAGATCAGGGAGGTCCTGTCTTACAAATTTGCTCGATATCTTAGAATATATTACCAAGGAGTTAGATGATGGAAATAGCATAGATGTTATATATCTAGATTTTAGCAAGGCGTTTGATAAGGTACCGCATAGGAGGCTAGTGTACAAATTGAGACTACATGGGATAGGGGTAGGTTAGTTGATTGGATTAGTGAATGGCTTTCTGATAGGAAACAGAGAGTAGTATTAAATGGGGCAATGTCTGAGTGGAAGGAAGTGGTTAGTGGGGTACCCCAAGGATCAGTGCTAGGACCTCTTCTTTTCTTGGTGTACATTAACGATTTAGATATAGGAATTAGTAGCAAAGTATCAAAGTTTGCAGATGATACTAAGATAGCATGTGCAGTACAGGGTGAAAAGGACAATTACAGAATACAACGAGACCTGGACAGGCTGATAGCATGGGCAGACAGGTGGCAGATGGAGTTTAATTCTAAAAGTGTCAGGTTATGCATTTAGGTAAAGACAACACAAACTTTAACTATGAGATGGAGGGATGTTGGCTAGAGGCAGTAGAGGAAGGAAAGGATTTAGGAGTAGTGATAGACAGGACTATGAAATTTTCAAAGCAATGTTTAGAAGCAAGAAATAGGGCAAATAGGATCCTGGGTTTTATAAATAGAAATGTTAGTTATAAAAGTAAGGAAGTGGTGCGTAGCTTATATAATTCCTATGTTAGGCCCCATTTAGAGTATTGCATACAGGCCTGGTCACCCCACTATAGGCAGGATATCAACATGTTAGAAGCAGTTCAGAGAAGAGCAACTAGGATGATACCAGCTTTGAAGCGCCTGGAGTATAGAGATAGATTAAAGGCATTAAACATGTTTTCATTTGAGAGGAGATGTATAAGAGGGATATGATAGAGTTATTTAAAATGTTCTCAGATACAAACTACATAGATGTGAGATCTTTCTTTACCTTAGAGGAGGGAAGTAGGACTAGAAATCATGGCAGGAAGATTAGAAAGCAAGGCTGCAGGTTAGATATAAGAAAATATTTCTTTAGTCATAGGGTGGTAGACTTCTGGAATGCATTGCCAGAGACGGTTGTAAATAGCACTAGTTTGACAATGTTTAAAAACAGATTAGATAAGCACTTAAATTTATTAGATTTATAATTATGTATAGCACTGCATGATAGTTTTATAAGAAATTTACTATAGTTAAACAAGACATGATCCCCATGTATGGGGATTACAGATTGTAGAGGAATTCGATGCAGGACTTAGCCCTGTTAATGGGCCAAATATTTAGAATTAGTATATAATGTATTGTGTACTTGTAAGTGTATCTTTAAGTACTGATGACGAGGTCGCTGTGCGACTGATACAGGATAACCTAGATGGGCCCTGGTGGCCCTTTGTTATCCTATTATTTATGTTATGTTATGTTATACTACCCCCCAACTGAACTGAACAAGAATCCTCTCCCATGAAAAAGTCTGTAAGGACCAGTAAATGTAGAGTCTGGACCCTCGCTGCTTGTGTAAGAGCCATAAGAGTAACTAGCTTTAGGGTTAAAGTTTTAAGGGGTAGCTCATGGAGAGGATGCAAGGAGCGCAACGTGTCCAGGACTGGAGCCACGTCCCAAGTGACCGTGTATCTAGGGAGCGGAGGCCGGAGGTTGAACACCCCCTTCATAAATCGGACCACCAGAGGGTGGTTCCCCGCAAGGCAGCCATCAATGACAATACCCAGAGAAGAAAGAGCACTTCTGGCAGTATTAAGGCATTCATACCCCACGTTCCTGTGAAAAGATTCAGTCAGAAAATTAATAACACAAGTTACTGTGGGATTAAGGGGATTAATGTGTCTCCTACTACAAAAGTGTGTCCACCTACTGATGTGTGGTCTGTATTGTCTGGCTGTCCCCAGCTTCCAAGAGGCCATGATGATGTCTGAACCGTCTGCAGATATGCCTCGTGCTTTGAGAGATTCCCTGATAACCTGCATGCCATGAGTTGTGTGTGGACCAAAACTGGGTGTTGGGCTGCCGAGGACGGATGTGTCAGAACTGCTTGCCCCCGCATAATCAACCAAGGGTGGTTGACCAGCATGTGCAATAACATGCCCATCCATGGCTGTGACAGGCCACAGGGGCACCACCATCCAGCCCTCGGCTTGTTCAGCCCGCAGTTTCTGTAGGCACCTAGAGATGAGTGAAAAAGGGGGAAACATGTAACAAAAAGGAAACATTGACCACTTGATGGAAAAGGCATCAAAGTAAGCAGCTTTGGGGTCTGGCCTCCAAGAACAGAAAAGTGGAACTTGTTTGTTCAGTCTGGAGGCAAACAGATCTATGGTAGGAGTGCCAAAAACATGACACAGGGCACGAAAAATGGACACATTCAGTTGCCATTCGTGGCGTTCGTTCGTATGACGAGATGCCAAGTCTGCCCTAACATTGTCTTTACTTGGAATGAATGAGCAGGTAATCCAAGCATTATTTGCCAAACACCAGTCCCAGATAGCTGTGGCAATGTTGGTGCAAGTAAGAGATTTGGTACCTCCCATTTCATTAATGTAAGTCATTGCCATGGTATTGTCACAAAAGACTTTGATGTGTTTGTCTTTTAGGTCAGTGCGGAAGGTCTGCAGAGCATGTAAAACAGCCTTAAGTTCAAGGACATTTATGTGAAGGTGTTCCTCTAACGACCAACTGCCCCCAGTGATACGCTCATTTAAATGACCTCCCCTGAAAATCAGTCTGTTCTGGATGGAAACATTATGAACCCACCATGTCAAATCATCTGTCATATCATTAATGACCTCCAACGTTTTGTCAAAATCTCCTTTTGCTTGTTGCAAAGCCAAAA
Source organism: Portunus trituberculatus (assembly GCF_017591435.1). Classification (NCBI taxonomy): domain Eukaryota; kingdom Metazoa; phylum Arthropoda; class Malacostraca; order Decapoda; family Portunidae; genus Portunus; species Portunus trituberculatus. The sequence goes on along the minus strand of NC_059268.1, from coordinate 4,080,497 downwards.
TTTTTGACCTTTCCAGTGTCCTGTAGTGCAATTTACCAAGAGTCACAGCTGGAGAGGCAGCCACCAAAAGACCAGTGACTCAAGCGACTTCTCGAATTTTATCCCTGTCTTTACTCATGAGAGACTTACAAGCCAGCAGGATCTTATTGATCCTGCGTTCAGGCAAGGACACAGTCATACTTCGCGTATCAATCATGTTACCTAAATACTCAATACGCTGAGTGGGAACAAGCACTGATTTCTCGAAATTAATGTGAAACCCCAGCTTCAACAACTGGATAGTGTCATGAATGCAGTTTAAACAATCCTGCCTGGTACTGTTACAAATGAGGGTGTCATCAATGAAACTAGTAATCCGGTGACCTTTCTCCCTTAAAGCAGCAAACACAGGTTTCATAAGCTTGGTGAAAAGACGTGGGCCTTCAGACACACCATTAGGTAAACAGGTAAACTGATAAATGTTGTTATGCCATGTGAAACAAAAGAAAAGCTGTTGTTCCTCTGCAATCCTAACTGAATAATATGCGTGTCTCAAGTCAACAGAGGCCATGAAATCCCCCTCATTTACCAAAGTAATTGCCTGTTCAAAATTTTCCATTTTGAAGTGTTTGTATGGAATGTAGGTGTTGAGTTCTTTTAAGTTCAGCACCACCCTAGCCTCACCATTCCTCTTTTTTCTTAAAAAAATTGGAGAGATGATTTGATCATCCGTCTTCTGTGTAAGTTTGATCACCTTAAGCTGTAAAAGTTTGGCAATCTCCCTAGAAATAATCTGTTGTTCTGGCACACTAAAATGATATTCAAGATCACCTGCAAATAAGTGAGCAATGTCAGCTGAATTGATGTCAAAATGGCAGTGTTGAACAATATCTAAAACAAAAGGATCCCTAGTAATTTTATGCCACTCATGAGCAAAATACTGAAGCCTGCCAGCTTCAAAAGTGGTACTTGCCTCTGTTATGGCCGGGGCCGGTACTGGGAGCGGCCTCTGCCGTTTTTTGACTCCTTGTCCTGGCAGCTGGGGCCTGACCTCAGACCACTCCTGAAGGCCGGTCGCGACGGCTGCGCCTCAGAGCTGCCGGCGAACCGCGAGGGTCAGCAGACCCCCTCAGCGGCAGACATGGTTGCAAACTTGGTGACCAGCAACAGAAAAAATATTATATAGAACAACAAAACTTAGAGAAACAGAAGGCTCCAAGGATATCTATATAAAGAAAAATAGAAATGAGGAAGAAAGGAAGAGATACAATGAACTGGCAGCAGCAGTAAGGGAAAAAAATAATGAAAGGTCAGAAGAGGGGAAAAAGGCATTTTTTTGGAGAATTCTAGGAGACAGGATAAGGAAATGGTATAGAAACAAGAAGGAAGAGAAAAAAGTGGAACAAGTTTAACAAAAAATGATAAAGGCAAAAGACTAAAAATGATGTATATGAACATATACGGGGTTTTATCAAATAAATTAGAATTAAGAGACTACATAAATAAAGAAAATCCAGATATTGTATGCCTGGCTGAAACAAAACAAAAGGCAATCAAAATAAACTTGGATAATAGGTATAATGTATGGAGGAGAGACAGAGTGGGTAAAGGAGGAGGAGGAGTTATGATAATGTTAAGGAAGGAGATAGTGATAAACCAAGTGGAATGTGGGGAAGGAAAAGCAGAAGTATTGTATTTTAAGATGCATATTAATAAAAAAGAGTTAACAATCATTGTAACATATGTGCCACCAAAAACAAATTCATGGACCAATCAAGAATATAAAGACATGATAGATGACACAATAAGGAGTCTAACGAGAATCATTAAAGAAAGGAAAAAAGTTATATTAGTAGGAGATTTCAACTGTAAAGAAGTGGACTAGGAAAATTATGAAAATGATATGGGGGAAGAAGCCTGGGGAGATAGATTCTTGAACTTAATGATAGACAATATGATGGACCAGAGAGTAAAGGAATGCACAAGATTCAGAGGGAATGACGAGCCGGCAAGATTGGACCTAGTTTTTACAAGGGGTATATAAGTGCCCATTGGGAAAGAGTGATCATGTAATATTAGAAATAGATATAGAAGAGGGAAAGGAAGATAGAGACGATTCATACAAAGGAGACTGATTAAATTACAGAAAGGCTGATATTGAGAATCTCAAGAACTATTTTAAAAACGTAAACTGGGAGGAGATGGAAAACTCAGAGACGATGCAAGAGAAGTATAACTTATTTTTGGAAATATACAAAACAGGAGTCAGGGAATATGTCCTTTCTTTCTTCTAAAGAAGAAGGAAAGAAAGATTGGTTTAATGCAAGGTGTGCTAGGGCAAAGGAGAAAAGAGATGGAGCATGGAAAAGGTGGAGGAGAAATAGAAATCCAGCAAATAAGGAAAACTTCAAGGCAGCGAGAAATTAATATGTTAAGGTGAGGAAGGAAGAGGAAAAGAACTTCGAAAAGGACATTGTCGAAAAATGTAAGGAGCAACCAAAATTGTTCTATAGATTCATAAATGGAAAAATTAGGCAAAGAGAAACAATAGAAAGGTTAAAACGAGAGAATGGGATGGTGGAAGACCCAAAAAGTATGGCAGAACTATTAAATAATAAATTCCAGGAGGTCTTTACTAAGGAATCTAAATTTGAAAGGCCACAGGGTAATAGACAGACAGTCTATATGAAAGAGATTAAAGTAACCAAGCTTGAAATAAAAGAATTAATGAAGGAACTGGATGAAGAGAAGGCAATGGGACCAGATGAAGTCTCAGGCAGAATAGTGAAAGAATGTAGAAAAGAACTAGCAAGTCCTATATACATCATAAAATGCTCAATAGAAAATGGAACAGTACCAGTAGAATGGAAAAGAGCTGAGGTAGTTCCCATATATAAGAGCGGAAGGAAGGAAGAACCTTTAAATTACAGACCGGTATCACTAACTAGTGTAATATGCAAGATATGTGAAAGAATAATAAAGAAACAATGGATCGATTTCCTTGAAGACAACAAATTAACATCAAATAGGCAATTTGGTTCTAGAATAGTTGATAGAGTACAAGAGAGAGAGAGGGATGGGTTGACTGTATTTAATTGGATTTAAAAAAGGCGTTTGACAAAGTGCCACATGCAAGATTACTATGGAAGTTAAAGGAGAAGGGTGGCTTAAAAGGAAGCACATTGAGATGGATAGAAAATTATTTGAGGAGGAGAGAAATAAGGACAGTAGTTAAAAATGTGAAGTCCAAGAGGAGAGCAGTAGAAAGTAGAGTGCCACAGGGGTCAGTATTGGCACCAATACTTTTCCTCATTTATATTAACGACATGCCAGAAGGAGTGAACAGCTACATAAATCTGTTTGCAGATGATACGAACTGTGCAGAGTTATAAAGCAAAAAGAGGATTGTGAAATACTGCAAGAAGACCTAAATAAGATCTGGGAATGGAGTAAAACGTGGGAAATGAAATTCAATGTGAACAAAAGCCATGTCATGGAAATGGGAAAGAGTGAAAGACGACCCATGGGAATCTATAAGATGGGAGATGGAGTAGAACTGGAGAAAGTAAAAAAGGAAAAGAACTTAGGAGTGACGATGGAAGAAAACAATCAACCAGTAAGCCATATTGATAGAATTTTTAGAGAAACATATAATTTGCTAAGGAATATTGGAGTAGCATTTCACTACATGGACAAAGAAATGATGAAGAAATTGATAAGTACTATAATAAGACCCAGATTGGTATATGCAGGAGTAGTGTGGACCCCTCCTAAAAAGAAACACACAACGAAATTGGAGAGACTACAAAAAAAGGCTACAAGAATGGTTGCAGAATTTGAAGGGATGACATATGAGGAGAGACTAAAGGCTATGGATCTACCAACCGTGGAACAAAGAAAGGAGAGAGGAGACCTGATACAAGTTTATAAATTGATCAATGGAATGGACCAAGTGGATAATGAGAAATTGATCCTGAGAGAAGAATATGACATCCGAAGCACAAGATCGCATAGTAAAAAGCTGAGAAAATGAAGATGTCTGAGAGATGTTAAAAAATATAGTTTCCCGCAAAGATGTATTGAGACGTGGAACAGTTTAAATGAAGAAATAGTGTCTGCAACGAGTGTGCGTACTTTTAAAGTAAGATTGGATAAGTGTAGATATGGAGACGGGGCCACACGAGCATAAAGCCCAGGCCCTGTAAAACTACAACTAGGTAAATACACACACACACACATACACACGCCCCCTTGATCGTCTTCCCAGAACAAGAGAGGCACGTCTGCGTTTCCGTGAGCCACTCTGGGTTCTCAATACGATGTTTGGAGTCTGTTCTCCATCACCACTATCTCTTTTTTCTCTCTGTTCTGAGAAAACAGGTGGATCCTCTGAATCATTTTCCGAGTCTTCACTACTGCTGTCTTCGCTTTCTTCAGTTTCTTCCTCATAATCACTCTCACTGTAGTCAGGCTCAGAAGCACTGCTAGATAAAAATGATCTGTCTTGTTCCATAGTGAGTTTTGAACTGAGACGTCCCTTCCCTCTCATCAGGGTGCTTTCGACACGGCGGGTCGCTGGGGTTGCAAATGTCGCCCTCAGAATGGGAGAATAGCTTCGTTACCCCTAAATATACAGAGCTAGTGGCAACACTATGGGTGGAAAAAGAAGCCAGATACTTCCACTTGCCATCTGACTCGAGAAACTGCGCGTGGAGCTCAAACATGAGGCGCGAAAATTTTTGATTACGGGAACAATCGCTGTCGCTACGAACGCACTGATGCAATCGTTCATATACAATCGCTGGAACATAAGGGTTAAAGGAAGCACATTGAGATGGATGGAAAATTACTTGAGGGGGGAGAGAAATAAGGACGGTAGTTAATGATATGATGTCTAAGTGGAGAGCAGTAGACAGTAGACAGCAGAGTGCCACAGGGGTCAGTATTGGCGGCAATACTTTTTTTCATATGTATAAACGACATGCCAGAGGAAGTGAACAGCTACATAAATCTGTTTGCGAATGATGCGAAACTGTGCTGAGTCATAAAACAAAAAGAGGATTGTGAAATACTGCAGGAAGACTTAAACAAGATTTGGAAATGTAGTAAAAAATGGGAGATGAAATTCAATGTGGAGAAGGACTTGGGAGTTACAATGGAAGAAAACAGTCAACCAGTAAGCCATATTGATAGAATTTTCAGAGAGACACATAATTTGCTAAGGAATATTGGAATAGCATTTCACTACATGGACAAAGAAATGAAGAAATTGATAAGTACTATAATAAGACCCAGATTGGAATATGCAGGAGTTGTGTGGACCCCCATAAAAAGAAACACATGAAGAAATTGGAGAGACTACAAAAAATGGCTACAAGAATGGTTCCAGAATTTAAAGGGATGACATATGAGGAGAGACTAAAAGCTATGGATCTACCAACCCTGGAACAGAGAAGAGAGAGAGGGGATCTGATACAAGTTTATAAATTGATTAACGGAAACCCTGGGACAGAGAAGAGAGAGAGGGGATCTGATACAAGTTTATAAATTGATTAACGGAATGGATCAAGTGGATAATGAGAAACTAATCCTGAGAGAAGAATATGACAGTAGAAGCACAAGATCACATAGTAAGAAACTGAGGAAGGGAAGATGTCTGAGAGATGTTAAAAAGTATAGTTTCCTGCAAAGATGTGTTGAGACTTGGAACAGTTTGAGTGAGGAAGTGGTGTCAGCAAAGAGTGTACATAGTTTTAAAGAAAAATTGGATAAGTGTAGATATGGAGATGGGGCCACACGAGCATAAAGCCCAGGCCCTGTAAAACTACAACTAGGTAAGTATAACTAGGTAAATACATGCCAGGTGCCTTTATACTTTTATTAATAGAACATCCAAATGGCTTACTCGTTCAAGCAAGAGTCAAAACTCCACTTGCGAATTATATTCACAATGGTAAAGCCTGTGAAGCACAATTAGAAATTAAAATAAATATGGACTGCACCACTGACATGTTCGGTTTCAGCGATCGGACAAGCAATTCCGTAATGTCAACAACAGGTCCAAAACATGCCGTCGCCCGCCACTAAAACAAGAAGAGATGGACTGTTTCACTGTGCATACGCATTTACCCATGGTGTTTTTATTTACATAGTTTTAAATTTGTGGTGAGTGCCCCAGCAAATTTGTAATGAGTGGTGGAACAATAGTGTATTGCAGACTCCTTGCTTCTTATGTTGTTGTGTTCAGTGGTCGGGTATATGGTGAATGCGTTCTTGTATGAGAATGACTGTTTTTTTCTTAGAAATCTCTTTCAAATATTAGGGCACGCCTTCCAAGATGCAGCGTCTTGCAAGCCATAAAATACAGCATTTATTTATTTTTTCAGTTTCTAAGTGACGAGAATTTTAAAATTTTCTGGACGCAGGAATTTCGAGTTTTGTTTTGTATCTTTCGTATGCTGAGTAATTTTTTGTATTATGAAGCGAAAAAATCTTCGCATATCATTTCATAAAATGAAATTTTTGTATACAGAAGCTTTCGTATTTAGAGGTACCACTCTATATATAATCATTAGCCTTGTAGTCTGACTCTGTCACAGTCACTGCTAATGCCATATGCCAGGTATATGAATACATCTCACAAGTCACAACAGGATTGGTGTGTGTAGCCTACAAGCAAAAATCAAAGTTTTTAAAAGCAAAATATTGGGATCTAATAACAATCTAAATGCATGTGAGTCTTCAAATATCAGGTGAAATCTTTCATTTCAAATTCAAAGTTTAATTTTTTTTTTTTTTTTTTTTTTTTCCTCCTTTCTGCCAAAAGTGTGTGTCTTATGACTACATGCATATTATGAGCCATTAAATATGATATTCATAAATAGAACATGATTTGAATGCACATTCTGACATAAATTATATTATAAAGTCTGCTTTTTTATGTCTTTGTTGTTCTAAGAACAGTATTTTTCACTGATTGCATTAAGATAATTTCATCAGGTATTTTTCATTAATTATCATGTTCTTGATTTTCAGGTGGAACCAGAGGATCATATGGAAAAAAAACAAACATGACAATATTGGAGCAGCGGCAAAGCCTACCCATTTATAAACTAAGAGATGAACTGATCAAAGCCATAGACGGTAATCAGATTCTCATTGTTGTTGGAGAAACAGGCTCAGGGAAAACCACTCAGATTACCCAATATTTGGCTGAAGCAGGATTTACTGCCAAGGGCAAAATAGGTTGTACTCAGCCAAGGCGAGTGGCTGCCATGTCAGTGGCAAAAAGAGTCTCAGAAGAATTTGGTTGTCGACTTGGTCAAGAAGTTGGCTACACTATCCGTTTTGAGGACTGCACCAGCTCAGAGACAGTAATAAAATATATGACAGATGGTATGTTGTTGAGAGAGTGTCTCATTGATCCAGACATGTCAAGCTATGCTTGCATCATGTTGGATGAAGCTCATGAAAGGACTATTCATACTGATGTATTGTTTGGCCTTTTGAAACAGGCAGTAGCTAAGAGGCCAGAACTAAAACTGATTGTTACTTCTGCTACTTTGGATGCTGTAAAGTTTTCCGAATACTTCAACCAGGCCCCAATCTTCACTATACCTGGGCGAACATTTCCTGTTGAGATCCTCTACACACGAGAGCCAGAAACAGATTATCTAGATGCAGCCCTCATCACTGTCATGCAGATTCACCTGTCTGAACCACCCGGAGATATTCTAGTTTTTCTCACTGGCCAAGAGGAGATTGACACTGCTTGTGAGCTGTTGTATGAACGAATGAAAGCACTTGGAAGTGATGTGCCTGAGCTTATAATCTTGCCTGTCTATTCAGCCCTCCCTTCAGAGATGCAAACAAGGATCTTTGAGCCTGCACCTCCAGGATCCAGGAAGGTAGTGATTGCTACAAACATTGCTGAGACATCCCTAACCATTGATGGCATCTATTATGTTGTGGATCCAGGTATGTTGTTCATCTTTTTTGTGTAGATTTGTCTGCTCTAATTGGGGCTGTGAATGCCAGATAAAGCCAGCTTTTTTGTAATTTTTTGTTTGGAAAATATACTATTATATAGGATAACTTTAGTGTTTATATTGGTGTTTTGTTATACAATATATGAAAGTAAGAAAATTGCCATATTTTTACTAAGTCAGAGGTGTTTCTTAAGGTATGGTTCAGTTTGAATTACCAAGCATTTACCAAGAAATTATTGGAATGAAAAATAGATAAAGAAACTTTCATCCCCATATATCTGCTTGGCCTGTGGAACTGTCTTTTCCAGCACAAAACAACACAACCAGCAATCACCACAAAAACTCTGGCCATGCACCACACTCCTATCAACTTTGTTTCAAAAGAGAAATGTGTTACAGTCCATAGTGATATACATTTAATGCTTCATGTTCTTACTGTATGAATATTAGAAAGAATATTAGACTAAGACTTTAATTTTTTGTATGCTTGGCAGATGATGACTGATTTTTTTTATTGTAGTTAATACCCAGACCAGCTGGATATGACACTAGGATCCATGACTTGTATACAGGATAAGTTGTCTTAAAAAAGATAAAATTGCAGGCATCCTATTTATTATTATTGTTTTTAATGAGAGGAAAATTGGCCAAAAATTGCAATTAACAAAAAAGAAAAAAAAACTCAGTGAGATCAAAAGAATAAGGGATACACCTAAACCTCCACTATCACGTCCTTCCATTATCGCTTAGGCGTTATCGCACACTTATGAAAATCTGCAAAATTCAGTTTTAGTGCATCTTGAAAGTCGTTACTGCACACCAGTAGTAGTAGTAGTAGTAGTAGTAGTAGTAGTAGTAGTAGTAGTAGAAGTAGAAGCAGTAGTATTACCCATATCCCAACCACACACTGACGAATGTTTAGATAGGGGGAGGTGGAGGAGGAAGAGGTGGAGGGAGAGAAAGATGATGATCATGAGGAGGAGGAGGAGCCAGCAGCCAATCATCGCTGTGTATTCACATCACTTGATTTGAATAAGGGAGCTGATTGGTTCCAGTCACTCTGCTCACTACCACCGCCACCACCACCACCACCACCACCACCACCACCACCACCATCCCTCAGCCTCACACGTATTCTGTTGTTCAGAGCTGGTTTTCATTCATTTCAGATTGTCAAATGTTAATAAGCTACTCCAGTATTAATGGTAGTAAATTTAGAGTAACAAAAAAATTTTTTAAGAAAATTTTTGGGTTGAGGCATCAATTTATTTATTTCCTATTTATTCTTCACTTCTGTTATCGTGTTTTCCACTATTGCCCGGTTTTTTAGGCACCAATTTCACGCGATAATGGAGGGTTAGGTATATATGTCTTGAAATCTCTCTCTTAACCCCTATGACACATATTTTGCTTCATTGGAGCACTCATGACACATCCAGTGACATGCATAATGCATCATGGCTGCTTTCTGCTAAGATGGTGTTATTTTTTTTCCAGGATAATGTATGAGACCTTTCAGAATGTATGATGTTTATGATATGATGGCTTACTTGACTTTCATCATTATTACTAAGCTGTATGATTCTGTATACCAGAATAAGTACTGATATGCCCTGCTAGAAATAGTTCTATTTTATTTACTTTTTTATGGTCCCAAAGGATTAGTGTAGCATAATGAAAAACATTTTCTCATTTGTACATATCTATTATGAAAAATCACTTACCATCATCATTATTTCCATAGAGAATAGAAGAGAGAGAGAGAGAGAGAGAGAGAGAGAGAGAGAGAGAGAGAGAGAGAGAGAGAGAGCTACAGCACCAGGAACCATTTTCTGTTGCCCAGAGCGAAGAGGCTAAATGAGTTATGATCATAGGAGGGTCAAAATACAGAGTTTACTAGAGGAAGATTAATAACTGAGAGTACTAATCAACTCTTGTATTAGAGAGCTGTACAGGATAAAGGTAAGAGAAAGAAAAAAGTGCAGCCAGGATTTGGTAGGAGGAGAGACATGCTGTTAGTAAGATTAGAAGAACAGTTGGCATTAAAATGACAATACAAGATAGCAAGAGATGCATTGGTAAGAAAGATGCTGAAGACAATCAGTCAGAGAAGGGTTGATAAGATAAAAAGCTTTTTATTCCATCCTATCTAAAAGTAATAATATGAGTATAATACCCGCATAGTATATGTAAAGCATATTCCATGCATGGGTAGATAAAGCCCCCGTATAGAGTTAATAGTTGATAGGATGAGGAAAACTGATAGAGACAACTCAGAATGCCAAACTTTATAGAAGCTCTTTTTGCTGAAAATGAGGCATATAATAAAGTCTCAAACCTCTTTCAGTCTCATCTCAATGTTTCACATCTCAATTGCATTGTCAAGAACCAATGATTCAGATATCTTGATAAAGTTACACAAATCTCAATCACTGTTATTTTTATCTCCTTACATTATAACAAACAAGGAGCATGGTGATGTGATTTTTTTCAATTGCTGTCCCTCTTAGTAATAGCTTGCATTCCAAAATGTGCTCTGGAAGCTTCCAGAAGGTTACAGAGTATTCTGCAGTGCACTATAGCAGGGTTATGATATCAGGGGTGGGAGGAGAGGGAGGAACAAACCCTGAATCATACAAGATTGAGTTTTCAGCCAAGGTTTGAAAGAAAAGTTTAGTTTTATAAACAGAAGAGATGACAATGGTGCCATCAGGATGAAATAAAGGAGGGAAAGATGAAGAAGCAAGTTATTAGAGATGTTTTTGTCTAGATTCCAGAAGTAGGATCTTAAAAAGATTTTGACACTATTAATGAAGGATTTTCTTTGCAAGTTGGAGAATAGACTTGGCATGATACCAAGCAGAAATATTAAGTGCATGAGATTCAGATGATGGAAGACTCAAGTAATCTTTATGGGTCACCTCTTTATCAAGCTGTATTAACCCAAGGTTTGAAAGGTTTAGGTCATGAGAAAGAGTAAGGAATGTACACCTCCGTACCAAACACTATCACTTATATTATGTGTTCACAACCCAAAGATACATCCGTGTCATGAAAGCAGTAGTCATTCTAAGGAAAATCAGAAAAATATCTTCTCAGATCCCCAAACCAGCAGAGGAAAAATGTCAGTGGCACCTTAATTTTGGGGATCCTGAGGAGGGATTCGGGAACTACTCATAGATACAGATATGAGATTGTGATCAGAGGAGCCTAACAGAGAAGATTGGATAATGGCATAACCAAAAGGCTTAGAGGTTAGGAATAGGTCAAGAATGATGGGCTTGTCTCCAAGACAGCTTTAGGTCATGGAGGATAGCAAAGTTGAAGGCCAGCTTGCCAGAATGGTCAGCAAAGTGAGAAGAAAGCAAAAGCTTGTGGGGAACATTGAAATTTCCAAGAATGAAGATTTCCACAAAAATAGAGATACAGAACGTGCTCCACTTTGGAAGTTAAGTAGTCAAAGAATATCTTATAGTCAGAGGAGTTAGGTAAGAAATTTACAGCTCAGACATCCCAAGCAGCATTGCCATTACAAGCCAGACCTAAGTAAATTATGACAGCACAGAATTTTTTTTTGTAATTTCAACATCAATAAAGCTATGGACTTACAGTGGAATTTTGGTACTTTGTCAATATTGTTACTGTAAAGCATGAGTGGAGAAAGGCTTTCTCATGGGCTGAGGCAGAAACAATTAATGGTGACCTCAGTGCAGCACACAAGAGAGTGAGAGGCACCTATTGACTCACTGCTTCAGATGGTCAAAACATTACCCATCAGTGGGTATGATATTGTCAGTGCTACAAATATGCAAGATCTCATTGAAGTCTTGAGGCAGTACATGTGACACCATCAGTAGGTAAACATGACCAATACTTTTTTTTTTTTTTTTTTTTTTTTTTATATGCACTTAACCCTGTTATCACGCAAAATTGGTGCCTAAAAATATGCGCGATAGTGGAAGATGCAATAACGGAAGTGAAGAATAAATAGGAAATAAATAAATTGGTGCCTCAACCCAATAATTTTCCTAAAAAAACAGCTCTGAACAACAGAATACCATATGCAAGACTGAGGGGTGGTTGTGGTGGTGGCAGTGGTGGTGGTGAGCAGAGTGACTGGAACCAATCAGCTCCCTTATTCAAATCACGTGATGTGAATACACAGCGATGATTGGCTGCTGGCTCCTCCTCCTCCTCATGATCATCATCTTTCTCTCCCTCCACCTCTTCCTTCTCCTTCTCCCCCCATCTAAACATTCGACAGTGTGTGGTTGGGATATGGGTAGTATTACTACTTTTACTACTACTACTACTACAGGTGAGTGATAACGACTTTCCAGATGCGCTAAAACTGAATTTTGCAGATTTTTATAAGTGCGTGATAACACCTAAAGGTGATAATGGAAGGGCGCAATAATGGAGGATTAGGTGTATATATAAGAGGGGAAAACTGGCCAATGACAAAAGAGAAAGTGAAACAAAATGGACCACTTAGTCACCAGTCCCTGTGTAAGTCAAAGCAGTGCAAAGCTCGTGACAGTAGTATGCTAAACTCAGGTTTGTAAGATAGGACTAAGCCCTAGACTTGGGGATCATGAAACTCAGGTAGCAAAACTAAAGAATTTCAGAAAAAAATTATAATTCAGTAATCTATGTAGGAACACACAGTCAACATTATTGGTTAGAACTTATCAGGGAGACTTGTATATAAGTAATTCCTTTATATATAGAAAGGAAATGCTATGGAATAGAATATTAGGGGTAAATTCTTTTTATCATGCAGCCATGAGATTTTAGTTTTTAAGTATCATCATTCAGTCTTTGTATTTTTTTGCCAGAAGTACAGGCAACCCTCGCTTAAGGAAGGTTCACACAAAGAAATTCCGCTACAATGAAGGTTTCTTTTTACTACCATCTGCTCGTTTAACGAACACCGAACACCAAACTCGCTTTAACGAAGTTTTATCCTGGTAATTTTTTCCAAGTTTGAAAGCCCCACCGTATCACGCAAGCCAACAGGTTTTTGAATACACCAGCGCCTCTCGTGGACAACACGCGCACCACTCACTTCTCCTGTTCAAAATAATAACAACGTTAGCAGTAGCGCAGTAGCTCGTCTTCCCTCGCTCAACTTACTACCAAAACACCCTGCAATGTCGCCTAGCATTGCTAAGAAGACCAGGAAGTCTCTTACTCTCCAAGTGAAGCTGGATATTATTCACAGACATGAGAGGCGAGAAAACTAATAGCATTGCTCGCCACCATCTTGACTCCATCTACTGTCTTTACTATTTTCAAGTCAGCAGACTCTATTAAGAAGGCTGGTGAGACCGTATCTTCCTTGCAAGCTAAAAGAACCTCCTGAACTTGTGACTCTAGAATGGATAAAATGGAAAGCCTTGTGGAAATGTGGTACATGAGTTTTGTATGTGATACAATGATGCGCCCTTTGTTTACATTCCACAGGTTGCTGGTTAGTGTCTTTCCTGTTTCACTCTCCCTACTTTCATAAATTTAAGATCATCAACATTATAAAGTTACGTACATACATACATTAGTGTACATTATAATAACTTAAATTAAACTACCTAAATGTTTAACTTCATATTTTTACTTTCATTGAACCTTTCACTGTACTATGATGCACTCTCGCTTTGTTTACTCTCACTGGAAGTTCAAGTCAGGGATTAAACTTGTTAGAATTGGTTCGCTTAACAAAGGGTTTTTAGGAATGTAACCCCTTCATTAAGTGGGGGTTGCCTGTATGCCAGAACCAGGAGTGTGTGAGAAGCCAAGGGAAAAAGACAGGCTGCAGAAGCCAATGCTTTGTTTATATATAGGAAAACTAACCATACTGCTTCTGGCAACAGTTTATAATAACACTTTACAGCCTCAAAGAAGAGCATTATTTACTCATAATTACTAATCTTTGTTATTATTTTTATGATTAAAGAAACGTAAATTAAATAGCAGTAGTAAGTAAGAACTGATTTTGTGTGGAGAAATCCATCTTTACCAAAGGTGCTGTACACTACCTTGAAATTCCTTGTATACAGTGAGCAGGTAGATTAAGTATTTGAAAAGATTTTGCTTCCAAGATACTGGGCACAACATAGAGAACAAAATATTTTCTTATTCTGCAATACTTGTGCATGACCATAACTATAAGTGTGCTACCAAATGGCATTGACACTGTGAACCACTGCATTGTGTATTTATATGTACATAATACTTTAAAGATATTTTGTTTGTGTTCACATGTCTGAAAATTCATGATCATCATCCCTTTTTTGATAAGGCAAGTTGCCTAAATATGCTTGTTCATCTTCATGACAACATTTCTTAGAAAAAACTATTTGCAGGATTTGTGAAGCAGAAAGTTTACAATCCAAAGACGGGAATGGATTCACTGATGGTGACACCAGTATCTCAGGCAGGAGCCAAGCAGCGAGCAGGTCGTGCTGGACGTACTGGGCCAGGCAAGACGTATCGGCTCTACACTGAGAGGGCTTACAGGTGACATGATTTGTTTATAAGGGGCTTGTTACTTAGTGGTGCCTTGCGATAATGGACACTTCAAGGGTGAAGGGTTGTCTGTTACTGTGAATTGTTTGTTACTGAGAGTGGTTTGTCTATGAGACCCTTAAACACCCTCTTTCCCTTTTTCGGTAGTTTATTCTCTTTTAATAGCACACAAAATCATCTTGATAATTTAATCTCTCTTATTCTACACTCAATGTTGAAATAAAAGTTTTTTTTTTATGTAGGAGAGAGGGCCAGCCAAGGGCAAAAAAAAAAAAAAAAAAAAAAAATATATATATATATATATATATATATATATATATATATATATATATATATATATATAAAAGGCCCACTTAGGTGCTGGTTCTCTAGAAGAAAGAAAAGCATTTACCAAAATTAGGGAGCAAATGTCTTGATACCTCCCTCTTAAAAGAAGACAAGTTGTAGGAAGGTGGAAATACAGAAGCAGGTAGGGAGTTCCAGAGGTTACCAATGAGAGGTATGAATGATTGAGAGTACTGGTTAACTCTTGCATTAGATGATTAGAGAGTTAGACAGAATAGGGATGAGAGAAAGAAGAAAGCGTTGTGCAGCAAGGCCACGGGAGGAGTGGAATCATGAAGTTAGCAAGATCAGTAGAACAGTTAGCATGAAAATAGGGATAAAAGATAGGAAGAGATGGAACATTTTGGCAGTGAGAAAGAAATTAAATTCAGTCAGTCAGAGGAGGGGAGTTCATGAGATGAAAAGCTTTTGATTCTATCCTATCTAATAAAGCTGTGTGAGTGGGAACCCCCAAACATGCGAAGAGTACTCCATACAGGGATGGATAAGGCCCTTGTACAGAGTTAGCAGTTGGAGGGGTGAGAAAAACTGGGAGACACCTCAGAACACCTAACTTTATAGAAACTGTTTTAGCAAGAGATAAGATGTGAAGTTTCCAGTTAAGATTATGAGTAAAGGATAGACTGAGGATGTTCAGTGTGGAAGAGGGAGACATTTAAGTGTCACTGAAGAAGAGGGGATAGTTGTCTGGAATGTTGTGTGAAGTTGATAGATGGAGGAATTGAGTTTTTGAGATTTTCTCTGCCCCAATTGGAAATCTTAGAAAGATCAGGAGTCAGGCATTTTGTGGTATCCTTGCATGTTCTGTTGACTTCCTGAAGGGTTGGTTGTCTCTGAAAGGACATGGAAAAATGTAGGGTGGTATCATCAGCGTAGGAGTGAATAGGGCAAGAAGTTTGGTTAAGAAGATAATTAATGAATAATAGAAAGAGTGGATGACAGGACAGAACAACAGTGACCGTGTACTACAGCATCAATAGAACGGTTGGAAAGGAAACTTGATATAAAGTTGCAGAGAGAAGGTTAGAAACCATAGGAGGGCAGTATTGAATTCAAAGCTTTATGCCAGACTATTAAAAGCTTTTCATATGTCTACTACAACAGCAAAAGTTTCACTGAAATCTCTGAAAGAGGATCACCAAGACTCATTAAGGAAAGCTAGAAGATCACTTGTAGAGCAACCTTGACAGAAGCCAGGATGAAATAAAGGAGGTAAAGATGAAGAAGTGAAGTTATTGGAGATGTTTTTGGTTAGATGCCAGAAGTTTTGAGGAGAGTTTGAGTTTGAAAGATTTTGACATTTTCTATTTGTGAAGGAGTGTTTGACAAGTTGAAGAACAGACTTGGCATGATTCTGGTCAGAAATATAAAGTGCATGAGTTTCAGGAGATGGAAGGCTCAAGTACCTTTTGTGGGCAACCTCTCTATCATGTATAGCATGAGAACAGGCTGTGTTAAACCAAGGTTTAGAAGGTTTAGGTTGAGAAAAAGAATGAGGAATGTACACCTCCATGCCAGACATTATCACCTCTGTTATGTGTTGAGCACAAAGCGATGGATCTCTGACATGGAAACATTAATCATTCCAGGGATAATCAGCATAATACTTCCTCAGATCTCCCCAACTGGCATAGGCAAAATGCCAGAGGCACCTCCACTTTGGGGAATCCTGAAGAGGGATTGGAGAAACAGGACAAAATACAGAAATGAGATTGTACTTGAAGGAGCCCAATGGAGATGATAGGGTGGCAGCATAAACAGAAAGATTAGAGATGAGGAAGAGATCAAGAATGTTGTGTTTGTCTCCAAGACAGTCAGGAATACAAGTAGGGTGTTGCACCTGTTGTTCTAGGTCATAGGGGATAGGAAAGTTGAAAGCTAGTTGTTGTTATATTTACTAATAACCCATATGTAATTACATATGCCTATATGCCATTATTCCACACACTCAGCACTGAAAATCAATCTGCACATCTATATATAGAGATCGTGCCTATAGAAGTTCCACATCACCTCCGTGCGCATGCGCACTGGGAACCACCAGCCCAGCTGACCAACCATACCGCAGATCCTTTCTGTGCTCAGCACGGTGTTCACCTATGCCTCTTCTCACTTCTTCCTGCCTTTCTTTTGTGGCCGCTTATTTGCTGCTTCCATTTCTACTTCTCCCTGAGTTGCCATGGCCGCTCAGAGTTGTGTTGGATGCAAGAGGTGGTTGCCGGGCAAGGCTTTAGAACCGCATTCCCACTGTGTGTCTTGTCGGCCCGCCATGTGTTCAGCCGAAGACCAGTGTAGTGAGTGTTCCCACCTCTCCCTTCTCCAGTTCCAAGCGTATGTGAAGGATGCTGAGAAGCGTTCTGCTAAGAAGAAGAAACAGGCCAAGTCTTCTGGCGGTTCCAGGGAGAAGTGTTCTCACCAGCAGGAGCCGGCTTCTGAGGCCCCATGGGCCAGCAGGTTTGTCGCTGTTGAAGCTGATCTGGCTGCTATGAAGGCTTCTATTGGCCAGTTGTCTGCAGTTTTGTTGCTCCTTGCCTCCGGTTCTGCGTTTTCAGGTTTTGCAGATGGCAGAGCAAGTGTGCATCCGCCCCTGAGGTTGGTGCCGGGTGTAGCAGGGCCCAGGTCTCCCCCTGGCTCAGACCCTTCGGTGGCAGCTGCTGGTAGTAGTGGAGCAAGTCTCAGTGTGTCCCCTCTCTCTGGTTTGGCTCCGGGAGTGAATGGGGGGCGGGCTCCCTCTGTTTCAAGCTCTGCCCCGGAGTTGGCGGTCGGGGGAGTAAGTGTGCGTGCGGCCCCGCTGTGTCAGGTGCTTCCAGGGAGTTTTCAGGTCTTGGTGGAATGAGCTTGCGTGCAGCCCCGCTCCCCAGTGTGGCTCCGGGATTGAGTGGTTTGCAGGCTCCCGCGGATCCTGTTTCTTCCGTGGCCGTCTTGGGGTCGGTGGATTGAGTCTACGCGCTGTTCCTCTCTCTGGTAAGGCCTCAGGGTTTGTGGGGTGCCAGCTCCTGCCGGGCCAGTCTCCTCCATGGGCCTTGTTGGTGACAGAGACACGGGACTTCATGCAGCACCACTCCCTGGTGGGTTGCCGGGTGATGGCAATTTTGCTGGCTCGGCGGCCGTGTCTTCCATGGGCCTGCCTTATGCTGATTTGCTGCATGGGTCAATGCCCTCGCAGGTCCCACCCCGGCCATTTGATGTGGGCGCGGACCCTGGTAGCGCAGTAGTTAGTCAGGCTGCTGCCATGGGCTGGCCTTCGTTTTCTGAAGAGGTTGATCAGGTTTTTGATGACATTCCTTCAGGGGAGGCTGGCTCTCCAGATGAGGAGGGTGCGTCCTCCTTTCGTGAGCTTATTACCTCAGTGAGAGAGTCCTTGGGTCTCCCCATGCCCTCTTCTCTTGCCTCCACTCTTCAGACTGGGGTCAAGCACACCTCTGGGACTTCTCGGTCTTGGTGCTGCCTCGTTCTCCTCTGGCTCTGGAGGTACAGGGAGGGCTCGGACTGTCATTCAGCTCTGGAGGCCACTGTTTCCAAGATGCTGCTAAAGGGAGCTATAGAACTGGTGGTAGACCCTCAGGCCAGCTTCTATTCTCGCATCTTCCTTGTGCCCAAGTCCACAGGGGGTTGGAGGCCGATTTGCAACCTTTCAGTCTTAAATTGTTTTCCAGTGGTTTCCACTTCTGCATGGAGACAGTTTCATCAGTGCTGGAGTCAATGGCTGAGATGGTGTCCTTGGACCTGCGGGACGCTTACTATCAGATTCCTGTCCGCCCTCGGTCACGCAGGTACATGCAGTTCGTCTGGCAGGGCAGAGTTTACCATTTTCTGACTCCGTTCTTTGGCCTTGCCATGGCTCCTCAGGTCTTAACCAAGGTGATGGCTCCTGTGTCAGCTTGGGCCCATCGCCTTGGCATACCCTTGTGGCGTTATCTGGACAATTGGCTGATTTCTGGTCCTTCTTGGGCTTCATGCCTCAACAATGTCCAGTCTCTTCTGCTTCTGTGTTCGCGGGTGGGGATTCAGGTCAACTGGGCCAGAGGAAGGAGTTTTTGGGTATGGTTCTCGACACTATCAGAGCCCGAGTTTTCCCATCGCCAGATCGGGTCAACCAGTTTCAGGCAGTTGCCCAACAGTTTCTGCTAGCAAGGCTCTGCCAATGTCCCTCTGGAGGTCTTTGCTGGGACATCTTGCGTCCCTAGCACGGTTAGTGCCAGGCGGGCTCCTGCAGATGCAGGCTCTGCAGTGGTGCCTAAAGAGGCATTGGCGGGCTGCTCATGACCTTGATTGGTGATGAATGGCTCCAAGTCGTCAGTGTTTGCAAGACCTTGCTTGGTGGTTGGTTCCAAATCAGCTTCTGAAAGTGCCGCCTCCGGGACAAACCCTATTCTCAGATGCTTCCCAGCTCGGTTGTGGAGCTCACCTGGGAGATTCTCTGGCTTCAGGAGTTTGGACTGTGGAAGAGCAGGGCCTCCACTTAAATCATCTGGAGGTTTTGGCAGTCTTTCGGGCTCTCCAGAGTTTTCAGCAGGCCTTGTCAGGATCAGTGGTGTCTGTGATGTCCAACAACTCAACAGTGGTCGCCTATCTCAGGAGGTCCTTGGGCACGCATTCCGAACCTCTGTCAGCCTTAGCAGAGATAGTTCTCCGGTGGTGCAAGAGCCGGTCCATCTCTCTGAGCCCTGTTTTCATTCCAGGACACTGCAAGTTTACAGGAAAGTCTTCCAGTTGTGGGGGTCTCCTCTGGTAGATCTGTTTGCCACAGCACTGACTTGTCGTCTGCCCCTGTATGTTTCTCCTCTTCCGGATCAGGAGGCCTGGCGACAGGATACGTTCTCTTTTTCATGGGATGGTCTGGATCTGTACGCCTTTCCACCGTTCGCTCTGATCTGCCGTGTCCTAGTGAGGGTTTGCGAGTCGCAGGCTGTGCATATGACACTAGTGGCTCCTCTTTGGCCTCAGGGAGACTGGTTTCCCCTGTTGCTGGACCTGCTCGTGGACAAGTCCTGGGTTCTTCCCATGTGGCAGTCTCTCCTTCAACAACCTCACCGTCCCCTCTTCCACGGTTCTCCAGAGAAGCTCCATCTTTACGCGTGGCAACTCTCCAGCGTCTCTTCCGAGCGTGAGGTTTTTCGTGCAAGGCTGCTAAATTCATGTCTCGACCAGTGAGGCAGTCCTCCGCCTCAGTTTACCAG